>NC_072001.2:78226554-78529585 GCF_028885655.2 Pongo abelii | reverse complement strand
CAGTTCTTAGAGGTAAGCAAGCAGAGTTGATCTACTGCCTGCTTGAAAAAAACTATTTAAAAATCCCTAAACCAAAGAAGGCCAGAGCTCTCATGAATCTGACCCAACAGATTTTGAAGCCAAAGCTGAGGGCATTGGAAGCCAGAGCCAGGCCAGACAGAGATGAGCCTCCTGGGAGGGAACAAGTGCAGTCCTGCTCAGGCTGCAGTGTCTCTGGGCTATAGCTGGACAAGGGCTCCCTCTGGGTCACAGCTTCTAGGGACAGAGTTTGGGGTAGTTTGACTGTCTGATTTGTAGGACTCTGGTGATGAGCTCAGCTGGAAAACTGTGGTAATGGGAAGAGAATGGTTTTGCTTTTTTAAATCATCTACCCCCTGCATGCTTGGCTCCACATGAGAACTCAGTGTGGAAACTGCCTTTGAACAGCCTAAGCCTGAACTCTGGGCCATGTGTCCAGTTTCCTGGCCTCCAGCTTTGTTCACTCCTTACCCCTACCCATCACTGATGCCAGATCCATCCTCCCAAATATCCTTTCATCATGTTACCCTCCCCACCACCTCATGGCACCTTCTACACAACAGGAAATGCCTCCCACCTCAGCC
Organism: Pongo abelii; assembly: GCF_028885655.2. Taxonomy (NCBI): domain Eukaryota; kingdom Metazoa; phylum Chordata; class Mammalia; order Primates; family Hominidae; genus Pongo; species Pongo abelii. Next base: position 78,528,983 of record NC_072001.2, on the reverse strand, counting down.
TGGCATTCAAGGTTCTTTTGATGTGGCCACCTCTCACTACCCCACCACATCTCCCTGTGGGCCCTGCCAACTTGAATCAATTTTTCCTATCCATGAGCTGAACTTTCCCACCTCCATACTGTTGCTTACACTGTGACCTTCCTGTGCGTGTTCTTTCCCTCTTCCCAAGTCCAAATGCTATAGACTGAAGTGTGTCTCCTGAAAATTCATACTTGGAGCCCTAACCCTGTATGTGATTGTATTTGCAAACAGAGCTCTTAGGAGGTAAAGTGAAGTGAGGGAGGAGGGGCAGAGCAAGATGGCTGAATAGTAGTCTCTGCCAATCACTCCCCCTGTGACCTGGCTGGCTTCAGGTGAGACCCAGCACATTCCCAGCTATGGCGGCTGTGGTGAGAGATGACTTCTGCCTGAGAAAAGCAGAGGGAAAGGTAAAAGGGACTTTGTTTTGCAGCTTAGGTACCTGCCTGGCCACAATGGGGTAGAGCATCAAATGGGCTCTTCTGGTCACTGATCTTGGGCCTTGGCTATTAAACAGCATTTCTGGGCCTTTCCTAGGCCAGAGGGGAGCCTACTGCCCTGAAGTGTGAGTCCCAGGCCTGGAAGCATTCACCAAAAGTGACTTAAGAGCCCTTGGGCCCTAAGTGAACATTGACAGTAGCCTGGCAGCACTCCCTGTGGGCCTGTGGTGGTGGCCACAGGGTGAGGCTCCTCTGCCTGTGGAAAGGGAAAGACAGAGTGGCAAGGACTTTGTCTCATGGTTTCAGTGTCTGCTCAGCCACCTTAGAATAAAGCACCAGGTAAATTTCTAAGCTTTTTGACTGCAGTCCCTGGCTCCCAGACAGCATCTCTGGACCTGCCAGGGCCTGAGGAAACTCATTGCCCTGAAGGGAAAGACACAAGCCTGGCTGGCTTTGCCACCTGCTGACTCTAGAGCCCCAGGACCTCGAGTGAACATAGGCGATAGCCAGGTAGTGTTGACAGTGGGCCTTGAGCTTACTCAAGCTTTAGGTCTGACCCAGTGCAGTCCCAGTGGTGGTGCGGTGGCCATAGGGATGTTGTAACAGTCCACCCCCAGCTCCAAGTGGCCCGACAGAGAAAGGGAGGGAGGGAGGTAGGAAGAGAGAGAGAGACAGACAGAGAGAGAGATAGACAGACTGTTTTTTTGGAGAAAAATTACAGGTAGAGAATAAGAGTCTCTAATGCCTAGTAGCCCAGATAATTCTTCTAGATCTTATCCAAGACCATCAGGGCAGTTCCTCTGAGTCTGCAAGAAGCTTAGCATAACTTGGCTTGGAATGTCCCCTAATAAAGATACAGTTTAGATCACCACACCCACATCATTTCAAATACTTGGATAGCTTTCCCAAGGGTCGGTACAAAGAAGCCCAGGCTGAGAAGACGGTGGCAGCTTGAAATCAGCCATGGAATATTTCCACCACAGAAAATGGCAAACACTACAGAACAGACTTCTGTTCCCTCCCCGACGGAGAGCGCCCCTTGTGTAACAACAGCACACCACTGCCCCATCCCTGAGCAGAGTGCTGTGTGTTGCAGCAGAGTGGGGGTGGGTGTCTTCTCCCTTGGGCTACAGAATACACATTTTTTTCCTCAGCACATGGATCATTCTCAGGGATAGACCATATCTTAGGTCACACGACACGTCTTAAAACATTAGAAAAAAATGAAATAATATCAAACATCTTCTCTGATCACAATGCAATAAAACTAGAAGTTAGTAACAAGAGAAATGTTGGAAACTATACAAACACATGGAGATTAAATAATATGCTCTGGAATGACCAGTGAGTCAATGAAGAAATTAAGAAGGAAATTGAAACACTTCTTAAATGATAATGGAAACACAATATGCCAGAACTATGGGATACGACAAAAGCAGTACTAAGAGGAAACTTTATGGCTATAAACACCTACTTTAAAAAAGTAGAAAAGCATCAAATAAACAACCTAACAATGCATCTTAAAGAAATAGAAAAGCAAGAGCAAATCAAACCCAAAATTAGTAGAAGAAAAGAAATAATAAAGATCAGAGCAGAAATAAATGGAATTGAAATGAAGAAAACAATCAAAAGCATCAATGAAATGAAAAGTTGGTTTTTGGAAGAGATAAACAATGTTAACAGTTTTAGCCTAAGTAAGACTAAGACATAAAGGAGACACAAGTGAATAAAATCAAAGATGAAAAAGGAAAATTACAACTGATACCACAAAAATTCACAGGCTCACTAGTGGCTATTATAAGCAAAGCTTTGCATACAATAAGCTATTGTATCCAAATAAATAGGAAAACCTACTAAAAATGGATACATTTCTAGACACATCCAGCCTGCCAAGATTGAACCATGATGAAATCCAAAACCTGAACAGACCAATAAGAAATAATGAGATCGAAGCGGTAATAAAAAGTCTCCCAGCAAAGAAAAGCCTGGGACCTGGTGCTTCACTGCTGAATTCTACCAAACATTTAAAGAAGAACTAATACCAACCTTACCCAAACTATTCCAAAACTAGAGGCTTTACCCAACTATTCCAAACTCATTCTACAAGGCTAGTATTACCCTGATACCAAAACCAAAGATACATCCAAAACAGAGAACTACAGGCCAATATCACTGATGAATACTGATGCAAAAATCCTCCACAAAATATTAGCAAATTGAATTCATCAACACATTAAAGTTGGGGTGCAGTGTCCCAGGTTCACTCAACCCTTCCCCTTTTCCTGTGTGCATCTACTTTGGCTGTGCTCCCTGGTGGCAGCGGTGGTGGCAATGTTGGTGTGTGGGCCTCCCAGGACAAGGGGAAAGTGAGTATGCCCTTCTCTTGCCTCCTGCCAGGCGCCTGTAGCCTGGCACCAGCTCTGGCTAGGTCTTCAAGCAAGGGATCTGGAGATATTCTTTTCCAATTTCTGGATTGGGAAATGGAGGCAAATTCTGGGTACTAGAATCAGAACTAAGATGAGGCTGAATCGGGAGAGTCTGGGGTCCTGAGAGGCAGAGACCTGAGACCCTCTAGATTGTGTGGGGAGCTGGATGTGTGTCCTGGCCAGTTGTTTCTCCCTGTGCCTCAATGTTCCAGGTACGCTTGGAGGGACTGAGATCCTGGGGATGCCTGGAGCCTGGCTGCATGGCCTGGCCACCCTGATGCCTTTGTGTTCTCCGTGGCAGGCCAGCAAGGCCAAGGAGAATGGCTCTGACAGCTTCATGCACTCCATGGTCCCACAGCTGGAGCGGCAAATGGAGACCACCCAGAGCCTGGTGGAATCCTATGTGGCTGTTGTCAACAAGACCGTGTGGGACCTCATGGTTGGTCTCGTGCCCAAGACCATCATGCACCTCATGATCAACAATGTGCATGCACTGCCTCATGGGGGCAGGGGGCTCCTGTGGCACTGGGGGTGCAGGTGGCTGTGTTGACCTGGCAGAGATGACAACCAGCCCTGTGGGACCAGGTCCAGAGAGAGGGGCACGGTCCAGACCAGAGCTGTCCCATAGAACTATAACGTGGGACTGGGCACAGTGGCTCATGCCTGTAATCCCAGCACTTTGGGAGGCCAAGGCAGAAGGATCGCTTGAGCCCAGGAGTTTGAGACCAGCCTGGGCAACATAGTGATACCTGGTCTCTGCAAAAAATTTTAAAAGTAGCTGGGCCTGGTGGTGGCACGTGCCTGTAGTCCTAGCTGCTGAACAGGCTAACCTTGGAGGATCACTTTGAACCAATGAGGTTGAGGCTGCAGTGAGCAGTGATCTTGCCCACTGTACTCCAGCCTAGTGACAGAGAGAGATCCTATCTCCAAAAATTAAAAACTGAGTAGACAGGTGTCCTGGTGGCATGATAGGTCCTGGGTCCCCTCCCAGATCTGTGATCTTGGGCAGGTGGCTTTTCCTCTGGACCTCAGTGTCCCCATCTGAGTGAGAAAAGGTGGTGAGGAGTTGGGTCTTTGAGTCTAAGCGGTGTAGAAGCCGCATCTGAAAAGCCATACTTGGGGCTCCAACTGCAGCACACAGTCCCAGCAGGAGCTGGTGGGGTGGCCAGAGTGGCACAGGCATCAGGTCCCAACCTCTTTCCCTCTTTGCCCACTCTCAGGCCAAGGAGTTCATCTTCTTGGAGCTGCTGGCCAACCTGTACTTGCGTGGGGACAAGAACATGCTGATGGAGGAGTCAGCAGAGCAGGCACAGCAGTCATAAACACAATCAGCATGCCCATGGGGGCCCGTGGACAACTCCTGGCTGCAGGTGCAGAGAATCCTAGCTGGATGCAGGTACCAGGGCTGGCCCCCATGGCCCCAAAGTCCCCCAGCCTCCATGGCTGAGCCTGTAGGCTCTTGGAACAGGTTCCATGCCCAAGTTGGCAGACGTGGGTGCTCTCTAGAGTCATCAGAGAGGGCAGAGAACTCATGGTTTATGGTGTAGGGGCTGGGAACTTGGAGGGCATTGTGTGTGGGGCTGGACTCTGAGGCGGCCAGAGGCCTAGGAACGTCATCCTGGGCACAACATAACTGTTGTGCAGTCTGAGTCATGCTGCCAGGGCAGGGTATCCAGTTCCCAGTCTGGGAGTGCTGAGAGTCAAATCCACTGCAGAGCAGGGGAGATAGGGTCTCACCTCTTCTATCTGTTGGCAACCCAGTGGTGATCTAGGATAAAATCTTGAGCATCCCATACACATGGTCATCCCACAACACACCTCACAGGCCAGGCAGGAACACACAGCCCCCTTCCCTCCCTCCCGGGTACCACCATAGCTGCTAGTGTGTGACCGAAGTCAGAGTCCCTGGCCCCTGCTGAAACACTACCGCCAGCCAGCGGGCTCATGCACCTTGGCCTGTTGCTCCTACGGGTCACCTGTGCTATTCAGCCAAGGGGGCCACAGTCCCTGCTGGCCCAGCTGAGCTCCACCAAGCTAGCCCACCCAACTCCCCTGCCACAGACTCTCCCTCTTCTGCTTTTCCCAGCAGGAGGGGCCCAGGCTCACCTATGCCACCTGCAGCCCCCCGCAACCAGCTGAGGCTCCCCTCTTAGACTTATAAGTCTATGACCAGTGGCGTATACCCTTCCTGCCTCCCCAGGGTCCTTTCAGAGGGTCCTGGGCTTTCTGACCACCCAGAGGGGCCTCTGGTGCTCACTCCAGTCCAGCCATCCCTTTTAGCTTCACCATCCTGGGTCAAGCAGTGTTCCTTCTCTATCAGGCCTGGTGGCTGTTGGGTGGGGCTCCCCAAGGCGAGAGGTGGCCCTGGGCCAGTGGGTTGGAAGGGAGGGTGACCAGAGAAGAGGGAAGCCTGAGAGGGCTGAGCATTGGTCTGAACTGTGGGTGCACTGCCTGGGTGCCATGGGAGAGGCCAGTGTGTGTGGGCTGGGGAGGGCCACCGCAGCCCCCAGGCACTACCTGTGAAGCTCCGGCTCCTCCCTTCATCTTCCTTCCCTTTTCCTTCCAGCCCCTCTTTTCCAGGAACCTCGCCACACCTGCACCTGCATCCTCCCCTCCCCGGCCCTCCCACAGCCACTGCAGCACGCCGGTGCTCTGTGCTTGCCTCACCAGCTCTCTGCTCACTTTTCTCTCTCCTGTTTTCTCTCTGCTTTCTCTCCAACTGCCAGGTGATCGGGTCAGGCAAGTCCATCCCGTCCTGAGAGCCCCAGCCCCACTCTGACCTCTAAACAGATCCTCCTCTTCTCGGAGGCCTCCCTTTCCAAGCCTGCCTGGGTGGGTGTCCAGTGACTTGACAGTGGCTCCCCAGCCCCAAAGCCAGCCCCTTTCATCTGTGACTTAGTCTGTCATAGTGGTGAGCTGACACATCCAGATGTGACCGTTGATGAAAACTTGTGCCCCCTCTGTGGTATGCCCCTGCCCTGTTCTATAAATATCTATAAATACTCATATATATATATACATACACCTACACATGGCCAACCGCCTCACCTCTAGCACCGGGAATCAGTCACGGTGCTGTCCTCATGGAGTCTTGTGGCCCAACAAGAGGAAGGTCTCCCCGACACTGCCCCTCCAAAGTGTGCCACCTCTAGTGAGCCTCCCTGTCATGCCCAGCCTGTGGACAGCCAGCCCCTGCCATCCCTCCCACCCCCCACCAAGCATGGGGTGCTGTGCAGGCAGCCGTGTGGCCTGACAGTCTCTACCAGTCCTGCTGTCCCTCGGCTCAGAATCAAACCCATTTCTGGATGACGGGGAATGTGTCCTCTGCTGGCTGTGTTCTCTGTGGAGCTCAGGGGAGGGAAAAGGCCAAGCCATTTCTAGGGTGCTGTTGGGAGGACTGAAAGGGTCACACCCTTTCCAAGGGACACTTTTCCTGGAAAGCCCCTGGAGCTTAGCTCGCTTTTATCCTGCGAAGCCGGCTCTGGCCACTTGGGGGCAGGGCCATGAACTCAGCCTGGAGGAGCCTGCGGGGCAGCCAGCACTAACAGGCCACAAGGTGCACTGGAGGGACAGACAGAACAGGCCACTGGGTGCAGACAGGCGAGGGAGGCAGGGGGATGGAACAGAAGATGCCTGGGGTGGATGGAAGTCAGTGCCCTTGGGTGCTGGTATCTGTCTTCCCGGCCACCGCTACATCAGGTTTCTGAGCCTGTTGGCTGTCAGGGCCAGACTGTGCCCCATAGGCGCCATGACAGTCAACGTGAAATCCACCAGGTGTCACCAGGCAGCATACAGGTAACAGGCCTGGAAGGTTCCCAACAGCCCAGCTGGACATGCTCAGACACTCTAGGGCTCCTCGTTCAGTGGCACAAACTCCAGGACCCAGTGAGGGAAACGGGAACCCACCAGGCTGAGCAGTATGGCTAAATCCATTTACTCCAAAATGAAAAGCGAAATAAACGGGAGTCACATCACCAGGGAGCCACAACCCCGTCCCCGCCTCCTTCTTCTGTCCTATGCTATCAATAAATAAGTTTCCCAGCCACAAATAATGAGTAGAATCTCCTCCTCATATGCCAGCTCCAACCTCCGCTAGGTACGATACAGGGGGCGGCCCTACCCCCTGGAATATACAAAATGTTACACAGATACTATATGTACACTGGGGAAGGGGGTCCACCCCAGCAGCCCGTGCCCTCTCCTGCTCTACAGTTAGCCCCACTGTCCCGCCTCAGCTGCCTCTCTGAATAAAAAGATGGGAGCCCCCTTAGGGAAAAGTTGCTTTGGTGAGACTAGGGAGGCCATCAGGCCTCCTCCAAACAAACCAGCTCTACCAGCCTCTGGCTCTTAAATAACAATCATCATCATCCAGAAATTTAAGGACTCAGCCCTGGTCAAGGGGGCAAAGGGTCTGTTTGTCTCCCCCCATTAGACAGGGGTCTTGTCTTTCTACCCTAATGGTAAAGGGGTGACTGGGAAGGGGTGGTAGGAACATGGTGGGGATGGAGACTCCAGCCCCACTTCTCCAGGCTTATGCTGACAGGGGCCTGCTTTTATTTATTTTTATTTTTATCCCATGACTTATTTTTTAATCCCATAACTTCTTTTTCATAATACTTTTTTAAGCTTTTGTTTTTTTTTTTTTTTGAGACGGAGTCTCGCTCAGTCGCCCAGGCTGGAGTGCAGTGGCGCGATCTCGGCTAACTGCAAGCTCCGCCTCCTGGGTTCATGCCATTCTCCTGCCTCAGCCTTCCGAGTAGCTGGGACTACAGGCGCCCGCCACCACGCCCGGCTAATTTTTTTTTTGTATTTTTAGTAGAGACGGGGTTTCACCATGTTAGCCAGGATGGTCTCAATCTGCTGACCTCGTGATCCACCTGCCTCAGCCTCCCAAAGTGCTGGGATTACAGGCGTGAGCCACCGCGCCCAGCCCTTTCTTTAAGCTTTTCATAAAACTTTTACTTTTTTTCCACAACTTTTTTTGCCACAACTTTTCCACAACATTTTTTATCCCGTAACTTTTTCATCCCACAACCTTTTTTATCCCATAACTTTGGTTTGTGTTCTTTAAATAAACACACTTGCATAGTTACATTACAATTTTATAAAAATAAAAACCGATCATCTCATGCCAAGCGTGCCCAGCATTTGCACAGTCTCAATACCTTTAGCACCACAGTTTTCAAGGCACACAAAATTTTAAGGCAAAAACAGCACTTTGCAACAATTTAATAATTTATTACATTACAGTAGCATCACAGTAGCAGTCAATAATGCCACTTTAGGCAACAGTGTTTCAGTATTTCCATTATACACTCTGTTTACAAGAATTCATAAATTGGTAAAAGTCATTCTAAGAAAACTTGGCAAATAAAGCTTTGCATTGGAATTGGCATTTCTTTCTCTACTTTTCTTTCCCCCAGTTTCTTTCTTTTAAACTACAGTCTTCATATTTTAAAATGTTTTAACTTATTTTAAAACTTAAGATAGCAGTTACATTTTTGAATAGTTATATTCTTTTAAAATGACTCTTTAAAGTTTTAGAGAAACTATATTATGGATAGGGCTGATTTACATTTTCACATTTTCTAAATATCAGCTTTGGTTTTAGAACTGACTTGTTTTCATTTCTGGAAAATCTATCAGGTTTAATAAAATACTTTAAAAATGATTATATATTGCAATCTTTAAATAGGTTTTTAATTCTTTACTTCCTACAGAAATTCAAATTTATTCAGTTGAACCAACACTTTAAAATCTATGTTTCTGATTCAACTCTACCCTTCTAATGTTGCTTTCTAAGCAAATTGAAAGCTGCCTTATACTGAATGAGGAAGAGAACAAATACTTGGCTGAATGAGGTATTGCAAAGGAACGCATGAATTTTGAAGAAAGACTTCAGTTATTGTTATATGATTTACATGCTATTTAATTTTTCTTAAATATATGACAGAATACCTACACAAAGAGTGGTATTTCAGTTAATATAGTACATTTATTTTCCAGACTGACATTCAGCTTAAATATGCCAGTATGTGATTTAATCCATAGGTACCTGATGAACACATTATTGTCAGATTGGTTACAGATGCTAAACGCTATCTGAAGATCATTCCTAGTCATTTATATTTATCAGGGTAAAAGTGAAGTGATTTGAACTATAAAAATACCTTTGAAATAATTTATCAATGTATTAGGTAAACCCAGTTGCAGAATTATAAAGAAAAACTGTTAGACCAAATAAGATGGCTAATTAACAGTGGTATGATTTCTAGCCTGAGGGTCTAAATTGGACTTAAACTGTCTTTAAACTGAACTCAAAGAATGCAAAAGTGGCAAGTTCAGAAAATAAAAGGCAAGAACAAGACTTTAAGTCCATTTTAAACCCTCGGGCTAGAAATCATACTACTGTTAGTTAGCCACATTAGTTGGTCTAACATTTTTTCTTTATAATTCTGAAACTGAGTTTATCTAATACATTGATAAATTCATACAATTTGGAAGAGTCAGTTGAAGTCACAAGGACTTAATATTTGCACTCTTTCAGTGAATGCAGGCACATCTGTTATTCCATCTGTAAAATCATATTATTGCTGTCCTATTAATGTCATATGTATAAAAGTATCATGAAGATGCCAAATGCTAAAAATGGAGATGGTCTAGTAACTAGAAATGGGCACCCCAGGGAGCGCACATACATCTCTCCCTGCATCCTAATAACGTGATGTATTTTGGAACACAGACATTAGAACTTCATGAAATTTTAGCTGTTGATTCTTTCCCAAGCATCTTAAAGTTATGATTTAGGCAATGTATGACTGAAATAATTCATTCATCATGTATAGGCACATTAACATAAATATGGCACAAAATATGCCTCTAACTGAAACCGAGAGGTATAAAAACATATTTCACTCTTTGTGAAGAACTTTGTGAGGAAACAAAACTCTGTGATTGTATAGACACTTTTCCTCATAATACTTGGACATTCACAAACATTAGATTGCACTGCAGCTTGTAAACATTTTTCATTGCATAAACTTTGCCTTTTCATGTGTAGTATAATACTGTCTACTAAAACTCCTTTTTGTTTCAACTAAGTACTCTCTCATATATTGGTTTATAATAATGGTTGTTATTATTTTTAAAGTGTTTTCCATTCAAAGAAAAGAAGTAAATTCCTATGTCAGAGTAAGCAATGTAGCTGAAGAATAGGTATTAGCCAGAGAGGTCTAGATGGTAAAAATCCATCTTCTAGCCTCAAAGAAGCTCCATGAACATAGAGGAAGGCCAAGTGTCACACAGCTTTCCTTCACTCTAATTCATTCTTGACTAGAACCTGTATGCCTGTTCTATGGACGCTTAAACTCTTAAAGGATTTCTTATGATCTTTACTAAATACATTAAGAAGAATGCCAACCAGTGCCCTTTTGTGTACTGGGACATATACTCATGTGATTAAAACAGGTAACATGAACTCTGACTTTAAAATGTATTGTAGATATAAATGCTCTAAGCTAGAAAAGGTTTTCCACATCCACAGTCAATGATGGGAGCCTTTCATTCCTCAGAAATAATCCCTTTTTAGGTCATCGAGAAAGGGTACAACTGCTGCAGCTCATGATGCAATATCTTCCTGAGCCCAGAGCACATACAAATCCTAAGGGAACCACCATAGTACAGCGCTCATTCTTGGCACCAGAACAAATGAAACACTCTATCCTGCACACACCTGCCAGAGCAGGCCACTTTCCTCTTCTGTGAGATTTAAAAAGCTCCCCAAAATGTTATTACTCCCATCCCCAATACACAGAAAATAGGGGAAAGGCTGTTTCCAGTTCTCGGCCTTTAAACAACTCTAAATGTCAGTACTCACAGTGGCATGTTACAAAGTAATAAACAGTGCACACTTGAGGGCAAACCACATATTGAGCTAGTGAAGAGCTCACTGTGGTTAGGATTCAATCAAACATAATAGCAGAATATAAGCAAATTTTATCTGAATTCTGTAATGAATATACACGCTGCAATAACATTAAAAAAGCGTGGCAGCCTGTTCCAAACCAGTAAGAATAGTTTTGTGCAAATAGTGGGTCTTTGTGTGTTTGAATTCCCATCACCTAAGGGCAAACTCGATATGCGTGCTAATGACCTACAATTATCAAATTAAAAACAAAAATGCTAAAGGATGCCAAAGTGAACATCAGGGAAAGACCAACTCTCCCTTAACTTTTTACAAATAAATTTAAACGGTAAATTAGAAACATAAATAAATGTGAGTGGCTCTAACATTCAAATGGAGTAAATGAATGGTGTAGGAGATTAACCCCATAACTTTTTGTTGTTGTTGTTGTTTTAAATTTCTTGACCAGCTCTTAGATGATGATGATGTTTATCTCCCTGTTCTCGGCTGCCCGGTAAAAGAATGGCACGCAGGGTTTGCTGGGCAAGCCTGGGTGCTCCTGGGTGTCCTGCATTATAGGAGGCAGCTGCACGATCTGCTGTGCAGAACCCTCCCTGGCCGCTACTGGTGCAGGCTCCATGCTGTCGTCCAGGCTCACCTCATAAAAATCTTCGGAGAGAGGGAGGCGGGGGTCTGAGCACAGTGCAAGCCTCCCCTGCTCCTGCCTGCCCCCCCGCCCCCGCCTGAGGGCTCTACTCACCATCCGCCCCAAGTTCCTGGGGGGCTGGGGCCCCTGGAGCGGGCTCATCAGCAGGGTTCTGGGCAGTGGTGAGGAATTTGCCTTGACCCTCGTGGTTGCCCACAAGGGGCAACACCAGCTCCTGCAGCTCCAGCAGCTTCACCTGAAGGGAGGGGTGCTCAGCTCCCACCCTGGAGCCTGCGCCAGCACCCATGCCCAGCCCCACCCCCGCAGAGATGTTGCATGCCCTACCTTCATCTCCTCCTCCTTCTGGGCCAGGCTGATGACATCCTCCATCTCCTGGTGCCGCGTGATTGGCACTGCCCCCTGGCTTTCATATCCGGTGAAGGACTCTCCTGCGAGAGGACATGGCTCAGACACTAGGGTCCCTCTGATGGCCCTGCAGCTCCCCTTGCCCGTGCCCTGGCCTCCCGCTCACTCATGCCATCTGTCGCTCCAGAGGGCTGGATGAATCCATGCTCCAGTGTTTCCACCTGCTCCTTCCCATCCGCTTTCTCCTTTGGGAGGTCCATAAAGCTGCTCTGGAGCCAAAATAATGGGGTCACATCTCGGGAGCGACCTGTTCTGTCCTGCCCCCACTTTTCTTGGCCCATGCCAGGACTCACTTTCAGCTCCTCCATGGCCTCCTTCAGGGCCTGGTAGCTCTCCCAACACACACACTCATCCCCAGTCCTCCCTGGGGCTGGGGCCTCTGCCTCTGGCTCCTTCCAGGCTGAGGCCACCAGTTGAGCCAGGTGCAGGCAGCACAGCCTTCGCACCTTCCACTGCCCACATAGCCATGCCTGCTCCTCCTGGGAACTGGCTCCAGCGGAGTTGAAAAATGCCACTTGAAGGCAAGAGGTGAGTATTCTTGTAGGGGCATAGACAGAACAAATGAGGCAGGGAGGTGGAGCACAGCCCTTTCACTTGGGGCCTCAGAGAGTGCACCTGTTGGCCACAGGTGACAAGGTGTCTGACCACTGGCTCCTGGAAGGGGTGAGGAGCCAGAGAAATCAGAAGGCAGGAAAACCAAGAGCATAAGGGGGTCTGGGAGGGACCACAGAGGAAGGTGGCAAAGCGGGGCGGGGAAAGTCAGGCTCACCGTGGCCTCCCAGCTCTCCAGGTCCTCTGGGATGTTTGGCACGGGCAGAGGTGCCTCCTCCTCCTCACTGTCCAGATGTCCTCCTCCATCTCCTATAGGGAGTTGGCCAGAGGGGTCCTCAGACAACCCAACAAGGGAGGTACTGTGGGCCCACCTCTGTCCCCACCCTGACCGTGTAACCCTGAGCCGGCCTCTCCCCAGAGGTGAATGAGCTGCTGTTCTTTATTTTTCCTTTTAAGAACCAAGATCTTGCTGTGTTGCCCAGGCATAGTCCCACTACTGGTGAGTGCGGGAGTCCTGACCTGCTCCCTTTCTGATCTGGGCCAGTTCATTCATCCTTAGGCAACCTGGTGGCCCCCTGCTCCCAGAAGGTCACATATTGATGCCGAACACAGTGCAGACACCCAGTTGGCATAACTACCAGCTGTTCTAAAGGTCTCTTCCAACCCCTCAATCCTATGCTGCTAACAGTCCCCCATTCTTCCTGGGGTGCTCTCCTCTTCCTCTGAGTGGTCTCCTGTACCTTCTCCAGGGAGAGCCATGAGGCTCAACTGGGTCTCCAGCTGTTGGTTCTGCTGGCTGGCAGCTTCTAGGTGCTCCTAAGGGGATGGAAAACAGAGTGAGAAGGCACAGAGGTTGCCAAGTCATCCCCCTCTGGGCCCCGTCCTCAGCAACTCCCTCCTCCCCTGGGTCTCCTGCAACTTTTGGCCGGCCATCTCAGCCACCACATTGTCCCGAGCTTCCTGCTGCTGCAGCTGGTCCATGAGCTGGGTCTGCAGCAGTAACTGCCTGTGCAGTGCCTCCTTCTCAGAGGTCAGCTGCTGATAGGTGGCCGTGTACTGCTGCAGGTGACCCAGGTATTAATCTCGCTGCTGCTGCAGACTCTGAGACTCTTGGCTCTTCAGCTCCACCTGCAGGAAGACCCTGGGCATGAGGGCGTGTGGTGGCTGGCTTCCAGATTCTGGACCCATTAATAGGGTAGCCAGGGCACTGTGGGGCTCTGTCACCTGCCCAGGACCCTGGTCCCTTGCTCCAGGCCTAAGAGGCTTCCTCCCTTGCCTAGAACCCCATGCCTCCTTCCCCAGCCTCAAATCTCATGTTCTTCTTCCCTCAATTTAAACTGTAGGCCACAGACTGGTGGAAAAGCAGAGGGAGCCAACCACCACCGGTTAAGTGTGCTACATGCCTAATGCTTTCCATGTATCCTCTCATTCAATCCTCAGCACCTCTGCAAGGAAAATGCTAACTTCCTTTTGAAGTTAAAGAAACAGAGACTTAGAGATGAACAGTAGTTGAATGGTGACCAGTGGAACCCAGGCCAGAATCCAGTTTGAATCTAAGGAGGCTTTTTTGTTTTGTTTTGAGACAATGTCACTCTGTGGCCCAGGCTGGAGTGCAGTGGTGCAATCTCAGCTCACTGCAACCTCCACCACGTGGGCTCAAGTGATTCTCGTGCCTCAGCCTCCTGAGTAGCTGGGATTAAAGGCATGTGCCACCATGCCTGGCTAGTTTTTTATTGTTGTTGTTGTAATTTTAGTAGAGGTGAGGTTTCGCCATGTTGGCCAGGCTGGTCTCAAACTCCTGACCTCAAGTGATTCTCCTGCCTCAGTCTCCCAAAGTGCTGGGATTACAGGTGCGAGCCACCATGCCCAGATAAGGAGCCTCTTATCACTGTCTCTTCCCCTATGATTGGGCAGCTCCATACATCTAGCTGGGATGATGATGTCCAGATCTGGGAGGAGCCCAGGGCTACCCACCTCTAAAAGTCAGAGGGCAGGAAGCAAGAAACAGTCATAGGGCTGCCCTGGAGGGTGCTGGGGTCACCTGCCCCCCAGCTGGAGCTGCCTTTGGCCTGGCACTTCCCCTCCCCAGAGGCTGGTGCCCACCTCCCAGCCCTTCTTGGATGGGGTGGAGGTTACCATCTCCTTCACCTCGTCTAGCTTCTCCTGCAGCTCATTTACTTGCTGCACCAAGTGCAGTGCACTCTTGTTCTCGTTGTTCTGCACAGAGAGAAGCAATCAGTTTCCATCCACTGCAGCTGGAGACACCAGGACTTGGTGTCTGCCTCCCATGTCACCGGGAAGGGTGGAGGCAGGTTAGAAAAATCATCCCTTCTCCCCCACAGCCATCAGAGCAGGGCCTGATGAGCTGTAGCTCACAGGTGCCTTTAGAAGTACCATTTCATGTGAGGGCTACACTGCCCCATTTTACAGGTGGGGAAACAAAGGCCTGGAGGGATAGGGATGAGGGCAGGCTCCCCAGGTGGGACAACCCACCAGATCCTTGAAGCTGCACTGTGGCTCAGCCAGCTGCTTGTCGAGCTTGTGGTTCTGGGAGAGCGCGAGCCTCTCCTGCTTTCGCAGCCTCTCCTCCTGCTTTTGTAGCCTCTCCTCCTGCTTTTGTAGCCTCTCCTCCTTCTTCCACAGTCTCTCCTCCTGGTCCCACAGCCTTTTTTCCTGCTTTCGCAGCCTCTCCTCCTCCTTTCGCAGCCTCTCCTCCTGCTTGCGTAGCCTCTGCTCCTGCTTTCGCAGCCTCTCACCCTGCTCCCCTAGCATCTTCTGCTGCTCCTGAAGCGTCTCGTTTTGTTCACACAGTCTCTTCTGCTCCCGCACCCTCCACTCCTTCTGCTCTCGGAGCATCTCCTCCTGCTCCTGGAGTCTCTGCTTTTGTTCCTTGCTCAAGAGACTCAAGGCCTGATTGTTTTCCACCTGGGATTGGAGCTTTCCCTCCAGACCCTCCACTTCCTGCCTCAGGTGTTTGGCCTCATCTTGTAGCTGTTCCACCACAGAGGTCACTGCTGGGGGCACCAGGGATGGGGGCTCAGCTGAGAAACAAAGCAGATAATAAGGACCTATGGATTCCCCACCTCCCTCCAAAAAAAATCCCTCTTCTTGATGCACAGCTCCTCTCAGGCTTCCCAAACTTGGTCTCACTGTTAATGATTCCTCGCACCCGATGGTAGCCAATTTCCAAGCCACTTTCACATAGAGAGCACTGTGAGTGGCTGACAATGGGCACTCCTCCCTCTTTGCTGATGGGGACCCCGAGGCTCATGGAGATGACAAAACTTGCCATCTCCTGGCACAGACCTCTTTCCCTCTGCCTCAAAGCCCTTCCATCCACCCACCTCCCTGGGGCATTCTAAGCCACCCCCACAGACCTCTGATGCCAGTCCTGCTCCCAGGTCACACCAGCCCCACCTTACCCATCTGGTTTTTGAATTCGGACAAGCTCCTCTCCAGCTCCTGTATCCGATGTATGTCACTCTTTTTCTCTTCCTTCAATGTGCGAGCCTGCCCAAAGCACAGGGGAAAGGGCCCTGGGGAGAAGGGCTGGTGGCTGGACAGGCTACGATCTCCCTCTCTGCCCCCATCTGCACAAAGCACAGACCCAAGACCACCTCTGGCTGTACTATTCCCATTTTACACAGATGCCCAGAAAGATCCAGTGACCTATCTAAGGTGGGGGCTGAGGGGTCAGGTCTCACCTCCACCGACATTTTCCGCATCCTCTCTTGCCACCGGGCCCTCTCTCCTTTTATGTGTTCAGCGTATTCGTCTTTCTGTAGCTGGACTTGTTTTAATGATTCTGTCATCTGCAAGAAATGGGCACAGAAGTTAGGAAGGGCTGTCACTGGTCCTCACCTGCTCCTGACCACCTGGGGTCATCTTCCTTCCACATCCCTCCCTCTGCAAAGCCTCACCTGTGTCACATGTGCGTTCAGCAGCGCCCGCTCCTTTATGGTCTGCTGTAACCGCCGCTGGAGGACCGCTTCACTGCAGCTCGAGGACTGGATGGTGAAGAGTGAGAAGTTTTGATCTGGGGAGCCCAGGCAGTGCCCCTTAAAAGGGCTAGGGCTAGGCTCAATATACAACTTGGTTAGTAAAGATCAAGGCATTTCCAAGCCCATGGCCTGGTTATTAAAAGAACTCAGTAAAGTTGGAAGGGACAGGGAAAGAAATTGAATTTACAGCTGGCTAACAGAGGCCCAGAGAGATCAGATAATATTGCTGTTGTTATTACTGTTATTGCTACCACTGTTTGAGCCGTCATGGAGTGCTTCACCAGGTTCCATGCTACAAGCCCATTTCATCCTCACAAACACCATGTGAGACAGTTACTAGGATTACCTCTATTGTGTAGATGAAAAACATCGAGTGTTCCAGGTTAAGTGCTTGCTTAAGATCACTTAGACAGAGCTGGGATTTGAACACCCATGTCTATCCTATTCTCTAAGCCCATTTTTCTTGTTGGGGATGGGGGCACAGATAGGAAGGGGGAAATTAATCTTTTGTTCACTTTTTGAAAGGATAATACATTCATATAGTCCAAAACTCAGAAGGTACAAAAGGGAGGTGTCTCCCAGGCAACCTTTACTCTCTCCTGAGTTTTTTATGAATGCTTGCAGATGTGTTTTTGTATATTATCATAGTACACACACACACACACACACCACACCCCTTTCCTCTCTCTACAGAAACAGTAACATACTAAAGATACTCTTCTGTACCTTCACAGAACAACTACCCAATACCCCACCTAGGAAAGGGCAGGGCAGGCACTTGGCCTCTGAGCTCTGCATCCAGTGCTCACTCCCCACAGTGCCCCCCAACTCACCCACAGCAGCTGACTCAGCCCCAGGCTGCCTCTAACAACCATACACAAAAGCAGTGAGAAATGAGCATGCTGCCTTCTGGGCAGGACACTCCATCCTGCAGAAGGGACTTTTAGGCTCACTCCTCCATCTGGGAAGCCAGGCTGCCAGGGGATGGGGCAGCTGGTTGGACTCACCCTGTCCTCTTCCTGCTGCTGTGTAGACACAGCACAGAGAGCCCGCTCCAATTCTTGAATACGCTGTAAGGAGTATTGCAGGCGGCCAGCCAGATCCTTGGACTCTTCTGTAATGAGAGAGGTTGAGATGGGGCCCAAAGGACTCCCTGTAAAGACCTGTCAAAGTGCCAGGTTGAAGGATGATGGGATGCCCAGATTCCCACCTTCGAAGTGTCGGGCAGCATGTTTAGTATGGTAAAGGGTGGTCTTCAAGTCTGCCTTTTCCAATGTGAGGATGTTGATTGTCTGGAATTGAATGTTTGGGAGAAAAGCCAAGCAAATGCTGAAAGACAAGGAAAGACACATTCTCCAGAGGACAGGAGAAAGCTCCCCACCCTCCACTCACCTCTAACTGCTCCTTTTGTGCTTTGTGTATTTCATTGTTTGCTTTCTTTGCCTATAGGAAGAGGAAGACAGAGCTCTTACCACGGGGAGGCAGAGATGGCACAGCAAGGGACAGGCCCCTAGAATGCCACCAATGCCCCAGGACAGGCCCACCCATGGGACCAGGTTATCAGGGACCCTGTGGGGATGGGGCGGAATCTGAGGGGTGAGCCTTCTTCCCCAGGCTGGGAGTGGGTAAGATGAGACTGGCACCTCTACATCTGAGTGCCCCCCAAACCCAGCAGTCATGTGAGCAAAGAAATCATGTTACTTCTTCCAGCTGATGTTCCACTTGTTTCTTCTGCTCTTTCTGTGGGGAGAGTCAAATTCAGGTGACTGAGAGTGGCCCCCTCAACTCTATTCCCCAGACCAGGAAGTGGTAGGCGGGGACCAGGAATGGATTTTAAAGGCAACATTCTCAGACCCAATGGCAATACAAACTGGCCAACACTCCTCAAGCTCCCAAGGACAGAGGATTTGGGTCTTTGTTGGTTTTTGCCCACAGCCACAGAACTCAAGGTCTGAATCTGGATTCTCTTGAAAGGACAGTAACATAAACCTCTAGAGAGGGAGTCTCAGGAAGGCCCACCCTTCTGCCAGCTTGTGAGTTAGAAACGTGCCTTCATTCAACAAACTTTTACTGAGCACATATGGGCCAGCTACAGTTCTTCACAGCAGATATAGGATGAAAAAGGACAGACAGGAGCCCTTGGCCCTCAGGTTTCCATTCTAGGGGCCTTTAAATCTCAGACTCTCAGAGCTAACAGAGACCTTTGATGCTCTACCTCCTCCAGAAACACGAGCTCAAGGAGGACAGCTGGCTTGTCCAGACTCAAAGCAAATTAGGGACTGAGTCAGGGCAGAAATACAGGTTCCCTGACAACCAGTCAGGCTAGCGCTTCCCTGAGAGGTGACAACCCCAGGGCATGTGTGGCAAGGACTGGAGCAGGGGTGTCTGGAGAAGAGAGAGTCGGCAAAGAGGGCAGCGACAGAAGAGCCACGCTGCATGCTCCTTGCTCTGGGGTCCCTCCCGGTGAGGCCTGTGTGCTCCAGCTCCCCATTTGCCATTGGCACCAGGGTCCCCCAGCCCCTTTCTTCAGGGCCCCAAGGGGAAACTAAAGCCCAGGATTGGCAGCATGGAATCAGGGGACCCACTGGACTCTTACCAATGATTCTATGTTTTCATTGAGTTGATTGATAGTCACAGAGCTTGACTCCAGGCCTACTGCTAGTCCTTGGTACTGGCTCTGAGGCACATGCAGAGAGGAGGAGTTGGAAGAGGATTGTGGGGAGAGGTAGAGAGAACAATCATTAGGGCTGGGGTGTATGTGGGCTGTCTCAGGTGGCAGAGGGTCACCCAGCCCCCATTGTGAGAGGAGGTTGGAGGGCTGGCCTGCAAAGTCACTGCACCTCGGCCCAGGGCCTCTTACTTCCAGATCCTTCAGGGTAACAGATGATGCAGGAGTAATAAAAATGAGAAATTAAAAAAAAAAAGAACTTACATGGGAAATAGTTATGTATATAGAGAAAGTATAAAAACAGCAAGGTGCCGGGCACAGTGGCTCACACATGTAATCCCAGCAGTTCGGGAGGCTGAGGCGAGTGGATCACTTGAGGTCAGGAGTTCAAGACCAGCCTGGCCGACATGGTGAAGCCACATCTCTACTAAAAATACAAAGATTAGCCAGGCATGGTGGCAGGTGCCTGTAATCCCAGCTACTCGGGAGGCTAAGGCAAGAGAATCGCTTGAACCCGGGAGGCAGAGGTTGTAGTGAGCCGAGATCACACCACTCCACTCCAGTCTGGGTGACAGAGTGAGACTCTGTCTCAAAAAGAAAAAAAAAAGGCCCAAATCCCACATGCCTGCTCTGTACGTTATTCCCAGATTACTTTTAAACTTTTAGGTGTCACCATTTCCAAGATGATAAAAGATGCGGGGAAGGAAAAAAACCCACCAATCAAGCAGGTGAAGAAGCAGACAGAAACAGGCTGAAGGTTAATGGCAGCAACATAAAACAAGGCAGAGGCCAAGTATCCCCCAAGCCAGAGAAGCCTCAGGGCCATGCACAGCTGGAGACAGCAAGCCAGAGGGGGGTCTTGGCACTGCCTCAACTTTCACTTGTCCAATGGGAGAGTGCTACCCCATTGGAGTGGTTAAGGTTGGACACCGGCACCTTCAGAATGTCCTGAATCTACAGGAGGTGACAAGGGAAAAACAAGGGCAGGGGGCAAAAGACAGAAGTGGCTTAGAGAGAAGTAAGAAAGTCAGGGTAGGAGGAAGATGTGGGTTCAGGAAAAGGAAACACTGAAGAAGAGCAGAGGAGATTAAAACCATGGCCTGTGCCATTCTTCCAAATGGCCACCTGCTGCCTTGCCAGGGGCAGGAACAAATAGATGGAAAAGTCCCCTGAGTGATGCAGTCACAGAGTGGAGTCAGCTGACCAATGCAGCTCTTAATATGCTCACTGGACCCCTCTCCTCAGGCCCAGGACATGGGTGATGAATCTGGTAGAGCTCCAGACCTCCACCTCCATTAAAAAAAACAGACTCCTGAGTAAGAGTTCACCTGAACTAAGGGGTCTGCAGCTAAAAAAACAAGTTTGAAAGACACTGATCTTATCCAGAATCATCTTACAGAGGAGGAAACTGAGGCCCAGCAGAGAAAGTGATTTTTCTGTGGTCACCCAGCAAGCTGGTGGCAAGTTAGAGCTTCTCTTCCTCCTAGGGCCTGGGGCTCTCCTCACCACACCCTGGACCCCCTTCAGTGACTCCTAAAGGGACAGCCTGATGGCAAGTGGCTGTACTCATTAGCCCAGCTTCCCCTTGAGAGTGGGGATCAGGAAAATCAAACAGCAATGACCATTTCCTGGGTATCCTGGGTGTTTACAGCAGGCCACGTACTAGGGGTTAACATGAAAGCAACAATAATAAGGAATCTCATTTAAACTTCACAAATGGAAGTCAAACAATACTACCCCTATGTTACAGATGTGAAAAGAGAGGCCCAAAGAGCTCAAGCAACTTGCCATAAATCAGATCCCTAGCAGATGGAGAAGCAGGATTCAAACCCAGAATTCTTAACCAGTACCCAGCAATCTCAACAGTTACCCTCTACTGCCCCTTGGGCCCCCTGTCCCCAGGAGCCTGGCCAGCCAAGACTCACATCCCCAGGTGAGTGGCAACCACCAGAAGTGGTTGTCTCAGGGCTACTGCCAGTTTTTTTCTTTTTTGTCTTCGCTCCTTCTGGAACACCAGAGCTCTTCCTTTGCTGATATTCTTTTAGCTGTGGGAAAGAAGAGTAGTAATACACATGAGAACTACCAGCCCCTACAGCCACACCCTTCTTACAGTTTTTGCAAAATACTCTTATACACCATCTGATTTAATGCAACCAACAACTGTACAAGGTGTTGTCACAATCACTTAGTGATTGAGAGGGATGGATATTATGGCTAAAAAAAAGTGGGGTGGGGGGCAATAATGGAACTTAAACTCAGTCTTCTGACTCCAAGCTCTGGGGTTTTGCCATGAATCAGCAGCTGCCAGGGACCAAATCCAGAGGCAGAGGTAGAAAAGTAAACATTACATAGGCAGGAACTACACACTGTGTGGTTTAGTCATACATCCTCACATGTCTGTTAGTGTGAAGAAGTGCACCAGTATCTCTCACACTTTTATATCAATGTGTCCTCATGGCAGAAGGCAGCTTTTTTGTTAAATCTGGGAATTTATCAGAAAGAGGACAACCCAAGTCTCATTTCAGAAAGAAGTCTGGTATACTCTTAGAAACCTATGTGAGGGTCATCCCTAAGTACATTAATGTTTTTTCTCTCAAGAGAATCAAAGGAAACTGATGCTTCTGAAAGATCTCCCACATTCATCCTGTGGCATTCAATGTACCCCAAGTTGAGATGATATGAGGAAGATTCAAGCTGTCAAGTTCAGTTTCCCAAGATCTATTCCACAGAAGGTGAGCAAATCTCACTTCAGAGACCACTGACTGAAGGGCAGTCTGGTCCCAGAACCATGGAGAATTAGAATATGAGGTAGAGAACTCAGAAAAAAAATGTTCAAGTCTCTCTGGAGAGTAGAATCCTGGGAGAAAACCAAACCAAACCCATTCTGCCATTACCACCCAGAGATACTGCCAACGTTTTGAGCTCACAGGGGAAGTTTAGGCTTTTCACACTGTCGATGTCTATGTGAAAGGAGTAAGGCAGCCTGAAACCTCTTGCTCCTAGTTCCCATAGTCCCCATTTCTCTTCTAGCTGGAAATTTGTGCTGTGACCAGAGGAACCAGAAATGGGGTGAGAATGCTTAGGGGACTGGGTTGTAAGATCAAAGGCCGGTCTTGCAGCAGTAATGACAGTTCCTAGGGGGACTGTGACATCACTACATTCCACTCCTCCTGGGGGTGGGGGGAACGACATCGGTGCAATGGCTGAGTTGCCGATCCACGATGGGGGAGGGGGGCATAGGGCTGGGACCCAGGTCCTTGGAGATGCCAGTCCAGAGAGCCCAGGGAGGTTGGGCTTGGGTCGGCAGGAGGGGAGAGCAGAGTCTGCTCAGGGAACCCCAGGAGTCACCAGCCCAAAGTCACCCAGGGATGACTGGAGATGCTAGGGGGTTAGGGCTCGGGGTCCCAGGTCCTTGGAGAGGTGAGCCCAAAGAACCCAGGGAGGTTGGGCTTGGGGCAGCAGGACGTGAGGGCTGAATATGGAGTAGGGAGCCCCAGCAGTCACCCGCCCAAAGTCACTGCAGGGTGATTGGCAAGGGCAGAGGCTGGGCTGCTGGCTGAAGGGGCGGGGCTGACTGACAAGACTTTGGTGGAGGAGCCCAGGGGTGCCGGGGTAGGGGGGCCCAGCCCGGTGTGCCTCAGGAGTGGTATGGACTCTGGGAGTGGTCTTGTCATCGGAGGGGATCTCTGGCTAGGTTGGGGGGCCATGACCTTTTTCTTGGCTTTTTACCTTTTTCTTGGCTGCTGCCAATTTGTTCTGTCGAGTTTCTTCTAACATCATGGGGTGGGGAGGGAGGTAGGGTTGGGGCCACATCAGCGAACACCTCCAGTCACCTACCAGGCTGCTGTGTGACTGAGCCAGAGGAGCCGTAACCAGGACCACACTGGAATGCAGAATAGGGGTGTGGCCTTAATGCTCCAATCCCATTGGTCAATGAGAAAGATGCAAGGGAAAGGAGGCGTGGCCAGGCAGCAGTGTGTCCAGAGGAACCTGTGACATCACAAGGAAAGCTACCTATGCGACTGCTGTCCCCGCCCACTTGGGGAGAGGGGCGGGGCCTGCCTACTCCAGGAGAGGAGAGGGACGGTTTTTGCTTTAAAATGTTAAAAATAAACTTTAAAAAATATATGTGTTTATACTTTATATATATGTGTGTCAGTGTGTGTGTGTCTGCATGTTCCTCCAGAGCTGTCCTCATTATCCAGCTTGTATACATGGTCTATGATTTTGGCCTACATTTTTCATCTTCAGATGGAGTACAAGAATTACCAGTATTACCCCAGTTAAGACACAAATCCTATAAAAATGGAAAATCCATAGCATGTTTGATGATTAATGAATGAAGTGGACTATATTATCCAACATTCCAATCATTCCAATGAGGTAAAATAATCACAATGATTTCTCTGTTTTGGAAAAAACATTTCTCTTATTCTCCTACATTATTAAGAATTTTTAAAAAACAAGAAACATGTCTAATATCTTTAAAAACACAAAGCTTTTGGGCTGGGTGTGGTGGCTCACACCTGTAATCCCAGCACTTTGGGAGGCATAGGTGGGTGGATCACCTTAGGTCAGGACTTCAAGACCAGCCTGGCCAACATGGTGAAGCCCGTCTCTACTCGAAATACAAAAACTAGCCAGGTGTGGTGGTGGGTACCTGTAATCTCAGCTACTCGGGAGGCTGAGGCAGGAGAATCACTTGAACCCAGGAGGCGGAAGTTGCAGTGAGCCAAGGTCACACCACTGCACTCCAGCCTGGGTGACAGACTGAGACTTCATCTCAAAAAAAAAAAAAGTCAAAAATAAATAAAAACACAAAGCTTTCCATTTAATAAGCACTCAAAGCTCTTTACTGGTTTAAAGCAAACACAAGGCCTATTTTTCTAGAATCACCTGGCCTCTCTAGGCCTTGCAAATGAAACTGAATTTCTCACTTGATACTTGGCTATGACTTGCAATCATGAAAACCAAGAATTGTGTTATGTCACTGTGTATTGCTTGTTACCCGAATTCCACACTAGGCTGGGATCAAGGGTTGAATCTTTCATGATTTGCTCCATAACCTGTGAGTTTCTTTTCCTACACCAAACTAAGCTTTGTTCTAGAGTTCTGCAATTTACAGTTAGTAGACAAGAGTGGTTCTCAAAAATGTAGTCTCTGGACTAGCAGCACCAGCAGAACCTGAGAACTTTTTATAAGTGCAAATTCTCAGGCCCCACTCTGGACATGGTGAATCAGAAACTCTGGAGCAGGGCTCAGCAATCTGTGCTGCAGTCATCCCTCCAGGTGTTCAAGGACCTCTGGCATACAGCAGGTAGAAAAATGTGTTTCCTTCTGTAGGTCAAAGCCAGGGATACCATATGTTGTTCTGTCTTGATATGAAACAATGACATGCAATTAAAAGACATAAATCTCCTTCTTACTCCCACCCTCCATCCAACGTGTTCTATTTTCATGAGTTAAATAAGAAAACAAATGGCAATCAGAGATTCAGCCTAAAAGGTATATTTACAAGTGTCAGTTCTCATCCAACCTGATCTCATACAATACCATTTACACCCTCTTACCTCTCAAGTTTTTTAAAAAGTGTCTTCACAATGTAAGTCTTAGGCACACTAGCAGTTCTGTAATAAAACACCAAGTAGATCAGAACGTCCAAACTTACTAGAGAAGAAAAGTGGAATCACTGGCTGTATTTTCAAATTGCATTTAACAGGAAATGTAAGTTTTGAATTCTTTCCGCCTTCACACTTCCAAGTTAATAGCATTAAATCAGAATACTCCATTCTTCCAAAGCCTCTAGCCAGGCAAAGTTTTACTGTATTACTTCTTGCTTTCAATGGATATAAAGCAGAGTCCTGTTAGGCACATTTTGTATACCTGCAAAGATGCAGAACTAAACAGTTCCATCTGTTCAATATTACAACAAAAGTCCTGCAAACCTCGGATGGCGAGTGTAATACTTCAGCACTAGCACCAAAGCCTCAAATATAAAAAGATACCAAGATCACCACTAGCAAACAAAATGAGCTCTCGGCCGGGAGCAGTAGTTCACGCCTGTAATCCCGACACTTTGACAAGCCAAGGTGGGAGGATCACTTGAAGTCAGGAGTTCAAAAGCAGCCTGGGCAGCATAGTGAATTTGCATCTCTACAAAAAATTTTAAAAATTAGCTGGGCGTGGTGGCACACACCTGTAGTCCTAGCTACTTGGGAGGCTGAGGTACGAAAATTGCTTCAGCTCAGGAGTACAAGGCTGTGGTAGCTATGATCATGCCACTGCACTCCAGCCTGGGTGACAGAGCAAGATCTCGATAATTACAGTCTGTCCTGCTCCTGTTTATGTTAAAATGCTTTCAATCAGCAAGATAAAAATTAAGTGAAATGTGACTTGGGAGCTTGGCCAGAAAATAGGCAATGGAGAAACAGGCACTTCCCACAAGAATAAAAATGGCCAATAAGCATATAAAAAAGATTCAAGGCCAGGTGCTGTGGCTCATGCCTGTAATCCCAGCACTTTAGGGGGCCGAGGTGGGTGGATCACCTGAGGTCAGGAGTTTGAGATGAGCCTGACCAACATGGTGAAATCCCATCTCTACTAAAAAATACAAAAATTAGCCAGGCATGGTGGTGAGCACCTGTAATCCCAGCTACTCAGGAAGCTGAGGCAGGAGAATCACTTGAACCCAGGAGGCAGAGGTTGCAGTTAGCCGAGATTGCACTGTTGCATGCCAGCCTGGGCCATACAGCAAGACTCCATCTCAAAAAAAAAAAAAAAATTTCAAAAGCACTAGAAACCAAAGAAATGTAATGAAAACAATGAGATTTTCTCCTTAAATATTAGCAAAGAGGACAAATGGAAGGAGGACACTGGAGCTCTGCCCTTGTTGGGAGTAGAAACTGAACCAATTTTTCTGCAGGATAATTTGAAAATTTCTATTAAAAATCTTAAAACTATTTTATGTTATTTTCCTCCAGAAATTCTCCTTCTGTGAATTCAGCCCCAAAATGCTTGCTCGCATCCATTAAAATATATATATAAGAAAATTTACTTCTGGGGTGGCAATGATTAACTTAATATACATCAAACTTTTAAAAAGATGATGCCAAGGATATAGTTACTGCCATAGAAATATGCCCAAACATAGTGACAAAAGACTATATATTACGATTCTACTTTTTAAAATGTTCATATGCATAAAAAAGTATGAAAAGCAACAAACCAGAATGCTTTCAGTGGCAAAATTAAAGACTTTTCTTCATATTTTGTCTTCCAAATTATTACTAAAAGAATGCAATTTACTTTATAATCAGGGGGAAATATTATTTTCATTTATTTACATATAAATTTCTTTTCTTTTCCTTATTTTTTCTCATGGATGTATCACATGTACCATAGAGAGCTTGAATCCCTACCTCTTGAGGTACATCAGACCAATTCTGTCTCTATCAACTTTCCTTTTTTGGACATTTCAAATCAATGGAATTATACAATATGTGGTCTTGTGTCTGATTTTTTTACTTAGCTAATGTTTTTGAGGTTGGTCCATGACATATAACAGGTTTTGGTAGTTTGTTCCTTTCATTACTGAGTAGAAGTCCATTGATGGATATACCACATTTTGTCAGTAGAGAACATTTAAACTTTGCTTTCAACTTCCTATGGTCTAAATGAAACCCTTGGAACACAGGACTTACAGCGAAAGCTGCTGTGAATGTCAAAAGAACTGCTTATCAGAACCAGATTTGTCATCAGGAGCCTGAACTGCTGCAGAAATTTTTGCCATTTTGCAACTTCCTTTTTCCAAGCAACTTTTGTGCTACTACACATCAGGACTTTTGAAGCATCTGATACATCCATCTAATAAGTATGAGCATGTGTCTGAGTGGACAAGTAAAACCATCTATGCTACACTGCATATTTTTTCCTCCCCCAGACTGGACCAGGGAATCTCTCAACTTTCTAGAGTATCCTGTCTCCATTGACAAAGCTGAACAGTATTAAAGATCCTGCTGCCTTCGTTAGGCAGATTTGGAGGGGAGGCCCAACAGCAAGGGTGGAGAGGAAAAAGAGAGGGGAGTTTGTGGAACAGGAAGCCCCCCAGAGTCTGCGCATGGCTCCCAGCTGTTGAGGATGTTGTGGATGGGAAAGTGCAGATGGTGTCCCCAGGCAAGCCTAGCACCTCCATTGGGCCCAGAAGGTCTTGACTTTGGACCCTTACCCATGTTCCAGAAGTGTTTACAGATGTTTTTGCTTTTGTTATTTTCCTAAATAATCATTACTTGGTAGTTAGTTATTAATCTTTCTTTGGGAGAGAGACAGAGCTTTAAAACTGAAGAACATAATTTTCATTAAAATATCAAAAATGGAAAAAAGTTACTTTGTAAACAATTTGCTATACAAACCAAATGGCAGCTGTTGAGAATCTCAACAAAATGTTAAATGCATTTGCTGCTGTTAGAAGAAATACAGAAAAAAAATTTTAAATAAAGAAAAAAATGCATTTGCTGGCAGTGGTACCATTTACCCAAGGTTGGGTCGCTGTGTCATCATGCTGTGGTGGGGGGTATGTGTGGTGAATATGTGTGAAACTTTTCATCTCAGGATGGGTCATAATGTGAGCTGCAGTTTTCCTTCCAAATAGGGTTACAAAGTAGTAAAACATGGGCTTGGAAGTGACAGACCTGAGTGAATCAGCCAGGCTTAAAGAAAAACCCAATAAAATTAACTTATAATAACCCTGAGGTTGGTTTTTGAAACAATAGATACAATGATTTACTCTAAGCATCTGGTTATGATTTTGAATCAGTAATGCATACTGTCTCGACCCTTTTTTTTTTTATGGAAACAGAGGTTTCACCCAGAAAACCCCAAAACAGTGACTTTTTTTTTTTTGAACAGGGTGTTACTCTGTTGCCCAGGCTGCAGTGGAGTGGTGGATCTCAGCTCACTGCAGCCTCAACCTCCCACCTCAGCCTCCCGAGTAGCTGGGACCACAGGCACCACCATGCCTGGCTAATTATTGTATTTTTTGTACAGATGGGGTTTTGCCATGTTGCCCAGGGTGGTCTCAAACTTCTAGGCTCAAGCCGTTCACCCACTTCAGCCTCCCAAATTGCTATGTCTACAGATGCGAGCCACTGTGCCCAACCTGCAGTGACTTTTTAAAACATAAGTTCAAGCATCTCTTCTTAACTCCTTTAATTGGAGGTATCTCTTCTCTCATTCTCCTCATCTTTGGTGTTCCCCTAGAGTTCACTGCTGTCTGGATGTACAAAATATGTTTCAAAGTCAAGCCTGGGTGTGGTGGCTCATGCCTATAATCCTAGCACTTTGGGAGACCAGGGCTGGCAGATCACTTGAGTCCAGGAGTTCTAGACCAGTGTGGGCAACACGGCGAAACCCTGCTTATATTAAAAATATAAAAAACTGGGCATTTCCAGGAGTGCTGCATGGAGTTGGTGTTAGCCGCTTTTGGCATGGAGGCCTTTTCCAGCCTGGCTGGGCCTGTCCTGTCACTGAACCCGCAGGTAGATGCTGAGTTTCAGAAGGAGGTGGCACAGGTTTGCAAGTGCATAACCCGATGAAAAAAACAAGAATAACTGGCCGGTCGCCGTGGCTCATGCCTGTAATCCCAGCACTTTGAGAGGCTGAGGCAAGCAGATCACCTGAGGTTGAGAGTTAGAGACCAGCCTGACCAACATGGAGAAACCCCATCTCTCCTAAAAATACAAAAATTAGCCGGGTGTGGTGGCACATGCCTGTAATCTCAGCTACTCAGGAGGCTGAGGCAGGAGAATCACTTGAACCCAGGAGGCAGAGGTTGAGGTGAGTTGAGATCTTGCCGTTGCACTCCAGCCTGGGCAACAAGAGTGAAACTCTGTCTCAAAAAAAAAAAAAGAACAACTTTCTCCTGGAGTAGCCTATGTGCGCCACCTACATAACCTACTGAATGAAACCCAGATCCTTTCCTATTTCTCCCAGTGTGGCACTGTTACTAGGTTCAGACTATCCAGAAAGAAAAGGACTGGAAATAGCAAAGGCTATGTGTTTGTGGAGTTTAAGTCTGAGGATGTTGCCAAGATAGTTGCTGAAACAATGAACTACTACATGTTTGGTGAAAGACTCTTGGAGAGTCATTTTATGCCACCTGAAAAAGTACAAAAAGAACTCTTTCAAGACTGGAATATTCCAGTTAAGCAGCAGTTATATCCATCAGTGAAATGTATAATCAGAATCGGCACTTACAAAAGAGCTACGGATGGAGGAGTGATTTAAAAAGAAAGAAGGATTACTCGGGAAGAAATCAGCTTAAAAAGGAATTGGTTATGATTTTCCTTCTTTGATTTTACAGAAAATGGAAAGCATTTCAAAAACAAATCATCAGACATCTACAAAAGGCCAGGTTTTATGTAAGAAGAAGAAAAAGGTTTTAGGTACTCCTGACACTCCTGAAAATACTGTGGATACCTAGCGCCCCACACTGGTTTGTACATCAACATTTTTAAAGAGACAAAAATCTGAAGTGGCTGAAATGAATGATGATGATGAAGATAATGAAATAGTTTTCAAACAGCCTGTATCCTGTGTAAAAGAAGAAATACAAGAGACTCAAACACCTACACATTCACAGAAAAGAAGATGAAGAAAAAGCTATCAGTGATTTTCAATGTATTATATATAAGATTTCTTCTGAACAATATTTTTATGAGAAAAATACAAAAAATTAGCTGGGCATGGTGGCTCTTGCCTGTAGTCCCAGCTACTTGGGAGGCTGAAGTGGATCACCTGAGCCCAGGAAGTTGAGGCTACAGTGAGCTGTGATCGCACCACTGCACTCCAGCCAAGTCAAGTCATTACATTTATCTTAACCTATTCTAGGCTGGCTTAAGTGGGATTTGTATTAAGAATACTATAGGCAACCTCACAGACATCTAAGTACAGAACTCAAAATACAACCACACCATGGAAGGACTGGGCTGGGAGGTGATTTTGCTCTCCTGCATGCCTTCACTCTGGACTTCTACGCCATGCTTGTGCTTTGCTCTGCAGATGAACATATGGCACGTGCTCCAGGCTCCTCCAGCCTCTGAGACTTTGGCTTACCCTGGCAGTATCCCTGGTCCCAGTGTTACTGGACCTTTCCATACAGATGCTCCTCTGCAAAAAATCTATCAAACACTCTGTGTGTCATTTCCAACGAGCGGGATAGAGAATCTGATCTGCCTGGCAATGGGGGTGGGAGTTCCCTAGTTGTCCCTGGATTTGTAGTGCTGCCCTTTCCAGAGACTCGAGGAGGGGCTGAATATCCAAAAAGAGGGTGTGGGTGGGAATCAGTAATACAGTCTACTTCAACAAGAAAGTATAAAGTAGAGGCAGCGGCTCATACCTGCAATCCCAGCACTTTAGGAGGCTGAGGCAGGCAGATCACTTGAGCTCAGGAGTTTGAGACCAGACTGGGCAACATGGTAAAACCCCATCTCTACTAATAATACAAAAAATTAGCTGGGCATGGTGGCACATGCCTGTAGTCCCAGGTACTTAGGAGGCTGAAGTGGGCATATTGCTTGAGCCCAGGAAGTAGAGGCTGCAGTGAGCCGAGATCATGATGTCACTGCACTCCAGCCTGGGCAACAGAGTGGGACCCTGTCTCGAAAAAAAAAAGTATAAAGTGGCAGCATCTGTATGCATGATTGAAGTCATGCTTTCCATCTATTTTTTTCCACCTTTTCTTTTTTCTCTCTCAAACACTATATCTTAAGGTTTTCCTCATGTTATCAAGTACTCATAAGCATCATTTGAATGGTTGTATCATAATCCATTATCTGGACTCATTGTCATTTATCCGTCTGCAGTTGCTGGAGATACTGCCCTTTCTGCCACACTCAGTCACCCTTCTGACTTTGCACTGTGTCCAGTTATCTACTCATACACATACTGGTCATTTAGGACTTAAGAATAAATAGTTATCATGGTTCCTAACACTTAAAAAGAATATATCTTCCTAAAAATAGAAAGGCTTTGTGGTTATGACAATTTTAAAGCAAAATAGACAAATTGATGTTGAAATTAATGTTTTGTTTTATTCTTGTATCTATTTTTCACTTCTCTGTCATTTTGATGGATGAAGTTTCAATTGGAAGGATTTTTATTTCAAAATAGAAATAGCATATGACATGAGAATGGGAACTCTGAAAGGTTTAACTTTCTAGTTTCCTAAGATTGTCACAAAAGCTACTGATAATCGATCACGATTGGCCTGTATTGAAAGTGAGTTAACATTATGTACAACTTAAGCACTATACTTTTTATCAGATATAGAAAAATAGGTGGTGTGTTTGGAAAAGTATTGGGCTAGGAGTCAGGAAGCTTGACTGTTAGTCCCAATCCTGCTTCTTCAGCTGAGCACCCCGAGGCAATAATTTAGCAGCTATTTCTTAAATACCTAATGAATTTCAGGCTTTGTAGTTGGGCTGGGAATATAGACATAGATACTGCATTCGTGATTCTCCAAGGCTCCCTTCTTCACCCCAGCTCACAGTGAGCTTTCTTATGCATTGTGTAAATTTGTCTCCTAACCGGCCCCAACGCTCTCTCCAACCTGCTTCCCAGGGCAGTTGTGAGGATCAAATGAGCGAGAATATGTGTGAAAGCAAATTCTAAATGATTTTAAAATGTAACAGAAGTATGACCCATGGAAAATTATTTAAAGATCCTTAGAATTTTAGATAAACAGTACATTAACCTGAGTTCTCTATGGTTTTTATTTTAAATAGGTATGAAAGTTTTACAATGGACCACTGATATGTTTGAAAATCTTGGCTTGATTTTTCTCCAAGAAAATGACACAGTGTGATTAATTTTCTAAAATTGCCAGCCAAAAAAAACCAAAACCTTTTTTGAGTTGATTGACTAAATCAGTCAAAGGAACATTGACTGTATAATGGAGAAATGTTTTCTGTGTTCACTAAAGGCTTGCCTTTGTTTGATTCCAGCTGCAGCATATCGTGAGTGATGAGATCTGTGTGCAGGTGACTGACCTTTACCTGGCAGAAAATAATAATGGGGCCACCGGAGGCCAGCTGAACACACAGAACTCAAGGAGCCTCCTGGAGTCAACGTATCAGCGGAAAGCTGAGCAGCTAATATCAGATGAGAATTGCTTTGAGGTGAGAGTTGCTCAGATAGTCGAAGACCTTGCTGGTGACAATGTCAGTTGTTAGGATTCTCTGAACTGGAAGTTAAAGCTGGGGTACTTTGACCCATGATTCTACTCCTGGAACTTTTAATGAGTTCACCAGAGAAATACAAAGTGGAAGTAACTATCTTCCTGGACAATCTACTTTCTTTCTTGCCTTAAAAAAAAAAAAAAACTAGTTATATATGATTGTTACAATTTTGTAGTCTTTTTCTCTGAACATTTTTCATAGGATGCTTTGTAAATATTACTGTTAGAAAAATGTGGTACATGAAATCCATGGTCATGATCATTATAGAAAAGAAAACAGGCCCAGCATACATGGCTCACACTTGTAATCCCAGCACACTGGGAGGCTGAAGTGGGCGGATCACGTGAGACCAGCTTGGGCAACATGGCAAAACTCCATCTTTGCAAAAAATACAATAATACAAAAATTAGCCAGGTGTGGTAGCGTGCGCCTGTAGTCCCAGCTACTCAGGAGACTGAGGTGGGAGGATCGCTTAAGCCTGGGAGGTCGAGACTGCAGTTAGTTAGCTCTGATCACGTCACTGTACTCCAGCCTGGGTGACAGAGGTGACCCTATGTCAAAAAAATAAAAGAAAAAAATGCAGATAACCAAAAAAGTCACCTCAGAATTCTTTCCTGAAATCACCATTGATGACATTTCTAGACTTTTATATGCTTGAGTATATATTTTGAAAGAGTTTATACTGTACAAACAGTCTTTAACTTTTTCAGTTTTTGAGACAAGGTCACGCTTTGTTGCACAGGCTGGAGTGCAGTGGTGCGATCTTGACTCACTGCAACCTCTGCCTCCTGGGTTCAAGCGATCATCGTGCCTCAGCCACCCTAGGAGCTGGAATTACAGGCATGTGACACCACACCAGCTAATTTTTGTATTTTTGGTAGAGATGTGTGTCAGATCCCGGGGTCCAGGTCCAGCCCATGCTGAAGTCTGAGGAAAGTGGGTGGGTGAGCGGAAAGAACACTCAATGGGGCCGTAGGCAGGTGAAAGATAGTTTTATTCAGCAGCAGCTCTCATTAACAGCTTTCTTACACTAGCCCTCTGCTTAGCAGCTTACCGTTCACCCTGTCTTGGCGGCTTGAGCCAGCTGCCCCCACACACAGCTGCGCAGCCGGCTCTCCCTCACCTTCAGGGTCAGCAGCTTAACTCTTTCTCTGGGCATGAGCAAGCCCAGCTGTGTCCTGGCTCCCTCCCATCCGTCCGCAAAATGGACAGCTTTGGCGCGCTCTCTCTTTCTCTGGGCGCCAGTGCGCCCCCCATGTTGAGCCATGTTGAGCTAAGACCAGCCAAGCCCCCAAGAGCCATGTCTCTTATGCACAACGTCAACAGGGCAGTTACACCTTTTACAGACAATAGTGGCATAAAGCCAAGTATGAACTTACACAAACAGGTTATATTACAAATGGAGGCGTGTGTTTGCATGCCAAACTCCTGAGTCACACAGGCCTGGATATCCACCTCAGCCTATTCCTTGACCAAAGCACATCCATGTACCTTACAATGTGGTTTCGCCATGTTGGCCAGGCTTGTCTCAAACTCCTGGCCTCAAGTGATCTGCCCGCCTTAGCCTCCCAAAGTGCTGGGATTACAGGTGTGAGCCACTGCATCTGAACTGAAATGGTCTTTAATGTATTTTTGCTCAATCAGCAACACTTCTGGGTCTTTAATGTCTTTTTTATGGCTATTTGATATTCACTTTTTAGAGAATTAATGCCTGTATTGTTGGACATTTAGGTTGTTTCCAATTTTTCACCATTATAATGGATAATTATAGAAGCAAATAGTTGGAAACAACCTAGACGTCCAACCCACTATGGGGACTGGTTAATGACATCCTGTTATGAATACTGGAGACAGATTTTGCAATTCTTAAATTATAAATTGTGAAAATGCAGGGTCTGCCCCCCACAACACCGAGATCTATTTTGGAAATAACTGTATTTGTGTGTATATATTATGTTATTGTCAGGTTGTAAGCTTTACTAGCAGAGAGCAATTTTTAAAGCTTTAAAAGAAAAGAACACTGAGCTAGATCTAGCTTCTGGCTCTGTGTGTTTATTGACTAGTTGTGTGCCTCGAGAAACCAGAACTCTCTGAATTTCAGTTTTGTCTCTGTGTAAAATGAAGAAGGTTGAAATAAAAAATTCTCAGGTTTCCTTCCAGGCGCTGGTCTTCTCCAGGTGATTCTGATAGTTACCTTGTCTGCAGAATGCCCTTAGGGTACTGAGAATCTCAAGGTTCTGAAAATGGAGATCCACATGCCATCACCATTGATAGTTGTTTTGTGCAAAACATGGTTTGCTTGCCTCTATTGGTGTGTTGCTTTTAAGTATGGAATTTTTTTTAATCACACAAATAATATTAGTGGAAGTCAGAATTTCAGGAACTTCGTATACAATTAGTGCCATTATAGCAACACTTTTTTTGTTTTGTTTTGTTTTTGAGACAGTGTCTCACTGTGTTGCCCAGGCTGGAGTGCAGCAGTATGTGTGAATGCCATCAGTTTTTAGCTAACACAACAGCTCCCTGGAGGTCAAGGCATCCTGGCTATCACTCTAGCCTTCCTACCAATTAAGTTAATTACATCCACCTTGTTGATGATGGTGAAGTGCCACCACCTGGCATCCGCTGTTCTCGTCTTCCACCATTCCCACTGACACCACGAAGCCTGGTCTCATGGCAGCATCTCCTCTTGTCAATCCTGGCCTACCAAGGATAGTGCCACTGAGTCTGTCAAAGATTCAGGTGCCCTCCTCACTAGTGCCTTCCTGTTTACCTAGAGAGGGGAGTTCCTGTGAGCCCTCCAAGGGCACATAGTCAAGTGGTGGATTCCGAATCTGCTGGCATATAACAAACCATTCCAACATTCCTACCTCCCTGTACTTTCCGGCTTCTTTGATGCTTTGCGAATGCAGTCCTATAATCTCCACCTAAGTCACTGCAGCAACTGTTCCATCCACATTTCAAGGAGCCACTCCAGCAGTGTGTTGGAGCCCCAGGTGTCCTTGCCAAGCCATTAAATTCTGAGAGTGCTCCCAGGTTAGTGTATTCTTGTGTATACAGCCTTTAGTCTCCCCCGATCTAACACCCTTATGTCCACTCCTTCACCTCCTCTCCCAGATTCTGCCAGTACGCACTCGGCAGCTCCTGCAACATTTTTGGCAAAAAAAAAAAAAAAAAAATCATTCTCTCTGAGCAGATCGTGCTTGTGACCTTGGGCCATGATGAGGAATGACCATAGCCTGGTGTCAATGTGGAGCAGCAATGATGACACACCTCATCCTGCTGTAAGGCCTTGTTGGAGGCTCTTTGCCCAGTCTCCAGGCAAGGGGCAGCTGCCCTTCTCTTAGCAGGGAAAGGGGGCTACTTCTTTTAGACCAGAGCATTTAGTGGAAACTGGAGGTTCAAAGTTCTCAGATGTATCCACTTAAGTTTCTCCATATCAGCTATCAGGATCCCTTTCCTTTTCTTTTCTTTTCTTTTCTTTTCTTTTTGTTTCGTTTCGTTTCGTTTCATTTCTTTTCTTTTCTTTATTTTGAGATGGGATCTCACTCTGTCACCCAGGCTGGAGTGCAGTGGCATGTTCTCAACTGACTGCAACCTCCGCCTCTCAGGCTCCAGCAATCCTCCCACCTCAGCCTCTTGAATAGCTGGGACCACAGGTGCACAACACCATGCCTGGCTAACTTTTTGTATTTTTGATAAAGATGGGGTTTTGCCATGTTGCCCAGTCTGGTCTCAAACTCCTGAACTCAAGAGATCCACCCACCCTGGCCTCCCGAAGTGTTGGGTTACAGGTGTGAGCCACCGTGCCCAGCCCTTTCTTTGTCTTCTTCTTTTTTTTTTTTTTTTCTTCTTTTTTTTTTTTGACATGAGGTCTTGCTCTGTTACCCCGGCTGGAGTGTAGTGGCGTGATCATGGCTTGCTGCAGCCTCAACCTCCTGGGCTCAAGCAATCCTCCCACATCAGCCTCCTGAGTAGCTGGAACCACAGGCATGTGCCACCACACCTAGCTAATTTTTAAATATTTTGTGGACAGGGTCTACCTATGTTGCCCAGGCTGGTCTCCAATGCCAGGTCTCAAGCATGCAGCAGTGCTGCTGCTGATGATCCAGGAACCAGATTTGGAGAACTTCGTTCTAGCGCTACTGCATCAGCAATGCCTGCCCTTCCACCTGTACCATATCCCAATCCACAGTAGGTGAGTTTCCTAGTGATGGTATTGCTATAGCACACCAGCACATCACTACCCTACTTACCAGCAGCAATGGATCCTGTTGCCACCTGATTAGTGAGTTCCAGAATCCTGTCTTAAAAGTCCACTCTCTAGGGCTACTTTTTAAATTTTTTAAACATTTTTATTTTATTTTTATTATTATTTTTGAGATGGAGTCTCGCTCTGTCACCCAGGCTGGAGTACAGTGGCATGATCTCAGCTCACTGCAACCTCCACCTCCCAGGTTCAAGTGATTCTCCTGCCTCAGCCTCCTGAGTAGCTGGGATTACAACCACACGCCACCATGGCTGGCTAATTTTTGTATTTTTAGTAGAGATAGGGTTTCACCATATTGGTCAGGCCGGTCTCGAACTCCTGACATCAGGTGATTCACCCACCTCAGCCTCCCAAAGTGCTGGGATTACAGGCATGAGCCACCACACCTAGCCCAAATATCTTTATTTTGTCTTCTTATCTGACAGATATTTTCAGTAAGAATGGAACTTGAAGCTGGCAGTTATTTTCTTTTGGTACAGTGAAGGAAGGTGTCATTCCATGGTCTTCTGGTTCCTGAGGTTTCTGTTGACTGTCAGCCTAATTGTTGCTCCTTTGAAGGCAATCTGAATTTTTTCAGATACTTTTTTTTGGTAGGAGAGCAAAAAAAGGGATCATACACTCCCAAAGTGCTGGATTACAGGGTCTCACTCTGTCATCCAGGCTGAAGTGCAGTGGTGCAATCTCAGCTCACTGCAGCCCAGACCTCCTGGGCTGAAGCAATCCTTCGACCTCAGCACTTCAAGTAGCTGGGACTCCAGGCATACACCACTATACCTGACTAATTTTTTGTATTTTTTGTAAAGACAGAGTTTCACCATGTTGCCTAGGCCGGCCTTTAACTCCTGAGCTCAAGCAAACCACCCACCTCAGCCTCTCAAAGTGCTGGCATTACAGGCATAAGCCACCATGCCTGGCTCAGATACTTTTAAGATTAAAAAAATGTTTTTGCCTTTGGTTTTCTGCAATTTTACCATAATGTGTCTAGGTGTACTATTATTTTTATTTGTCCTGCTTGGGGTTCATGAGGCTTCTTAAATCTGTGAACTATTGTTTTTCATAATTTAAAAAGTATTCTCTGTCATTATTTTTAAAAAATATTGCTTCTGCCTCATTATCTCTTTCCATTCCTTTATTTCATTTATTTATTTATTTTGAGACAGAGTCTTGCTCTGTTGCCCAGGCTGGAGTGCTCACTGCAGCCTAGAGCTCCCAGGCCCAAGAGATGCTCCCAGATCAGCCTCTCTAGTAGCTGGGACCACAGGCATGCACCATCACAACTGGCTAATTTTTGTATTTTTTGTAGAGTCGGGGTTACACCATGTTGCCCAGGCTAGTATTGAACTCCTGGGCTCAGGCGATCTGCCTGCTTTGGCCTCCCAAAGTGCTGGGATTGTGTGAGCCACTGCGCCTGGCCCCTCTTTCCTTTTTTTCTGGGATGCTGATTAAAGGTATATTTGGCCTAGTCAAATATGTGGTGGTGTGCACCTGTAGTCCCAGCTACTTGAAGGGCTAAGGTGGAAGCATTGCTTGAGCCCAGGAGGTCCAGGCTGCAGTGAGCCGAGATCGCACCACTACATTCCAGCCTGGGTGACAAAGTGAGACCCTGTAATCCAGCACTCTGGGAGTGTATGATCCCTTTTTTGTCCCTCACCCCCCACCCCAGAAGTATCTGAGAAAAAATTCAGGTTGCCTTCAAACGAGCAATAATTAGGCTGACAGTCAATTTCTCAACAGAAACCTCAGGAACCAGAAGACCGTGGAATGATACCTTCACTGTACCCAAAGAAAATAACTGCCAGCCTCAAGTTCCATTCTTAGCGAAAATATTGTCAGATAAAAAGACAAAATAAAGATATTTGGGCCAGGTATGATGGCTCACGCCTGTAATCTTAGCACTATTTTTTTTCAAAAATGACAGAATATTTTTAAATTATGAAAATATACCTATAGAGGATCCCTAGTGTATCCTCTGTATCACTTACTTTCTCTTCTGTGTGTTTTAATTTTTTTTTTTTTTGGTCCCTTCATGTTTCATTCTGAATATTTTCTTCTGAATTACTAGGTTGGTGAAAAAGTAATTGCAGTTTTTGCCATTTTATTTTATTTTATTTTATTTTATTTTATTTTATTTTATTGAGATGGAGTTTCACTGTCGCCCAGGCTGGAGTGCAGTGGCACAATCTCGGCTCACTGCAACCTCCACCTCCTGGGTTCAAGCAATTCTCCTGCCTCAGCCTCCTGAGTAGCTGTGAGTACAGGCTTGTGCCACCACTCCTGGCTAATTTTTGTATTTTTAGTAGAGATGGGGTTTCACCATGTTGGCCAGGCTGGTCTTGAACTCCTGACCTCAGGTGATCTGCCTGCCTCTGTCTCCCAAAGTGCTGGGATTACAGGCATGAGCCACCGTGCCTGGCCAGCCATTGTTTTTAATATCTTCCAGTTCACTAATTCTCTCTCAACTGTGTCTAATTGGCTCTGGAAACCATGAGTGGAATTATTAATTTTAGTTATTGGATTTTGTCTTTCTTTCTTTTTCTAAGAGTCTTCTTCTACCACCCAGGATGGAGTATAGTGGTGCGATCATAGCTCAATGTAACCTCAAACTTCTGGGCTTAGGTGATCCTCCCACCTCACCCTCCTGAGTAGCCAGACCTATAGGCACAGACCACCACACCTGACTAAGTCTTTGACTTTTGTAGAGACAGGGTCTCGCTATGTTGCCCAGGCTGGTCTCAAATTCCTGGGCCTCAAGCAGTACCCCTGCCTCGGCCTCCCAAAGTATTGGGATTATAGGCATGAGCCACTGCGCCCCAAGTTAATGCTATCGTACTTTTCAATTTAGAATTTACTTTTTAAATACCTGTGGTGCTATTTTTTTTTTGTAGTTTTCTAAACTCTTGCATCTTATATTTTACTTCCTTGACCATATTAAGTATAGTTATTTTGTAGCCTGTGTCTGATTCCAATATCTGGAATCTCCGAGTATGTTTCTATCATTGCTTCTTTCTGATAGTTCTTGGTTCATGTTGTGTTGTGTCCTACTGAGTCTAGCTACCTTAGGTGTGTGCCAAACATTTTTTAAAAATCAGTTTGTAATGTTTTGAGGATTACGATAATGTTGCCTTCCTCCACAGACAATTCTGTTTTCCCATTCCACATACCTGAATGCACTAGCAATCCAAAAATTTTAAATTCAATTTTGGGGATTGAGGCCGGGTGCGGTGGCTCACACCTGTAATCTCAGCACTTTGAGAGGCCAAGGCGGGTGGATCACCTGAGGTCAGGAGTTTGAGACCAGCCTGGCCAATATGGTGAAACCCCATCTCTACTAAAAATACAAAAAAATTAGATGGGCATGGTGAAAGGTGCCTGTAATCCCAGCTACTTGGGAGGCTGAGGCAGGAGAATCACTTGAACTTGGGAGGTGAAGGTTGCAGTGAGCTGAGATTGTGTCACTACACTCCAGCCTGGGCAATAGAGTGAGACTGTCTCAAAAATAATAATAATAAAATAAACATAAAAAATTGGGGGAATTGAGACTTAAAGCTGGACTGCAGTCTCTGTGAGGTTTAGTTTACTTTCAGAATACCCTAACTCTCAAGGTACAGCCTTTCATTGTCCCCACCTTATGGTCTGTGGGTTTATGAGAGCTACACACAATACCCTGCCCCAGGCTTTGGCAGTCCCTGGACTCAAACTTTTGTCCCCATTGCACCTAGAGGCTGTTCAACGTGTACTGCCCAGCTTCTCAGCCACCTTTTTAGAGGTGGGAAACATCCGCATGTGAAAAGTAGCTCCGAGTGCTGAGTTACCTCTCTGGATTGCTGTCTCTTCCTGTGTCTTAGTCTAGAAATTCTTCACTATTGTGTTAATTCTTTGATGCCTTCAAACAGATTTTGGGGGGTTTTTTGTAGCCAGTTTTTATTAAAGGTAAAAATTGCACAGTTTTCCCATTTTTTTCCTTGGTTAAGTCTATTCATACTGTCTGCTCCTTGAGTCAGAAGCAAAAGCATGGAGGTAGGAATGAGCCTGGGAAGAATGAGGGGTCCCCTCATCTAGAGTGAAGGGTGTTCACTCCAGACACGGAGAAGGGTAAAAAGAAAATTATGAAAGGCCAAAAAGGCTTGGAAGGGTAGGCTGACTGGAAGGGAATGCCTGCCCACTGACTGCCCTCCGCCTCCACTGACTGAGTCCTACTTGTGTCGGCTGAGTTGGGTGCTGCCAAGGTGGGGCAGGGATGTGCGTCAGGCATGACTTCTGCCCTGCATGGATGTATAAATCAGGCGAGGACAGGGAAGAACAGAAAGCCCCAAATAATAGTGGCTCAAATGAGAGAGAAGTTTATTTCTCTCTCACACCAACACAAGTCTGAAGGTGGCAGTTCACAATGGGTAAGGTGACTTAACAAGGATGTCTAGTGCACTTACAGCCTCATGACACTTTATCCTATTGGCCAGAACTGCATCACACAGGCACACCCACCTACAAGGGAGGCTGGGGAATATAGTCTTTATTCTGGAGCGCCATGTGTGCAGTTAAAAAGCAGGAACACTGTTACTAATTTAGGATGTGTTAAAAGATAAACCTGGCCAGGCGCGGTGGCTCATGCCTATAATCCCAGCACTTTGGGAGGCCGAGGCAGGCAGATCGCTTTGAGGTCAGGAGTTTGAGACCAGCCTGGCCAACATGGAGAAACCCCGCCTCTACTGAAAATATAAAAATTAGCTGGGTGTGGTGGCACATGCATGTAATCTCACCTACTTGGGAGGCTGAGACAGGAGAATCGCTTGAATCCGGGAGGCGGAGGTTGCAGTGAGCCAAGATTGTGCCATTGCACTCCAGCCTGGGGGACAAGAGCGAAATTCCATCTCAAAAAAAAAAAAAAAAGAAAAAGAAAAAGAAAGAAAGAAAGATAAATCTAAGCACTTAGAATTTTAGGAGTTTGAGCGGACAGTGCTTCAAGAATCAGGCAGTGCCAGACAGCGAGTGGTTTGGAGCTCAAGGGGAAAGCTTGTATAAGGTGCACACAAAAGCAAGGCAAAGAAAACATTTGATTGGTTAAAGTGGAGCAGTGGCCTTAATGTCCTTAGAAGTCAGTTGGTGGTTTCTGATTGGTGAAGTTCCTAGTTAGTGATTAGCGGGTGATTTCTGATTGGTAAAGTCCCTAGTTAGAGGTTAGTTGGTGGTTTCTGATTGGTAAAATCCCTCGAGGACAGTTGGTGTTTTCTGATTGGTGAAGTCCCTAGTGAGAGGTTAGTTGGTAGTTTCTGGTTGGTGAAGTCTCTAGTTAGAGGTTACTTGGTGGTTTCTGATTGGTGAAGTCCCTAGATAGAGGTTAATTGGCAGTTTCTGATTTTGTAAAATTTTGTTTCCTAGGATATGGCTGTTCATGATGAGTGGGGTTTCAGTTTGCTTACAAAAGAACCTAGGGTATGGCCAGGCATGGTGGCTCACACCCGTAATCCTAGCATTTTGGAAAGCTGAGGCAGGAGGATCACTTGAGGCCAGGAGTTCAAGACCAGCCTGGGCAACAGAGCGAGACCCTGTTTCCAATTTTTTTTATAATAAAAGAAAGAACTCAGAGTACTATAGCCACCTCAGTCACACTCCCAATTAATTATTTTAATAAACAAGAGGATTACTTGGGGACAACTAGTGATCTCTGCTAGTCCCTCTCCTCTCCTCCCTTGTCTTCTCTTCCTCGAGGAAGCCTGCCCTGACATCTCCAATACTTCTTAAGTCCCTCTTCCTCTGCCCCACAGCTCAGAGAGACAGACCACTGTAAGAAAATTTGGAATAAGAAAAAAACATTATTGGATGTCTCCAATGGAAAACTGCATTGTTTTGATTAGAGCCCACCCTTCTGACTAATGATTCTAGCCCTTCATTGCCTTCTAGCTGTTTTACAACTCTGTACCTTGCAGATGACAGATCGCAATGCAAAATCATTCATCTCTATATTCATGCAAGTAAATGGTCCAGTGGAGGTTAAATTGACTCCCTCCCCCAAGTAAAAAAGCCAGCTTTATACATCCGTTTGTAAATTTATTTCAACATTCCTTGACTCCGTATAAATATATGCTTCTTTGACTTCTCCTTTGAACTGGTTGTAACATCTCCAGGTTCCCTCGTTAATAATGAGTTAAATACAATCTTTTACATATGTTCAATTTTTATCTATACGAGAATCAAGATCTTCCTTTCTAAAAAAAATGATCTTTCAACACCATGCATAGAGGATCCAGGCAGAGGCTCTAGCAGGACAGATACCAGCCTGGCCTGAGAGCTCAGGAGGAGTGAGTGACATTGGGTGTCAGGCCCCTGACCAGGAAGAAGTGCCTTTGGAGATAAAGGGAAAGTCTTGGTTTTGGGGCCGGGTTTCCTGCCTGGGACACCATTATTCCTAGGGAGAAGGGACAGGCAGCCAGTGAGACTAAGGCTGGGCAGGGAGGCAGGTAGTCTGCCTAGTTCAGCAGGGACATCCACTCATCCTTGCCCCCCACAGCAGCTCACAGAACAATTCCGACCCTTTCAACCTGCTTGGAAGATGTGTGTGACATCCATTCTGGATATCTGGGTGATGAGGCAGTGAGCAGGGCTGTAAACCCAAGACCCTTCCCAGGCCCTCAGAGAGCCTTGGCTGGGTCCCTGGGTTAGGGAGGGAACTGGAGGGCTCTGGCATGTGACCAGAGGGATGGGGGAGAGATGGGACTGTGAGCACTTCCTGGTCCACCCAGCCCCGGGACTGAGGTCAGCAAGGCAGGCTGCAGCTGAAGCACCGAGGCCTTGAATGCCACATGGAGAATTCAGAATTTGCAGACGAGGTGCAAGGTCCCAGGTTCCCCAACCCTTTTCTCCCTGTTCTTCCTGTGAGCCTCAAGTTCTGTCCTGATCAAGGGGCCTGGGCCCCCAGACCTTCAGAGCACTTCTCTCTGATGAGTAAGGTAACAGATAGGAGATTAAGGTCTGGATCTGGCAGGCACTTGCCAAGGGCCACACAGGAGAGTAAGATGGCATGCCGCCCCACCTCCACCGGAGCTTGGGCTGCGAGGCAGGAAAGAGCAGGCCAGCTTGGCTCCCCATCCCTGCAGCTAGGGAAGCCTGCCCTGGAAGGTACACAGGCAAAGTGCATCATCCGCTGGCCCCATGGCCCGTTTGTCTAGGCAAATGTCTTCCTGGTTCAGCCCCCGAGTGACCTGCTTCTGTCCTGCTCCTCCCCTTGAGGCCCCACCTTGCCCGCTGCCACCCCACTCTCCAGGACCCTTTGGGGTTCCACACAGCCCCTCCTCTGGCCCTGGAGGAGGGATACAGGATGACCCTCAGTGCAGCCCCCTCCTCCTGCCCCAGGGAGCCAAGTGGAATGGAGCAGCTGGGAAGCCAGGCCCTGAACGGTCAGTGGGAGAAGGGTCCCCTCTGTGCTCAGCTGTGCAGGGAGGCACATGGAGGGGTGTGGAGAGGGGCAGGACTCTACCATGGCACAGCAGGGTGTAACTGCAGCTGGACTGCAGGCCTGGCAAGGCTCTGGAGCTCAGAGGAGAAGGGGAATGCTGTCATGGACTGGAGGGCCAGGGAGGTCCTGGCCCAGGGGGCTGAAGCTGGCTCATGACAGGAGGAATATCACCCAACCCTCAGGGCCCAACCCCCATCCTGTCCTGCACACTGCGGCTGTTTTCAAAGTATTATTGTTGAAACATTTATCGATGTGAGGCCAGAGTTCCCATCCAATTTATTTCAGGTATCAGGACGGGTTATTTCAGGTCTTTGGATGCCCTCTGATGAGAGGCTAGGGCAGGGGAAGAACAGTGTGAGAGAGAGCCTAGGTCTAGCCTGGCACGCATTCAAATTCCAGACTTGCCTATCCCTGACCCCACACTGAGTCCTGACACTTGTCACAGACTTAGCCCTGATCCTGGCCATTCTCTGAGCCCTGATCTTAGACATAGACTGAACCCTGACCCTGGCCCACACAGAGCCCAGATCTCCAGTTCTTGGTTGAGTTTTCTCCAAAATTGTCCTTGGTCAGGAGAGGGTGTTGGTGGGAAAAGGGAGCATGTGCCTGGCTTCCTGCATCACCTCCCCACTCCTGGAGCCTGAGCCCTCTGCCCGATGGCATGGAATGGCCTTCAGTTGTGTTTCTGTCCCTTATCGCTC
Organism: Pongo abelii; assembly: GCF_028885655.2. Lineage (NCBI taxonomy): Eukaryota > Metazoa > Chordata > Mammalia > Primates > Hominidae > Pongo > Pongo abelii. The sequence goes on along the minus strand of NC_072001.2, from coordinate 78,484,250 downwards.
ATCACGTCCCAGGGAGCTGCTGCTTTCCCCACTGTTGCCAAGCAGGCCTCAGCACCGACAGACTCTCGGCAGAGGCCCAGCAATGCCAGAGCCCTGCCCCCCAGCTTTGGCTCCAGCCAGCCTGATCTGGAGGGGACAGGAGATGAGGACCCAGAGTCCTAGGGTGTGGGCAGAGCCATCAGAGAGCAGATTTCCTGGCCCTGAGTGTGCCAGGGAAAGGGGTGGCCCTTCCAGGCCCAGCAGGGGTTGGGCAGAGGGTGCTGATGCTGCTTTCACCCCTCCTCTGTGGGACACCAGCGCCTCCACAGACAGAGGCTTCTCAGCAGCACCAGGTCTACCAGGTGAGACCTGGGCATTCTGGGGGCACAGGGAAGGGAGGCAGAATGGGGGTGCTAGAGTGGGTTGACTGTCCTGGAGATGGGGTCACGGGCCCCTAGATGGGTGGCCCGTGGAAGGGCTTGGGGGATAATGGGGCCAATGAAACCAGGACTCGAGGTAGAAGTTGCCAAAGGCCCAAGCCTCCCTCCCTGTCCTTGGGAAGCCATCCGTCCCCACCCCGACCTGGCCAGGCTGGCTCCTTAACTTCTCCCAGAGGAGCCAGGAAACAGCGGAGGATGCAAGGTTTCCAAACAGATGAGTTGTAGTGAACTGGGGCTGCTTTGGGAGGTGTGTACAGCCTGGGTTACACGCCTTGCGGTGGAGGGGTGGGTTGTGGAGGATTGCTTTCCCCAACGCTTGGAAAATAGCTCCAACAGGGAGGGGAGACAGCCCTGCCCCCCAGCTTTGGCTCCAGCCAGCCTGATCTGGAGGGGACAGGAGATGAGGACCCAGGAGATGAGGGAAGGGGTATCCAGGTAGAAGGAGCTGGGTGGGGAGGACAGGAGTCTGGCCAAGGCCCTCTCCAGGTCTGATTTCCTACTGAAGGTTTCCAGCCATTATCTTCCCACCAGAGGAGGCTCTGGTGACCTGGGACAAATCACGGCAGGGTCACACAGATGTCAGGAGCCTGGTGGGAGAGGCTTTGGAAACTCCCCAGGACCCCAGCAGGTGGGGTGGGAGGCTAGGTCTGAGACCTGAGCCATCCCACGAGGCGCCAGCCTCCCGCCCTGCCTGTCCTTTGGCAGCTCTCTAAGCCTCTTAGGGCTGCCATGGCCCTTTCCTGTGTCGGAGGCTGGGGAGGGGGCAGGGGCATGAGAGGAATGCGCAGGGGACCCGGGAAGGATGGTTCTACCCAGGCGCACCCACCTCCACACTCACCCTGACCAGTCCAGGGCTCTGATCAGGATTCCACAAGGGAAAAGTGCTGCGGGAGGGGGACTGTTCTCTTCTGATCTTCCCCTCTCCAAACCCCCACGCAGCCTGATGGAATAGGAGCAGGACCAAACTGGGACAGGAGCTGGCCAGGGGATGGGACAAGGACCAACCCCTCCCCAGTGAGCTCCATGCCACCTGGACACAGAGCTCCCACCACAGCCACAATCAGCACCTCCAGCATCCCTGCAGCCACTGTCCTCACATCTACACTCACCACAGTCATTCCACATCACACCCAAACCCACACACATACCCCCATCACCGGCATGGTCACCACCTCCATTTGAAGACTGGATAGGACTCTGAACTCCTCCTCGATGTGTTTTCAGGCCCATAACCTCCCAGGCTGTGGGGCAGGCACAGGCCGCCCCCATTCAAGACTCTGCAGCCCCAGAGGTCAAGGGCTTTGCTGGAGACCACCTGGCGAGTTAGGGCAGCCAGGCTTGCACCCCCAGCCACAGGGGTGGAAATGTGGGAAAGGCTGGGCAACATCAGTCCTTTCTTGAAGGGAAATTCGAGAGTGTCTTCGTGTTTGCCACCTGCTTCTGAAGCCTTAGAAGCCTAGAGAGCCTTCAGCATGGGCGTGCAGTGGCTTCTGGCTGCTGGGATTCTCCTGGCTGGTAAGGGAGTAGGGTGCGGCGGGCTGGGCCTGGGCCAGGGGTCCTCCTTCTCAATCGATTTCCGCATCTGGGTTGGCCTTCATTGTCCTCATGTGGGTCTGGCCATGAACAGCCTGGGGGATACCAAGACGTGGCCAGGGTCCACTCCTCAGTCCCCCAGGCTTGGGGCTCCCAGAGGGCACTCGGGGTGACCAGCTTTGGGGAGCCTGGCACAGGGCAGACCCCGCATGGGTCTCAGTGTACACTTGCAGGTAGGTGTGGAATTAGCCCCCAAGGCTTTCAGAGCTGCCCACCGCCCTCCCCACAGAATACTTTTAGGTCCAGCTGTCAGCCTCCTATGTTCTGAGGATGTGATAAGGCAACAGCCTTGTCTTATGATGAGGATTGCGCAGCACTTCCCGGCACCCTCAGGCTGGCCTGTACCTCACAGGTCATTCAAACAGAACAGTCCAGGGCCCCCAGCCTGGAGACAGCATCGCCCTGGGGAGCTCTTGAGGCCCTTGGGGAGGGACCCTGCGATGGGTGGTGTTGAGGTGGGAGGCACAGGGAGGGGTCCTTGAGGAGTGTCAGGGTCCCCTCCTGCTTCCCTCAGCTCTGGTGGGTTAGGATCAGCACGTTTTCCTGGGGTAGCTCAGTGGTTTGGGGCCAGAGCTGGGCCAGGGTTTGGATCTCCGCAGGCCCCTTCCCAAACGAGGGAGGTGGCAGGGAGGGTGTGGTGTCTGACAGGCTGTGGGCAGTCCCACCCCCAGCCCCCCGGGTGGCAGGCAGAACAGGCCTCTCCTGTTTGCAGCTCTCTGGATGGTCTCAGCTTCCGCCCTGAACCTTCCTTCTACTCACAAAGACCCCGGTTGGCCTCCCTCAGTCCCTGGCACGTCTGCTTTGCAAGGCAACAGCAAAAAGACACTCCTGTCACTGAACACCCTGCCAGCCATTGTTGATGTAGTCTCTCTCTCAGTGGAGAGGAAAGGGGAGGCTCCTAGCACAAGGGCAGAAGCCCTCTCTCCCGAGGTATCTGGGGACCAGGAAGCTCCTCTTGCCTTGTCTTTGGATTCCTCCTCGGACCAGCCTGTCCCTTCAGGAACTGCTGAGTTCCCAGGCAGGGCCCCACCTGGACCAGCCCCATCAGCACTGGCCTGGCCTATAGCCCACAGAACCCCTGAATCCCAGCCAGTGTCCTCTGTGGCTGGACTTGTGGCTGGACCTGTGGCTGGACTTGTGGCTGGACCTGTGGCTGGACCTGCAGAGGAGACGTTGGTCCCTGGATCTCCAGAGATTGCTGCCACATTACCACCACCACCTTCTCTTGGCCCAAGGCATCTCGAGTCTGGGCAAAAGTCCAGTGGGGCCCCTGGGTTGTCTGTGACAATTCATGCTCCTGCCCCTGCAACCCTGAGGACCTCTGGCACCCCCAGACCCACCCAGCAGCCAGATGGAACATCCTCTGCCCCCACCACCTCTGCACCCATATCGGGATCCCCAGCGCGGATGCCCTGGCTCCCGAGCAGGCACACCTTCAGTCCCCATGCCTGGATGCTGTCTGCGTCAGGGGCTAGCAGCTTTGGCCCAGAAGCCTCCTCATCACTGACATTGCCTCCAGGGACCACGGGGAAGGCTGTGTCCTCAGAACCCCCCAGCCCATTTGTGCTTGCGTCGATCGTTAACACGTTGGCTGTCACAGAGCCTCTTACCCCTGTAGGTCCAGGGTGGTCAGGGTTGGCCATGACCTCCCCAGTCCTCATAGGGGATTCAGGGTCACCCAGAGAGGCTGTGGCTTCCAACCGGGGCCCGGGGCCCAGTGTTCCTTTGACATTGCCATCACCCTCAGCAGCACCACCTTCACAACCATCATTGTCCTTCTCCCCACGCCTCTCACCTGTGTTGGCGCCGTCCTCGTCCCCACTACCCATTGTTCCATCTTTGCCGCTGTCACTGTCACTTTCCCCACCACAATGGCCATTTCAGTCACCAACTGCATCACTATCCCTAATCCTGGCCCCAGTTTCCCCTGTAAGTACTAGAGCCAGAACCTCTGCAGACCCTTCTGTGTCTGTTCCCACGCGCAAGCACAGATTCTCCCACTGATACCTCCAGCCTCCCACCCACCCTACCACCCTTGATGGTTGCAGAGCCAGCCACTCTTCAGGGGACAGTCCAGCCTGGGCCAGGGGTCCCTGCCAGCCCAGCCACCACAGCCACCTTCCCTCTCAGATGTTCCTCCAGCCTTCCCTCTGCCCCACCCAGCCCCAGCTCCCCAAGGGTCCCTGGGGGTGCTGACCCCATCCAGTCTTCCACCCTGCCTCATTGCAGCCAGACCTTCTTATTCCAGGACTCAGTCTCCTCTACCCCAGGACCCAGTCACATGACCCGCTCCGTGACCTTCACAATCACCAATGAAGCCTTCTCGGCTGCACTCTTGAACCCTGCCTCCTGGAAGCACCAGCTGCTGCGTAAGATCATCCGCCACCAGGTGAGGGCCCCTCCTCAATCACGCAGGTGGCCAGTAAGGCAAAGTGAGGCAGAGTTCCTGCAGCCAAAACCAAATCCGCCTCCGCATTGGTTCTGGAACCATGGGTGCCCTAGCCAGCAAGTGCCATTTCTTGCCTGGCATCCAGGGGGATCTCTGAGTCTCTGTCCATTAATTTCTTGGTTCATCCCTTCATTTATTCAACTAGCTCATTTCTTCCTACCACTAACTGAGCACCTACTGCACCAGGTATGGTGCTAAGTGCTGGGAACACCACAGTAAGCAAAGCAAGCATGGCCCCTGCCCTCAGGGAGCCTGCAGTCTGGAGGAGAAGACAGCCCTACAAGGAGTGATCAAATGAATCCAGATGTCATCGTAGTTGTGATAAGCTATGGAAAGGGGAAGTGCAGACAGGAGAGGCAGCGAGAGGGGGCTGCTGGGGAGAGGGGGCTGCCCAGACAACACTTTTCTGAGAACTGGGAATTTTAACTGGGACACAGAAGGTGGCCAGATGAAACACAGAGGGGCTTTCTAGGCAGAGAACAGCACCTGTGATGACCCTGAGGTGAAGAGGTGGTTGGAGGCAGCAGAGGCCGAGGGATACCGGGGAGAGGGGCTGTAAGGAGAAGCATTTGGAACAGGGGTGGGAGAGGGAAAAGGAGAGGCCTGTTAGGAGTAGGGTAGTCGTCCAGGTGAAAGAGGTCTGGATGGCAGGCCAACACGGCAGCTGTCCAGTGCAGAGCTGAGAATGACTGCACTGGAGAGCGATTTTCAAGAAAATGGCAGAGAGGAAAAAACCTAGGAAGGCTGGGTGTTTGCTGCAGCCTCTGCCTCCTGGGCTCAAACCATCCTCCCACCTCAGCTTCCCAAGTAGCTGGGACTACAGGTACACACTACCATGCCTGGCTAATTTTGGTATTTTTGGTAGAGAAGGGATTTCATCATGTTGCCCAGGCTGGTCTTGAACTCCTGGGCTCAAGCAATCCTCCCGCCTCAGCCTCCCAAAGTGTTGGGATTACAGGCGTGAGCCACGACGCCCAGACAGACCTTGAGGCTTTCAGCAGAGGATGACTGGCAGGTTATCTCTGGCCACTGTGTGAGGAACAGCTTGGGCAGGGCCTGGGACTCCGAGGTGGTCCGTGAGGAATCATTGCAGGGACCATGCCAAGATGATGGAGGGTGGACGAGGGTAGGTGGTAGGGTCAGAGAGGGGGTGGGTTATGGCAGGAGGGAAGGTAGGGGGTGGCACATGCCGGCCTTCCATGCTTCTGCCCATCCTCAGCTCCAGCCCCTCTACCATGAGGCCTTCCCTGGCTTCCAGGGCATCGGTGTCCTGGTCTTCAGGTGAGTGCACATGACTCTCAGGGCCCACCCATCACCCACCAGCTGCTCTGACCCTTCTCAGCCACAAGGGCACTGTCCCAGATGCCTAGCCCTGCCCGTCCCACCCCCTGTTCAGGAGCACCTGGGGACAGAGGCAGGAAGAGCCCTGGACAGGCAGGGAGGAGGCCCACGTCTGATTCTGCCACTGGCTATGCTGTGTGACCTCAGATGCCCTTTGGCCTGCCCTGAGCCCTGATTCCAGCTGCAGGATTTGAGCAGGAACGTCAGGCGTTGTCTGAGTGCAGCGGGGAAGGCAGGGGCAGCAACGGCAGCAGGCGTGTAAATGACATGCAAACCGATGCAAATCCCTTGGGCAGGGCCCTCCACTCTAAGGGTCTGGGGGAAGAGGATGTTGAGGGAGACCCGAGACCACATTTGCCAGCGGAGAGCAGCCCTGCCATGCCATGAGAAAGGCTGAGAAGGTCCAAATCGCTGCAGCCCCACTTGAGTTGTGAGCTCAGTGTGGGCTTCGAATCCTGTAAGTAATTTAAAGGCTCGAATGCTCCCAGTGACAGGAAGCTCACTCTCTCTCCAGGCCGTGCTCCTGAGCTGCTCAGACAGTTTTCCCTTTTAATAAATGGAAGCCTTCTATGACTTCCCTGCCCTGGGCCTGAAGAGAAGTTTTCTCTCCCCACTCCCAAGATGCACAGCACACAAGTGCTCAGGGGAAGGACAAAAGTTATTCTGGATTCTTATTTGTTTCCTAGTCTCTCTCCAAAAGCTCCTTCAGTGCCTTACTGAGGCCAGGCTACCTCCTCAGGCCATGGGCAATTGGTCCGTCTCCCACTGGCTTTCAGAGATTCTCCAGGCCTGTCACCTCCCTCTCTCCAGAGCCCCTGCTCCTTGTGATGCAGCCAAAGATGTTTTTCTCAGTGTGACCCAGATTATCACCCTGAGAGCTCACAGCCAGCTGCAGCCTGGCTGAGTAACCCTGCCCTGGGTGCTCCCTGGGTGGGATTCATGGTATTCCCATGACAGCTGGCTTGTTGGGGTGTCCAAGGGAACTCAGTTTCACTGAGTGCCTGCTGTGGATGCTGGTGGCTGAGTCATTCAGGCCTCACAGCAATCCTCTGGGAAAGGGATCATTATCTCCCTTTTACTGAGGTGGCAGCTGAGGCCCAGAGGGGTGAGGTGACTTGCCTTGAGTTACACAGGGAGGCTCTTCTCTGTGTGGCCCATGACTTCCCCTGTGGACTTCCCTCCCTTGGGATGCCAACTCGTGCACCAGCCAGGCCCCCACCGGGTGCACAGGACCCCTCATGCCCCCACTGGCCCTGGCTGAGGATGTGGCTCTGCCCCCACAGGCCTAGCTCTGTAGCAGTGAACGCCTCCCTTGTATTTGGGGGCCGTGCCCCAGGCCCCTCTCCCTCTGAAGTCCTCTGGGCTTTGTATCGCAAAGTGAAGACCTCAGGGCACATGCTGGGAAACCTCTCATTGTCTGAGAACAGCCTCACCTCTGATGGTGAGTCCCATCCCCAGCCGCCCCTACCGCAGTGCCTTTTCACCTGCCCAGGGGGAGCACTGGGTGGACTTCCTAGAGGGATCCAACTCCTGCCCTGACCCCAAAGCACCTGGTGGTGTGGTGGGCGAGGAGGGTCCTGGTGCCTCTGGAACTCCCACCCATGGCTCTACAGGGGCCGACCTGATCACCTTGGCCCGGGAGACCATCAGCATCCGCTTCACAGCCATGAGGCCCTTCCTGCCGCAGCTCCTCATACCGGGTTCTGTTTCCTTTGTCCTGCTGGAAAGGCAGATCCTTCAACAGGTGAGGTGGCATAGTGAGGACGCTCACTATGCCTCCCTTGAAAGCAGGCCTCCCAGCATGGAGGCAGCACCCAGCTGTGGCACTACGGGGGAAGGCAGTCATAGAGGGCACCACATCCTGGGGGAGAGGGTTCTCTGAAGGAGGAGGTGACTCTGTCCGAATGGGAACACAGCCAGGATCTGTAAGCAGACACTCCTACCCAGGGCACCGTGTTTAAGGGTGCGCTCCCTCCCAGGTCCTGTCTCCCGCCTCACCTGGTGCCCATCCCACACTGGGTCTCAGGAGAGACAGCTCCCAGGCCCGCCCCGACCTCCAGGGTTTCCCACAGGTCACACCGGTGGTGTCAGGATTCTACAAGGCGAGTCCCCAGGAGAGGCCCCTGCTCCTCTTCAGGTGGGTCGAGTCCCCCTCCCGTCCACCCAGCCTGCCCTGCTGCTCTCTTGGGGGCTGCCCTGGGGCAGAAGGAGGCAGCTCTGTGACCCAGAACCAGGATGTGGGGGTGTAGGTTTGGGGCTAGCTGGGAAAGGACTTTGCCCCAGGTAGCTGTAGCTTGGCTGTGTAAGCTAGCTCTGCCTAGGAGGTAGGGAGCCCCCACGCCAGAGGGTGTGCATTTTGGGGGACTCTACCTGCTTCTAGAAACATGCTGGCAAAGAGCTTGTGACCCCTGCACTCTCCCCTTGTGCTTCTCTAGCAATGCGGACCAGTGGGTGGGTGTTTATATCGAATACAAGTTCCAGACTCCCATCACCACCCACCTCCAAGGCCTGGCTAATCACTTGGCCCAAAACGTAACAGATCCCATCCTCCAGAAATCCAGCATCGTGGCCAATGGTGAGTCGGGGCTGCAATCCCTGTGTGTCTCTGGGCCAGCAGGCTCTTTCCCTCTCTAAACCTTGGTGTGCCCCTTCTAGAGAATGGGCAGAATTTCCTTCAGACAATACTTGCTCATGTGTTGGGGCCACAGAGAGGATGAGGCATAGAGCTTTAGCAAGGAGCTGGACAGAGGCGAGAAGCAGTCAGGATCAGAGGGATGAGAGGGTCCTGTCACCTCCCTGATTGCCAGGACCTCACTGAGTCCTCACATGCGTGACAAGATCTGTCCCACCAAGTCAGGGGCAAAAGCCCTCAGCTCTGCCCCAGTGCAGGGCCTGTAAGAAGCCCATATCTCCTCTTGGGGCCTCCTGATAGGATGACTTCTGCAAGCTCGTGCCATTCAAACAGGGAGAGCCGTTCCACACCCCAGTTAGGAGAGCGCTGGGCCAAATCAGTCCCCTCCAGCCACACACAGCCCGGAGCTGCTCTCCGAGGACCCCTCAGCCACAGAAGGCGCTGGTCCTCCTACAGTGCTGCCACACCTCCACCACCACAGCCTCCTGGGGGTGCGGTCAGGGGTGCCCTCCTTCGGGCTCTGCTCCTGCACCCACTCCTACACAACTACTCTCCCTGCCGGCAGCCCCAGAGACAAGATTGGTTTGGGCCTCTGCCTCCACAAGCCCGAACCACCATCTCTTCTGCTCCCCAGAAAGCCAGCTCCCAGCAGACAGGCAGCGTTCCCTCTTCATTCCTCAACACAGAGGGCCCATCACAACCCTCTCAGCAGATGGTAGAGCTCCCCATGCGTCCTTTTAAAGAGGCTTCACCGTTGATGGCCACAGCCCCACCATGACCTCCTCCCAGGGAGTGAATTTTCTTACGTGTCTCCCGCCAGAGCAGGGACAAAATAAAACATAAAAGCAGCAGCTGTTAAATTATCAGCAACATTTCCTACTAGGATCAACTCTTTGGAGTGAGCAGTGTAATCCATTAGATGGATCAGTGCAGGGGTTAGCAAGCGTTTTCTGTAAAGGGCCAGATGGGAACTCTTTAAGGCTCTGCAGGCCACTGGGTCTCTGTCACCACCGACTCAAACCCTCCCCTGTAGCAAGAAAGCAGCCCCAGGCAACATGTCAACAAATGAGCGCGGCCACATTCCTGGAAAACTTTCTTTATGGACGTGGAAGTTTGCATGTCACGTACTTCTCATGTGTCACAAGATACGATTCTACTTTCCATGTTTTCAATCATTTAAACATGTAAAAGCCATTCTTAGCTCATGGGCCACACAAAAGCAGGCAGCAAGAAATTTGTTTTTTTTTTTTAAAAAAAAAAAAAAAAGAAATTTGGTTTTTAGACCAGCGGTGGCTGACCCCTGGATGGAGCATTAGAGCTTGGGTGTGTGTACCATTCCAGGGCTTCCAGGAGAGGGGGTGCAGGCTGATGCCACCTCCACCCCCATCACTCTAGGGGAGAAGGCAGAGTTGGTGCTGTATGAAGTTTGGCTGCAGATCCTGGGCCAGCCCTATACCAAGGCCTTGGAGGACAAAACCAGCCTTGAGTTCTAGGCACTTCAGGGGCAACTGACAAGATGGGTAAAGTGGCGGGATGAAGTCGGGGGTCGGGAAAGAGGCCTCGGGAAGATGGGGGATGACTGGACAAGACTCTGGTAGAGCTGTGACCCTCTTCATCCTCTCCTGAACCCCCAGCTGACCCTCGTGCTCAGGCCTCTGCAGAACTTTTACCAAGTGGTGGTGGAGGAATTCCGGTGGGTCCAGGGTGGCCCTGGGTGACCCAGGGCCCAGACCAGGGTTCTGGGATTGAGGGCAGGAGGCTGGAAGAGGTGACTTCCCCTAGTCCCCTAAGGCTGCCCAGGCCCCCTGAAGTCTGTGATGATCCTCCCACCAGGCCGGACCCACTGACCGCCAGAATGGGTGCCACCTTCTTCAGGGCGGCGCCAGCCCAGGCTCTCATGTGGAACCGTTTGTGCCAGGGTCTGCACACCCTGGGGGAGGCAGAGGGCCTCTTGGTGGAGATGGTCATCCCAGACCTCGGTCAGTACCTCCTTCCTTCTGCAGGCCCCCTCCCTCTGTCCATCTGCCTCCTCCCTTGGGCTCGCTGCCTCCACATGCCCTGATCTGAAGCCTGCCTCCCCTCCTCATGGAGCCCTCCAAGGTGCTCCTAGCCCCAGCTCCCTGGTCCTGCAGCACCTTCTGGGCCCAGATTCTGCCTTCTCAGAAGTCTGGGAGGCAGGGCCCCGCCTGGCCATGGCCTTCTTGCTCTGCTCCAGGCACCCCCAGCCCTGAAGTCTCTAGTCCACTGGATGCCTCCATCCCTGGCTATGCCGTGGCTCTCCTCATCCTAGGCCTCCTGCTTGTCACACTGGCCCTTGTCCTGGTGAGTGTCTGGCTGGGCCCTGGCGCCTTCCTGAGGGGCAGGCTAAGCCTTTAACCTCTTGAGCCTTTAAGCCAAGCTGAGGGGTGAGCAGGCCCCTTTACACCCCTGATTCCCCCACCCAAGCCCAGCATCTCCTCATCCTCTAGCTGGCGCTGCAGGGTTTGGGGCCAGGGGGCTGGGCCTGATCCCAGTGTCCCCACCCTTCTTGTCCTAAAGTGGAGGGCATGCCTCAGGGTGTTCAGCCTGGGGGCGTAGAAGCACACAGTGTCGTACAGAGGACCCTCTCCAGACAGGTAAGTGGGGGGGCGGTTCTCCTTGACCCCACCCCAGGTGTTTGTTCTGGGTGGGGTCCACCACTGCCACCACCCCCTTCCCGCCAAGGCCTTTTGCAAACATTCCCCGGGGGCTGTCATTGGCAGTGCCTGGGTGGTGCAGTCAGTGAGCCAGAAAAGCTCCCCACTACTGTGGGCAGTGGCCCAGGCAGTCAATCAGACTCCCCCAAGCAGGCCCCAGCTACCCCTCGCCTATTCCCCGCTGCCTCCCACCAACCCTAGAAATGATACTGGGGGCCGACAGAGACTGAACTTAGGAGCACGGGAGGCCAGGAGACCTGGGACAGAGAACAGGAGGGGTGGGGAGGGAATCTTCCTTCCCCCACTTCCCACTGCATGAGGGCCAGACAGTGGCGCCTCCAGGTCCTGGAAGGACATGTGTGGACCCAACTCAGTTTCCCCTTTGTCTCGTGGCCTCTCTTCTCCCTCCCCCAGGGCCAGGTGGATGTGGGAGGAGACGCAGCACCGTCCTGGGCGCACTCACACTCATTCCTCACTCCTGGCCTTCATTCCCTTTCCTCTACACACAGGTGACCCCTCACGCTGCTGTTCCCTCTGCTGAAACCCGAACTCCAAACCTCTCCTCTCCCCGCCTTCACCTTGCCCCACGGCTTCCACAGACAGTGCCTCAACCCTGAGGAATGAATCCGGAGTTCCAACACCACTGACTTTCCCCGGAGCTCAGAGCCAGAGAGGGCCAGGGTCCAGCCGGAGGTCACACAGCCAGGGCTTCTTCCCTCCGAAACCCCCAAGGACTGGACTTGCAGGGCTGGGACAGAGGTGGGGTGGGGGAAAGCAATGCCTTGTCAACCCACGCGGGGAGCCCCACTCCCATCCCCAAGGTGCATAAAGTCGAGGAACACCCCTGCTCCCGCGTCCATGCTCACTCAGGGCCCTGCTCCAAGTGCTTGGCACTCACACCAGCCTCCCGCCCTCCATGCCACAGCTATCGGTCTCATTTACAGAGGGGGAAATGGTGGCCAAGAGCCTCCCCCAGCACACACAGCTAGACCACACAGAGGACTTAGGCACAGCTCGGGGGTCCGCAGACTCTGCTGACCCTCCTGCCACTCATGCTGCCAGGGACCACACTTTGGAGAGGGAGGAATGAGAGTGAACTGGGTGCTCACACACAGGGCATGGGGTTGGGGTGGGGAGATAGGGAAGGATCAGACAGGAGGAAAGGGCAAGGTGTGATCCTGTACATACACATCACAGAGCCCACGGAGGTGGGGGCACTCAGGCCAGCTCTGGGCATGGCCCAGCACGGCGGGCCTCAGACAGCAGAACACGGCAGCCTGGCAGCCCTCCCGTGGCGCTTTGCAGGGCATCTTCATCCCCACAGAGCTGGGTTAAGTTTCTCTCCCTGGGGCAGGAACTCAGCTACAGAGGCAGCAGGAAGGGGACAGAAGCCCGCCCCAAAGAGGGCTGAGGCAGGGGCACCCTTACGCCCGCCTGGTCTGGCCCAGTAGGGCTGGAGGGACTGTCAGTCCTAAGAGAAACGCTGGCCCTTTGGGGGTATGGAAAAGTCAGGAAGCAATCCAAAGTTGGTATTTAAAAAATTGATTTCTAGATACTTAGACGGTCATATGGTGTGAGGAGCTGGGGGAGCCCGAGGGTAAAGTCCACAAGAGGAGGAAGACTGAAAAGGGGTTGGAGTGGGAATGGGGGCTGCTGAGGGCAAGGCCCACCCGCCTCCCTGACCCCCCGAACCCAGCCACAAAGCCAGTCAGCCTCAGGCCAGAGGGTGTGAGCAACGGGGGCCCTGGTGCTCTACAGTGGATCAGAGCCACTGGGTGTGGGGGGTCTTCCAGGGCAGGTGTGGGGCCCCCAGGGCAAGGTAAGGCAGGCTCCCAGGGCAGAGACTGAGGCTGACTCCTGCAGCCCCCCTAGTGCAGGGAGGAACACAGGGATAGGCAAGGGTCTTAACCCAGAAAGCCCCAGCAGCTCCTGTGCCCATCAGGACACCATTGAGGCTTGGCAGTGGTGGAACCCAGGAATGGTCTTTGAACCCATGACCTGGAAGGGGGACCAAGGATAGTCCTGGCCTGAAGGCTCCTCTACCTGCAGGCAGTGGGGAGGCCCAGTGAGGGGACCCCAGGAGCCCAGACCATGAGCTTACCTGGCCAAAGACAGCAGCCAGCACCAAGACACCAAAGAGGGCGGGTAGAAAGATCATCACATAGGGGTGACTGTGGCCGGCACCAGGTTCCTCTGTATTCTGGAACACACAGGCCTCTCCTTCCTATCCCTGAAATGCCCCTGCCCCCACCCCAGCACCCCAAAGACCAGCCTAATATATGCATTTGTCCTGGGTCAGCCCCACTGTCCAAGCAACTGCAATTTCTCACTAGAGAGCCAGGGCAGGGCAGGGTGTAGGAGGGGTCCCTGGAAGATGCTCCCTGGAATGTCCTGATGCCTAAAATGTTCCCCGTTGAGCCTTCTCAGGGAGGGAGAGTTAAGGCAGCCTTCTTCTCTCCAGCCACCTCCATCACCACTGGAGCCCTTACAGGCGTCACGGGAGAGAATTGGCTCACTGGAGCCAGGAACAGCATGGACACAGCCCTGGGGCTGAGGCTAAGTGGGCTCTGGGAGACCGTCACTCTCTCTTCAAGCTTTGGTCTCCCGGCCCTCTACAAGCCAGGCTGTTTCAGGCTTTGCATGAGGCTTTGCACACAGACAGAGTTCAAACACAGCTGGTGGACACAGTGGGCTTTAGGGAGGGGGCACATAGCTGGGGGTGGGGGCTGGGTAATAGGGAAAGGGGGCCCTGTGGCTATTGTGGCCTGTCTGGTGGTGGTGCAATGGGACCTGCACCATGAGAGAAGAGAGGGTCCACCTGGCAGACTGGACCAGCCAGATGGCCACCAAGCTGGATGGCCACCACCAGAGCCTGCAGGACAGCAGAGGGGGCTGGGAAGGGACAGAGGATAGCTGGGGGGCAGGGAACATGGGTTCCTCCATACAGACACGTGAGTCTTCCCCAAGTGGGTCTTCCCCATGGAGGCGAGGGGGCATTCAAGACACACCTCCAGCCCACCTCAAACCATCTCAGGAGGCCACCACCAACTCACACAGGCCAGCTGAATTGTCACAGTGACCCCAGAACAGCACAGCCTTATCCTTCAGATGAATAAACAGAGGGAGAGACGCATCTCACAGCCAGGAGCTGCGACTTGGACCCAGGTCCAGCTGCAGTGCTGCCTCGATGGCTCTGCCTGCACCTCCTCTGGGACTCAGTTCCCGCTAACAAGTGAGCACCTGAGTACGGGTGAAATAGGTGCTATTATCCCCATCTGGCTGCTGGAGAAAGGGAAGCAAGGCACAGGTGACTTGCCCAAGGCTAAAGTGACAGGGCTGGTTCAACCCCATCTGTCTCGGCCAGCACATCCCCATGGCAGAGGCTTTACTGTGATCCAAACCTGGAAGGTGGAACTCCTTCCAGTGTCCCACCCAGGGCACAGAGCATGCAGCCCCATGTTTGAGGAGGTGACAGTGTGGGAAAGAATCCGGCTAGGCCAAGGCCTCATGGAGCCCAGGGTTCCCTAGGGCCAGGAGAGCTCTGGAGCCCACCCCGACACCCATTGGAAACCTGGAATCCGCACCTGCAGGAGATCAGGAGAGGAGTTCGGCCTCCGATGCACCTGCAGCAAGGTGAGACAGGCACAGGTGGATGCCCTGCTTCCAACCAGCGTCAGGTGGGCCGGAAGCAGATCTCCTGCCTGACCTTCCTCTCCTGCCTCCCCCAAGCAGAGGAGATGGGGCAGCCGCCCATCAGGCCATTGCCCAGACTGAAGCCGCTGAAGCCAGGTCCCAACAGGTGAGTGTGACCCCTGACTATCCCAGGCCCGGCCCAAGGCAGTCATGTCTCTGGTGAGGACCTGGTAGACAGATGTGATGTCCCCAAGTGGCTCTATAAACCTCTGATTGAGGATAATCAAGGAAACAGGCAAGACCATCACACTCAGCCAAGAACACGAGGGGGACCAGGGGCAGGCAAAAGTCAGTTTGGGCCCAGGCCTGGGCCCTGGAAGGATGGTGGACGAAGGGCCAGCCACAGTGAAGGGGAATGGATGGCCACGGGCTGGGTGGCCAGGGCTGTCAACTCCTGCGGCCCCTGCGGAATGTCTGCCCAGGCCTGGCTCTGCACTCAGCCTTCTGCCTGGAGCCACAGGTGCCTGGACACTGGCCTCAAGTAGGGATGGTGGTAGGAAAGGCACTTGTGGCCACATGTGGGCACCTAAGCATGGGACAGAGGGCTATCATGCCCCAAAGAGACCATAGAGGCCAAGAATGTAAGCATATGTGACACCATCAATAAACCCCCTTCTCCTGGGTCACATCAATTAAGTCAGAGCCTACCCTGACCCTGACGCTACAGCTCAGTCTGGTTGAGACTCACAAAGAGATGTTAGTGCTGGGCAGGGGGCCTGGCCCAGCCTGCGATGTCCAGCAAAGCTGTGGGCTGGACAAGAATCTCTGAAGATTAGTCCAGGACAAGGACAGCTGTGTCTGGGCAGGGAGTGGGGGCAATGCCCAGGAGACCTGAGGACCTTTAACTAGGTAGGGTGCCAGGTCAGGATGTGCAGAAGAGAAGGTGGCAAGGCAGCATCCTGCCCGAGGCCAGGCTGTAAACCTAGGGGCCACCTTGTCTAGCCTAAACCATGCTGCCACCCAGACGCCATCCTTCAAATGCAAGAGGCAGGGCTGGGAGAGCCCCCAGACCCCTCATCCCTCCCGCCCCAAGCTGGTTCCCATCCCTCACCAGAAGGAAAGTGAACTCTTCTATGGGGCACAGCCTGCCAGGTTCTCTGTCACCTGGTGGAAGGGGCTGTGGGGCGAGCGGGGGGAGCTGCAGCTGGGTGAGAAAGAACTCAGGTCCCACTCTGTTCCTTCCTGTCAGGTGACCTTGGGCAAGCTGCTTTCTTCACCTGGGGCCAAGGAGAGTCACATGGGAGGGGCCCGGTTAAAAGGGCTCCACCCTGGAGCCCAGAGCTACCCACAGAGAAAACCCCCCATCCTCCCAATTCTGCTCCCAGCTCACGCTGCTGCAATAACATCCTCCCCATCCGAGAGGCCGTGGGAGGCAGAGGCTGACCTTTGCTCCTTCAGCCACCTCAGTGGGTTTGGGTTCGCCTTCATCATGATCAGGGAGGGGGTCCCTGGGATCACAAAGGTGAGGGGCAGCTTCTCGGGCTCTAGGTGCTCCAAGGTAGACCCTGCAGGGCACCAGAGCTAGAAGGGCATTGGGGAAGGTCTTGAACCAGGCCAGGACCTGACCTCTGCCTGGCCATGGTGACTCTCAGCCAGGTAACCCTACGTTAGTCTCAGTCTGTCACTCTGTCTCACGGGGGATGTCAGCATTGCCTTTGGAGTCAAAGTAGGTAAGCCAGGGTAACCAGAGTTCCCAGCAGGGACCAAGACCAAAGGATGCAGGGGTCGAGCCTATCCCAAAAGGTCAGGCTGGAAAAGGAGCTGTGTCAAGCTGGGGCAGCCGAGCTCCCGCCCTTCAGGTTACAGGCATCTGGGTCCTGGTCTAGACCCTCATATGCCATCCAGAGACCCAACCCTAGGGACAATTCCTCCCAGGCTGGTAGCAGAGAGTCGATCCTTGTACTCACCTTCCCAAAAGCTCTGAAATGAGGGGGCCTGCCGGTGGGGAAAAGACTCTTCAGGAAAAGGTTCTCGGGGCAGGGAAGGTTTGAGCTGGGCCTTAGGGCAGCCAGAGAGGTAGGTGACAGGTGCCCTCACAAAGCCTACCAGAGAATGCAGGAGGGACACAGGTGTAGTGGTGGGAATGTTCTGGAAGACAGCAGGAAGCCTCCCACTCACTGATGGGGCCGAGTGAGCTCAGGTCCACACACCAGGAGAAGCTGACATCCACACACTGGTGCACTTTGTTTCTTGTTTAGAGACAGGGTCTTGCTCTGTTGCCCAGGCTGGACTGTGGTGGCACAATCATAGCTCACTGCAGCCTTGACCTCCTGGGTTCATGCAATCTTCCCACCTCAGCCTCCTGAGTAGCTGGTGAGGGAAGAGACAGACCCTCTCATATTGTTTTATATTGTTTTATACTCAGTACCTGTTTTAAGAAAAAAACAAGGAAGTGAAATCAAAGACAGGCAGCCCAGCGCCAGGCCCAAAACCAGGCCTGGGCCTGCCTGGCCTAAACCTAGTAGTTAAAAATCAGCTCATGACTTAGAACCCGATATTACCCATAGATTTCAGGCATTGTATGGAAGAACATTGTGAAACTCCCTGCTCTGTTCTGTTTCACTCTGACCACTGGTGCATGCAGCCCCTGTCACGTACCCCTTGCTTGCTCAAATCAATCATGACGCTTTCATGTGAAACCTTTAGTGTTGTGAGCCCTTAAAAAGGACAGAAATTATGCACTCAGAGAGCTCGGATTTTAAGGCAGTAGCTTGCCGATGCTCCCAGCTGAATAAAGCCCTTCCTTCTACAACTCGGTGTCTAAGAAGTTTTGTCTGCAGCTCGTCCTGCTACACTGGGACTACAGGCACACGCCACCATGTCTAATTTTATTTTTTGTAGAGACAAGGTCTGGCTATGTTGCCTAGGCTGGTCTCAAGCGATCTTTCCACCTCAGCCTCCCAAAAACACTGGGATTACAGGGACAAGCCAGCACTCCTGGTCATGCTGGTGCATTTTGGCTGCCATGGTGCACAGGAGGTATGAGCTGGGGGGCAGAATCTGCTCCTGGACCTCTAACCAGGCCTGCACCCAGACTGACCCCTGGGCTACAGGGAGCAGGTGTGGAGAGAATGCAGCGAGCAGAGCGGGCTAGCCAGTGATGGAGACCCAGGCTGGGACTAGGAGAGATAGGGCTCCAACACTTGGCCTAGTGGCCCTGCCCAACCCCATGAGGCCAATATGACTTCCTAGGAAGCCAGGCATGGAAGCCAGCATGCACCTGAACCGAGGACAGGAGACTCTGATGACAGGGAGGCCTCTGACATAGTTTGGATACTTGTCCCATTCACATCTTGTATTGAAATGTGATCCCCAATGCTGGAGGTGGGGCCTATAGTGTGAGGTGTTTGGGTCATGGTGAGGGATCCCTCATCAATGGCTTAGTGCCCTCCCCATGGTAATGAGTGAGTTTTCTAATTTCTAACTTTTTTTTCTCTTTCTTTCTTTCCTTCCCTTTTTTTGAGACAGAGTCTCACTCACAGCCCAGGCTGGAGTGCAGTGGCATGATCTTGGCTCACTGCAACCTCCACCTCCTGGGTTCAAGTGATTCAATGAGTGAGTTTTCTATTAGTTCACAGGAGAGCTTGATGCCTCCTCTCGCTTCCTCTCTCGCCATGCGACATGCCTGCTCCCTCTTTGCCTCCCGCCAGGAGTAAAAGCTTCCTGAGGCTTCACCAGAAGCCTAGCAGATGCTTGTACAGCCTGCAGAACTGTGAGGTAAATAAACTTCTTTTATAAATTACCCAGTCTCAGGGCCAGGAGCGGTGCTCACACCTGTAATCCCAGCACTTTGAGAGGCCAAGGCGAGTGAATTACTTGAGATCATGAGTTCAAGACTACTGGTAAAACCCTGTCTCTACTAAAAATACAAAATTAGCCAGGCATGGTGGTACACGCCTATAATCCCAGCTATTTGGGAGGCTAAGACATGAGAATTGCTTGAACCCGGGAGGCGGAAGTTGCAGTGAGCCGATATCGCACCATTGCACTGTAGCCTGGGCTACAAGAGCGAAACTCTATCTCAAAACCCTGTCTCTACTAAAAATACAAAAAATTAGCCAGGCATGGTGGTCCATGCCTGTAATCCCAGCTACTCGGCAGGCTGAGGCAGGAGAATAGCCTGAACCCAGGAGGCAGAGGTTGCAGCGACCTGACATCGTACCACTGCACTCCAGCCTGGGTGACAGAGCTAGACTTCGTCTCAAAAATAAATAAATAAATAAATAAATAACCCAGTCTCAGGTATTCCTCTAGAGCAACACAAAACGGGCTAATACAGCCTCCACGCTTGGTGTCCAATGGACCTGGTGGTCCACTAGACACTCAGTAATCTTGACTCTGCCATTAACAGCCAGACTATGACAGAGTTGTTCCCCTGCTCTGCCTCAGTTTGTCCTCTCTCAGCTGAGCAGAGCAGGGATAACTGCTTCTCATGTGGGCCACAGGACAAAACAAAGCCCTGAGTCCCACAGGAAGGTAGGTGGGCTATGTCCAAGGGAAGACAGACCTGGGGCAGTATTTTATGTCCCCGGAGTGGCAGAGGGACATGGAGAAGATGCCTCCTTTGTGGGCAAAGGAGAAGGGAAGATAAGCAGAGAGGCGCCAGACACCTGCCTCACCCCCACCTCCCCCCCCGCCCACCAGGCCCATTCCCACTTAGCCCCCAACTCAGGCTGCACCGTTGTCCTTACTGTCAGCGTGACTTCCCAGCCAAGCTGATGGAAGCCGACAGCTTGGATTCATTAGGGACAGCACGTAGTGTAGGTGATGTGCAGGACGGAAATGGAGAGGGGACACGGGAGCCGTGGTGTCAGGTCTGGGGCTGCCAACATGGTACCTGCCCTGGCCATGGGCAGACCATGCTGGTCCACCCTGCCAGATGTGGCCTCTAATTCTAAGGTCTCCAAGTTCCAGGCCAGGACTGGAGCCAGACGCCCCTTGGAGACAGGGGACACAGTCCACATAGACATCACCTGTGCTTTGGGCAAAGCCAGCTGGACAAATGAATGGGAGAGGCCCTGCTGGAGGGTAAAACTGGGCCTGGGCTACTCAGACCTGCCTCTGTGACAGGATGGTCCCATCCTTCCAGTAGACTCCTGAGCTGGAAGCCCACCCAGCCAGGGAGTGGGGAAGGGGTGGCCTGCAGTCTCCCTTGAGTCCGTAGCCCCTCCCACCCAAGGGAGCTCCATAAGAAAAGATGCAGAGGCCGGGCACGGTGGCTCACGCCTGTAATCCCAGCACTTTGGGAGGCCGAGGCAGGCAGATCACGAAGTCAGGAGATCGAGACCATCCTGGCTAACATGGTGAAGCCCCGTCTCTACTAAAAATACAAAAACAAAATTAGCCAGGCGTGGTGGCGGGAGCCTGTAGTCCCGGCTACTCAGGAGACTGAGGCGGGAGAACTGCATGAACCTGGGAGGCGGAGCTTGCTGTGAGCTGAGATCGCGCCACTGCACTCCAGCCTGGGCGATGCAGAAACACCAGGTGCTTCTTCTAGCTGCCGGCTGCTTCCTGGCTTGGCCTCCAGGACCCTGGATGAATCAAGATGGGGCTGCCAGCAGCTGGGGGCAGGGGGAAAGCTGGGCAGATGTGGGAAAGCTGGGAAAGTGATGGGCCCTCAGGGCTGAGCCCCTTCTGCCCAAGGGGCCTTGGTGACATGCCTGCTGCTGAGCTCAGCCCAAGGAGTCAGGGCCTGGTGCCAAGTAGCCTCTCTGCTTGCAAAGACAGTCCTGGGATCGTTACCCCTCTGCCCAGATCTCAAGTATCCAGGCTGTGGGAGGGCCAGCAGTCAGAAAGAAGGGGGCTGTGGGTGTGGGTCCCCCAGCAGTCAGGGGCCTTGGTGGACAGGGCCCCCTATGAGTGGTGTGAGGGGGAAGGGAGACTGAGCTATACTCCCCACCCCGCCGAGGTCTGTGGTGCCAGCCTCCAGAAGGGGACCCTGGGGGAAGACCAGCGTGACAGGAACTGCTGCAGATGCCTTTGGGCACCTACTCTGCAGGGCTGGGCCAGCTGGAGGTTGAGGGCCCACATCAGAGGGGTGGGCTGGACGCCACAAAGAATGAGGCTTCCTGCTGGGGTTGCAAGGAAAGCAAGTCTGGTGTGCAGAGGGGCACCCGCTGAGCTGGCAGAGGCCTCCCCACCAGTCCCAGGAATGCTGGAAAACAGGCTGCCAGGGGATTAGGGCCAGAAGTACCCAGGAGGCCAGGGGAGAGGTCTAAGCTAATGCCAGATGGGATAGCATTCACAGGTCTAGAAGAAAGCTCCAAGCTGGCACACCCAGAAGGGGCTGGGCTGCCAAGGGCTGGGGGCTGGGGATGCCCACTGGCCTCTGGGGAAGCACTGGGCAGATCTGGTGGGGACCAGTACTTCAGTAGCTAGGGACTCTTGTGGCCTGCTGGGCTTAGAGATGCCAGGGTGGCAGCAGGTGGCAGGGTGGGGCTGGGGAAGACCTGGCCCCCTGGAAGCTAGGGTCCTGGTATGTCCACAGGGCCAGGAAGTGGCAAGCTGAAGGGCGGCAGCAAAGGATGGACAGGGATACCCCAGATCTAGCCCAAGGGAGGTACCAAGCCTTGTGGAAAGGCAGGCAGGCTCCCCAGGTCTGTTGGAGAACCCAGGCCTCCTTGATTAGGGGCTGTCTCCAGGGTCTCTTAATCTACTTAAGGCAGCTGGGAGCCCAGGCCTCACTGAGGAGTTGTCAAGGCCTCAGCAAGAGGCAGAGAAGCCCTAGCTTTCTGTGTAGTAAGGCCCAAGCTGAAGCCCCAGCCCCTCTGAGGGTGTGGTGGGATTGGGTCTAAGAGGTTTACAGGGTTTGAGGAGGTGCAGCCACCAAGCTTGGGACCCCAAGTTCTGAATTATATGGAGAGGAGCTAGGGGATATAGGAGGGGCCTGCCCTGGTCCCATCATCTAGATCTGAGGAGGAAAAGGGTCTGCAGATGCCTTATCAGAGGCTCTTGGAGAAGCAAGGGATCCCTTGCCAAACCCAGAAATCATAGAAGAGGCCCCTTGAGGTCCTTCCAAGGGGCTCAGCACCCCTTCCTAGGACCCTGGGTTCCAATTGTCCCAAGAAATCACAGGGACCTGGAAGCTGGGCCCCTCTTGGACAAAGGCAGGGTGTGGGAGGAACAGTGGCCAGGCAGGCTGAGGCTAGGGGCTGTGGCAGGAGGGGTGGAGGGCTCATCGACACAGGCACCTCTGAATGGGCCATAGCTAGAACATCCAGAGTTGGAGTCCCCAAAGAGGCAGCAGCGTCCTCAAGGAGGACCCCAGCTTCCCTCCACCCTGGAAAAGGGGTCCACGTGCAGTGGGAAAGAGAGACAGGAGGGGCTCGGCAGCACTCCCCATGCCCATCTCCAGGGCAGACAGGGCTCCGGAAGAGCTGCACTGGGCGCTCCCCACTGAGGGGGTGTCTGGAGGTGGGGTCTTGGGGAGCTGCTCATGGAGAAGGCACAGCATAGAGCCAGCAGCAAGGCCATGTCCACGGGCTAAAGCGCCCCCGCGGCCCTCCTCCCGCCACCAGCTGGGGCAGCAGGCTGGGCTGGGGGTTCGGACCTCCCATCTCCGGCACCGGAACTGCAGGGTGAGAAGAGTCACAGCCAGTCAGGTCAGAGTCAGGTCCTGCTCCCAGGATCCCCAAAGGAGGTTTGAGGGAAGAACCACTTGGCTCAACCCAACCCCCTTAGTGAGAACAAACTCACGGGAAGAGGGACATCAATGAGGCCAGGAGTGACGGAGGGAAGGAGGCGTCTGGAGTCACGAAGGGGCTTTGGGGTCTTGATAACACCCCCAGATATGGGCGTTGCCAGCAGCAACATGGCAGAACAAGGCCTCAGGACAAGCAGGGCTCAGCACCAGGGTCCCTGCCGAGGCCAGGTTGGGGTAGTGTAGTGCTGAGCGTGGCTGGAGGTGCTGTTCCCTGAGACGACTCTGTCCGGGGAGCCCCTCTCCCCCTCCCAGCTCCTACTCTCTGAGCCCCCCAAGACAGGGCTGTCGTCCCTCCCACTCACTACCTTGCTAGCTCCACTCCACTGGCCGGCCGCCCAGGCCGTTTGCCTTTTGTATTGGGCTAGGATGCCAGGTGGGGCATGGGGAGGCTGGGCCTCACCTGAGCCCCATTCTTAGGTGGACCTGGTGGGGTCTCCTTGAGGGGTGGGGGCGGGGCCAGCACACTCCGCTGCCCTCACTCCTTCCTTGCCCTAGGGGTGGCAGCCCAGCCCTAGGTAGGGCGCTGCCTCCCTCAGACTAGGTGTCCTGGGCAGAGTCCGGTTCCTGCCCCCACCACCTCAGACTGG
This sequence comes from Pongo abelii, assembly GCF_028885655.2. Classification (NCBI taxonomy): domain Eukaryota; kingdom Metazoa; phylum Chordata; class Mammalia; order Primates; family Hominidae; genus Pongo; species Pongo abelii. Next base: position 78,461,159 of record NC_072001.2, on the reverse strand, counting down.
GGGTCCCTGGGACGCTGTCATATCTCCTCCCTTAGACTAGAACTCCCAAGTCCAGGTTAAGTCTCTCCCCTCAGACTGGAGCAGGGGAAGAGAGGGCCTCCCTGGGTAGAGCTGTTGTCGGAGAGCAGCACCTCACTCCAGGCAGGCCTGGCTCTACACCACCCCAGCCTGGCCTCTGCACCATTCTGAGTCCTCTGGGGCCACAGAGGAACCCAGGTGCTAAGCCCTGCCTGTTCTGAGCCCTCACTCTGCCTGGTCACCATTGGCAAGATGTGTGTCAGGCATACAGCAGGGGCACAGGTGTGAAGGGAGGGAGGGAGAGGAGAGGACGGCGGGAAGGGAGGACCGAAGGAAAAGAAATACAGAGCTCACTCCATTAAGGTGCTGACGATGAGATGGATGTGACCGATGGGGCTGACGAGGTGCCCATGACTGCCCAGGGCCTGGGGGGCCCAGAGTTCAGAAACTCCACCTCCACTGCAATTCTTTCCTCCCTGTAGTAGTGTCAAATGACTCCACGTGGCTCTCACCCCCATTCCTCAGGTTGTGGGACTGAGTCCCTGGGTTGCTGGATTTCTAGCCAGGCTTCCAAGCCCTGCCCCTGCCCCTTCTGGTTCTGGGAGCTCCAGCCTCGCCTGGGGATTTTCCTGTTCCAGACTCACCAAGACTCTGCACGTGTGGTTCTCTCTACCCAGACCCCACTTTGCATGTGATTTCGTGTTTGTCTTCAAGGTCCAATTCAGGTATCACCTCTTCTGGGACCCAGGGACCCTCCACCCAGGTCGTCACTGCAGCAGCCACAATGTGTTGTGGTTACCTATCCCTTCAAGGCCCAGTAGCTCTTCTTGGGCCTATATGAACAGTGGAAGGGGACGATGGCAGCTGCCACTCCAAATTCCAGCCTAGTGTTAAGGCCAGGCTGGCACAGGAGGGACAGCGCAGCTGGGCCCAGTGACCACCACCAGGATGCCACACAGGTCCAGCAAGCCCCAGTGGACTGGCCCCTGGCCCAGGGGGAGTGGGAAGACAGGCCCAGGAAGTCACCTTAGCTGCCCTGAGAACGAGCCTCTGGGGAAACAGAGCCCAACAGGGGCAGGGTCTCTAGAGGGTGGGCCCAGCACACTACCCCCCACCCTCCAAGCTAAGGTCAGTGGAATGCATGGTCACCAGCAACGAGGAGGCTGTAACAGTTCTACCCAGACCATGAAAGACATGTTTGGCTCTGGGAGAGGGGCACGTGCTGGGGTCTAATGACCAGCATTTCTCACCAGGCTACTAGTAGCCCACAGACCAACCACCACCAGGACCCACAGGGTCTCAGGAGAGAGGGCTTTCCCAGAGCAAGTATGTGTGTGAGAGGGGTCCACAGAGCCACAGCCATCTGCATGAGGGTGCAGGAGCACCTTCTGGACTGGGAGCAGGGAGAACAGTCTGTGAGCAAAGGGCTAGGCACACAATGATGGAACATGAAACCCACCATCCCCAAACACACGGACAGGCCCCACTTCCAAAAATGAGCCAGATGCTTTAATGGGCTACCTCCAGGGCCCATCGGCTCATCACAATCCCTTAAGTAAGGCCCAGAGCTTGCCAGCCTTTGCTTCAGCTCAGCACTCCACAGGCAGGTGGCTCACAGCAGGCCTGGCTGATGGGCTCTGGCTTGGGGAGCAGCAGGGTCCTCAGTCCAGATCTTCAGAGACCTTCTAGGAATGAGCTGCCACTCAGCCTACCTGCACCAGTCCCTGAGTCCCAGCAGCTGCTTAGCTTCTAGAAAACATAAGTTTCCTGGGATAATGCCAGGGGTAGGGGAGGCAGTTCAGGGAAGCACTGATGTCAATTCAGGACAAGCCTGGGGCCTCCTGGGGTGGCAGCAGCAGGCCCAGAACAAGGACGCCAGCTCCAGGCTGCATCCCTGCACCAATAGCGGGGATTGGGAGCAGGGAGTGCAGGCTCCCTCAGGGAGCTCCAGGCTGGAGTGGGGCCAACCCAACCCCAAATGCTGGGGGGTGACTCCTGAAAGTGAGAGTCACATCCACTGCCTAAGGTACCACTCTACGACAGCCAAGTCCTAGGACACACAAAGACTTTCTATAGGAAGGTTCTCTGCCTCCAATTCTAGGCCCTGTCTGAGAGAGGAAGCAGAGACCAAATGGTGACAGGGTATGTATCAGGCAGCATCCCCACAACAACCCTGTGAGGTAGGTTGTGTTGTCCCATTTTACACATGGGGAATGAGGGCTCAGCAGAGGTGAAGTTTCTTGCCCAGGTCCTGCAGCAAGAACACGAGCCGGGATTCAAGCCCAGGTCTATCGGGCTCCAAAGCCCATGTGTGTTCTCTAGGCAAGAAATAGGGAGTAGTCCTATCCAATAAAGACCCTCATGTTAAAAGCTCAGGGGCTCTTCAGCCCACCCTGAGTGGGCCCCAGGGTCAGAGATGGAACCCCTCCAGGGGAGCAGCCACGGCCCCAGCATCCATTCGTGGCCCCGGGGCAGCTGGGCAGGCAGAAGGGAAGGGTGGAGAGTGCTATACACACAGCACCGGCAACCAGTGCTACAGGTGATGGCTCTGGCTGTCCAGCAGCTGTGGGTAGGGTGAGGGCCGGTCTGGTCTTGAGGACTTGTGGCCCCAGGTGGGCAGAGCCAGGCCATTAAGCCAGGTGGTCTCCAGCAGACTGCGGAAGCGGGCCTTCAGTGTGGGGCCAGGTGGGCTGGCACTGGCAGCAGCGGTAGGGGAGGCACCACAGGACTCTTCCCCAGCAGCTGCCTCTGCTTTCTCCAGGCCAGGGGTTGGTGGCTTCCTGCCTGGCTTCCTGACCTTGGGGGCCGGTGACTTCCGAGCCAGGGCTAGGCTCTCTGACTCATCTCTGGCCACAGCGGGCTCTGAGGAGGACACAGCTCCAGCCTCAGTGTCAAAGTCACCTGGAAAACGAACACATAGTCAGCCTGCAGACCCCATACCCTCAGGTCCCACCTCCTGGCTTCCAAAGCCATCCAAACAGTGGTTCTGCTCTGCCCCAAGTCAGGCTGGCATCACAACTCTTCCCCACACATGCCTACTGGCCAGACCATCCAAGCAAAAAAGCTGTGCTTCTCCCCAGGTGACACCAGAACTCTATCTGATGAGAGCACCGCTCAGGAGAGGCTGTTTGGGTACAAGGATGAGAGCCAAGGGGCTCAGCAGGTCAGGAACCATTGGCGTGGTCCAATACCCATTGTCCAGATGGAAAACTGAGGCATGGGAACAGAGAACCCTGCCATATATAAGACAGCCATCATGTTTCTGCCATACCAGCCCCAGAGACCAAGCCCAAGCCCAAGGCCAAGCCCAGGTAGGGACTGCCCTAAGAGCCATGCTGGGGGAGCACAGGAACCCACCCACAAGAAAGGAAGGCAGGGATAACTGTCTAGGGGCACACAGAGAAAAACGGCCTCCAAGATGGGAGGAAGTGAGGACAGGGGCAACAAAATTCAGCCAGAGGCCAGAAGCCTGGTCTCAATCACTTCCTTCCCAGGCCCCCCGATTGTTGCAAGCTCCAGTCAGAGCAGCCTCGGACTGTGTGGAGTGCCCAGACTCCACTGCCGATCAGGCAGCCCAGGAGAAACGGACCTGACCCTCTCTGGGCCCCAGACAGCCCAACTGTATGGGGAGAGGACTGAGCTGGGCAGCCCAGCCCTGAGTCATGTGGGACCTTCACTCAGTAACAGATCGCCTGAGTCTGGATTTCCTTTGCATCCCATTAAGGCATCTGCTCCAATTTTGTAAGTATTCAGGGATCAGGAATTCTGGTCAGCCAGCCCCTAAGCTCATCTGCACCTCACTGCCACAGGCCCTTCCCCATCCCAACCAGATAAGGGCCCGGGGCAAGGCTGCCACTATGGGGATGGAACTAGGAACAGTTTCTACAGGGAAGAGGCTGGGCGGTGGAAATGGGAGAGGGTGGAGTTGGAGGCAGCAGGGAGAGAAAAACTAGAGGGGGCCTCAGGCTGTGATGCCAGGTGTACTGACGCAGGAAGGGCAATGACAGAATCCACTTGGTCCCATCACCAGATCCCTAGCTGAAGAAGTGTGATCATACAAACCACACAACACTTCGGCAGCTGTGTGGTCCTCCAGGACATTAAAAGAAAACAAGCTGGAGAACAGCAGGCACAAGACATCATTTAGTAGAGGAAAAGCAAACCACAAAACAATGCGACTTATGGGCACACTTCTGTGTATGTAAGGGTCGGAGAGGACTGCAAAACTACACGTTCAAAAAGGCAAATGTGGCCCTTACCAGGTCTCGAGCATGAGGAGCTTTGTGAAAGGGGGTGCCCTTCACTGACAAGGAAAAGAACTGGGGGTGGGAAGTGAGCTGAGGGGAAGGCTCAGGAGTGTGATTTGGTATGAGTTCAGTGTGGGAGAGAGACCCAGGGGCTGAGGCCCAGCATGCAGTGGGTTATTTAGGGCTAGAGCTCACAAAGGGGAGGCTAGGCTGGAGATCAGGGAAATGATCTCAGCTAGAAAACAGGGCCTAACCAGAGTGCCAAAAACACTGCACCAAAGATGGAGAAGGCACAGGCAGAGGAGGGAATCCAAGAAGGTGCGGCACCAGGGGAGGCCGAGGAGTTTCCATGGGGACAGAGCAGCTGGCATGTTCAGAAGCCTACAAAGGAGGCTATAAAGGTGCTCACTGATGTCTGGAGGGTCAAAGTGTGGGGGTACCTACAGCCCACCCTAAAGCCCCCTACCCGGGCAGGAGTCCTTGGAATCACTCAGCCCCAGCTGTGACGCACTCACACAGCACACACACCTGTCACTTGCTCACACAGCTCCGGTGGCCACTGGGGCTGCCCCATGCTCACCCAGCTGGCGGCGTACACAGTCACGCCACTGCAGGCCGAGAAGGTCGGGGTAAATGTCGGGCAGCTGGCGCAGCGCCAGTAACTTCAGCATGCGTGAGGTGCAGCCCGGCAGGGCAAGCTCCCGCAGTGCCCGCTCCTCCGACAGCGTGGTGGGCCGCAGCTCCACACGATGCTCCTGCAGCACATGGTCCACAGAAGCGGGTGGCAGCCGAGGGAAGAGCCGCTCCTTCACTAGGTGGATGGGCACGAAGATGGCACCAGCTCGCACCACATGGGGGAAGGGGCACCGGTGGGTGCGATCGAAGCGCTGCAGCTGGGACAGCAGCTTGGCCAGCAGCCCCTGCACACCCTGGCAGTCCTGCCACGCAGCCTGGCCCCAGGGCCCAGCCGTCTCTAGCCACTCGCGAAGCTTCTCTGGAGGAGAGTGGGCCACGGAGCCGGAAATAGCATCACACAGGGACGCGTGTAGTCCTGTAAAATGCTGCTCCGGGGAGTCCCCTGGGGCTGAAGTAGATGCCGGAGTAGGGCCTGCAACTGGAGCTGGAGCTGGAGCCGGATCCCGGGCCGAAGCTGGAGCCTGAGCTCGAGCCGGAGCAGGGGATGGAGCTGGAGCAGGGGCAGGGGCAGGGGAGGCCACAGCTACGGCTGGAGTGCTGGGCAGTGCCAGGCTGAAGCAGGTCACGGACAAGGGCTGTTGAGCGAGAATCCGCAGTCCAATGGGCCCAGAGGTGGGGATGGGTGCAGGCTGTGTGGGAGCAGGAGCTGAGGTGGGTGTGGACGGGACCACAGCTGCAGGCAAAGGTGCCGGACGGAGGATCTTGAACTTTCGGAACATGAAGGCCACAGAGCTGTGGAAGTTGGTCCTTGGCATGGCATCTGTGGTCACTGGCACCCCAGGCAAGCCTGGTGCTTCTGTGTCTATCTTTTTCAGGCCTGGCAGATCTGACACCATGTTGCCCACATCTGGCACATCCATGGCTGCAGTAGGCTTGGCATGTTCCACAGAACGGGACGCCTTGACAGGAGAGGCCTCTACTGTGGGCTTCCTCACACTCAAATCCAGGGCTACCTCCTCCTTAAGTGAGCCCCTTAGGGGCTTACTCCCTGAGGGGCCCTCCTGGGTGGGCAGGGTTCCCCTGCAGCCTTTGTCCTGACCTTCACTGGTGGCTGGGGCTGAGTCAGGCTCAGCTGTGGCAGAGTCAGGCTCAGTTGTGGCCTCAGGTGCCGGCACATCCAGATAGTCACGGTAGGGGGCCAGGCTGAAGACATTGTCAATGACAGGCATTGGTGGAGAGCTGGGTGGCCTTGCGCCCTCCTTCTGTGGAAGAGACTGGCACTCCCGGGCACAGGGGGGCAGTGCTGGGGGGGTACAGGGAACTGGACTGTCTCGGATGACGATGGGCGGCCCAGAGTGCTCACTGAGCCGGGGCTGGAGCTTCTCTTTCCTGCAGCTGGGCAGCCAGGTCTTCTCTTCGGCTTCCTGTGCAGGCCTCATGGGCTCTGAGCAGGGCTGGCTCGCTGGCAAAGGCTGGCATGCCCTCTGGAAGGCACCGGGCTGTGGCACAGCCCGCACATTGTTCTGGGAAGGTGGTGTCCCTCCAAGCCCAGGGGATGCTCCATAGAGAGAGAGGTCATCCCTGGCATAAGGAAAACTCAGTGTCTGGGGGGCAAAGTCCAATGGGCACCGTGGAGCGAGAGGCGGCTCCAACTTGAGGCCTGGAGAGGGTGCTGGGAGAGGGGTAGAGGGGTAGGGGTAAGCGTCCAGCCCCAGCGGGGGAATGTAAGGTGCCTGGGCTGCCTGCTGCCTCAGGTAGGGGCTGCCCAGCCCACCAGCCTGGTACCCGGTCCCCTTGTGGCCCCCCAGAGGCTGCAGTGGGAGTGCTGGGCTGTAGCTGCCCTGCTTCTCTGGGTGGCGACAGGCTGGAGGGCAAGGCAGGGCCTGTGGAGGGTGGGGTGGTGGGTGGTGGGGTGGTGGGTAGTGGGTGGGCCCGGTGTCCTGACAGGGTGGCCCCAGGGGCTGGGCCAGCTGGGTCCAAGGACTTGAGGGCCCCTCAGACATTGCTTGCTTGGAGTTCCTAGGGTAAGGACCTGTGTACCTGGAGGCCAGGAAGCCTGTGCTGTGGATGGTCTGATATTTCTCCAGGAAGGGATGGCAAGGGGAGAAGCTCCCCGAGGAGTCTTTACTGGACCCCTCAGCTGGCACCCCCCGCAAGAAGGTGCCATCCAGAGTCTGGCCCTTGCTAGGAGCTGGGGCCAGAGAGCAGGGTGGGTCAGCTGAGGGCAACAGGGGCCCAGTTGCCAGAGTCCAGTCAACATCCAGTGGCCTCTTCACTGCTCCTTCCCCCAGGCAAGCTGAGAGCCCATAGCACAGAGGGTTGCGGTAGACAGGTTTGGGCGCTGCCAGTGGTGGGCCTGGGTAGGAGTGAGCCTGGGGACTGAAGGGCAGGAGCTCAACAGGGCTGGAGTCCTGCATCTTCTCAGGGCCTTCTGCTGGCGAGCGGTAGAACAGGCAGTTGGTCAGCAGGTTGTCCGCCTGAAGTGGGGGTCCTGCCATACCGGTAGAGTACAAGGGTGGGTATGGGGTCCAGGACACCAACTGCTCAGACTCGGCCTTGGGAGTACCCACCATGGGGCAGGAGAAGTAGGACCCCTTGTAGGTGCAGGGATCCTGGTTACCAACAGAGTGGGGCAGGCTGTGCTCAGGCCCCGAGTCTGTCTCTAAGCGGGGCAGCTTGCCATACATCACAGGCCCCAGGGTTCTCAGGGGTCGCTTCTCTGCCATTGCTGTGAAGGCTTCGAGCCCTCCTAGGCCCCTGCTACTCAACTTCTGACCTGGGATAGAGGGAGAAAGGCAGAGGCTGTCAGGAAAACAGGCTACAAGCAAAGCAACAGAGGGCTGCTGCTCTCATCAGCTCACTGCTACACCTAAGAACCTGGCGCTTAATTGACGCTCAGTTAAGACTGGGAGTGCATGAGCCACATGACAGAGGTTTCCAATTCGTGTATGTATTTTTTTGAGGCAGGGTCTCACTCTGTTGCCCGGGCTGGAGTGCAATGACATGAACTTGGCTCACCGCAGTCTCAACCTCCTGGGGTCAAGTGATTCTCCCAACTCCCAAGGAGCTGGGACCACAGGCGCCTGCCACCACGCCCGGCTAATTTTAGTATTTTTTGTAGAAACAGGGTCTTACTATGTTGCCCAGACTGGTCTTGAACTCCTGGACTCATGTGATCCTCCCATCTTGGCCTCCCAAAGTGCTGAGATCACAGGCATGAACCACCTACTGCACCTGACCCCAACTCGTATATTTTAAAAGCTGCAGAACCCTTTGTTTAATGAATTATTCTACACAGAAACCCCACCCACCCCCACTCCAGGAGCCCCTTCTGTTCAATTTTCCTCCATACAACTCCCAAGACCCCCTCCTTCTTGGGATTTCAGAATTTGTAGGGGCACTGGTTCTCAGGGTCACTTGACATACCCTGCCGCCACCCCCTCATATACAGATGAGGAGACCCATTCATCCCAAAGTCACCAATGAAATAGACACAACGAGAAGCAGGCCTCCTGCCTCCCACCACAGGGTCCTATTCCAAGGTGCCACAGTGATGCCCACTGCAGCCAAAACATGGAATCTGAGTATTGTCTACAAATTCACAGATTTCTTGTGACACTCCTCTGACCTGCTGATCTTGTCAAAAATGGCAGAGTCGGGCCTCCAGCCCAGGTCCCTAGGCCCAAAGCCAATGCTGAGATACTGGACTTGGCTCTGGAGAGCAGTCCCCTAGGAGAGGTAACTGGGGACATCAGTCTGTACAAGCCACACCCCTCTCGCCCCACTCCTCCCCCTTCGCAGGAGTCAGGGCAGCCCAGCAGATGGTGCTGCAGCACCAGCAGGAAGGTCCCAGAGCATGAGGAGCCCGGATCCACCCCCAGCCCCCACGCTGCAGATGGCGATTCCTAGGCACATGGCGGGGCGGGGGCAAGACAGCGTCAGGGGCGTGTGTGAAAGTCCAGGGAGGTGGCTAGGTGCTGTGGCTCACACCTGTAATCCCAGCACTTTGGGAGGCCGAGGTGGGCGGATCATTTGAGGTCAGGAGTTCAAGACCAACCTGACCAACATGGTGAAATGCTGTCTCTACTAAAAATACAAAAAAATTAGCCAGGCATGGTTGTGCATGCCTGTAATCCCAGCTACGCAGAAGGCTGAGGCAGGAGAATTGCGTGAACTCAGGAGGCAGAGGTTGCAGTGAGCCAAGATTGTGCTACTGCACTTCCAGCCTGGGCAACAGAGCAAGACTCCACCTCAAAAAAAAAGAAAAAAGAAAAGAAAAAAGCCCAGGGAGGCAAGCCCCAGGGGCCAGAGTGCTACTTAGTTAGCCACTACTCCCATTGTATTGATGGAAAAACTATGTGCTGAAAAAAGACAAAGCTCTAAAACAAGACCAAGGAAGGATGGGGACTGAGGCCCCTCGGGGCAGCAGGCACCCAGTAACCCGTGAGAGGCTCATCTGAAGCCCGTCTGCTGGGGCCACACTGACCTACCTCTACCTCCCGCAGCCAGCACCCTGCTCCTGGAAACTCTCAGTAGCTTAGAAAGGACCACCTAGCTCAATCTTGCTATGATGAGGGCAAAGTGTCACAGGTTTCAGTCACTGGCAAGCAAGGACCAGCCCTCTCCTTGCCTCTTCTGGTTGGAGCCAATGACAGCCACAGGCTGAGTTAGACAGGCACATTTTGGGGCTAGGAAAGGCAAGGCTAGTGTGGGGGCCAATGCCCACTTCCACCAAGGCAGACTCAGAAAGCAAGCTGGTTCATCTCCTGGACAGAACCCCACACCTCAGGCCAGCCTAGAGAAGACATGGAGGGGCCATTAGGACACAGGTGACAGTCCCAACAGCAGTGTCCTATGATAGAAACCTGCTTTCGAGGGGTGAAGGCCCCCATCTCACTCCGCAGCAACGCTGTGAGAAGGAACTGTAGGGTTATGAAGTGTGGATCCTCTCCACCCCCACCCTTGGGACACTCTGGGTTAAGTACCGACTTTGGTCTCACCTCGCCTACATGCTCCTTGGGGTCCGCTGGGTCCCCACCCCCACCCCAGGAGTCCCTCTCTCCTGGGTCTCAGCCCATGGAATACCCTTTGCTCTGGAGACTTCTCGAGGCCCCTATCTGGGACCCAGCCAATAGACAAGACCACCTGGGACCCTCAGGAATCTTTGTGGGAGGGGTGGCGGCTTCAGGGAGCCAACAGAGAACTCTCAGGGGTGTGGGAATGACCTGATCTCCTGCCAGTTATGAGGTGGAAAGCCCAGGATACACTCCCTCAAGGGAGACTCCTCCTCCACTCAAGACAGTTGCCAAAATGTACGTGCCTCCTTCCCTGACCCATACTGAGGCAAGTAAGCTCTCGGACAGGGCAGGTGCTCAGGAAGCAGGCTCAGGTCATCCTTGAGAGGCAGCTCTGTTGATCCTCTGCCAAGCTCCAACGTCACTCAGCCAGCACCCAGGCCAGGGTCCCGGAGAAGAGCCCACCACCGCAGCACCGCCCCTGCCTTACGCAGTGGGAAAGGAAACAGCTCTCGGTTCCCACTTTCACCTTCTAGGGGCCTCGGGATGGCCGATGGCAAAGACCAGGAAAAAGAGTGCGATTCCTGCCCAATTGTGGCCAGCATCTGGATTCTCCTGGAGGGCTGGATTGGGCCTCGCCGAGTGTTCTCCCATCTCCCACCTTCCCTACCTGAGGCTCTGGGCTCTCCAGACGCTACAACCCAACCTGGGGCAGCCCAAAGTCTCCAGTGGAGGGGAAAGCGAACGGGATCGGTCTCTATCCCCTTTCCCCTACCCGCCCTGAGCATAACTCTGGTGCCTAGGGCCCACAGCCGACTTTGCTTTGAGGCTGCCGCCGCACCCGACCTGGCGGGCTTCCGGGTGTCCCCAAGCCCCTCCCGGCGGCGCCGAGACGCACGTGCATCCAGCAGGCTGACACACAGGCCGCCGCCACGCATGCAAACCCGTGCCTGCACGTACGTGCATGGCCCACATCTGCACACACGCCATTCCAGAACTGCGCTCTCCCCTCGCTCGGGCCCCGGGCACACGTGTGCACGCAGGCAGGCCCGCGCACCCAGCCCTACACCGACGCCCGCAGACCGGCGGGAGGTCCCGGAACAGGGGCGGCCCGGCCGCAGGGTCTGGGCAGCCTCCGCCTCAGGGCGATCCCGCCAGCCTGGGCTGAGGCCAGAGGGGTGAGTCAAGCGGTTGCGAGAAAACCGCAGGGCCGTCCCATCCCAGCAGGGCGCGTCCAGGGCCCCGCGGCGCCTCAGCGCCCGGCGCCCCCAGGCCCAGCCCTCCAAGTGCCCCCTTGTCCCCATACCTCCCCCTCAACGCCCTCCCCCAGCAATCCACGTGACAGGGCCCTGCGGGAGGCCCGAGGGCTCGGCCTGAGTTCCTTTTCGCCAGATTAGGCGCCTGTTCTCCGCCGGAGACCCAGAGAGTTACCAGGCCCCGGGAGCCTCGAAGTCCGGGGAAAGTCGGAGCAGCAGCGCCACCCCTGCCCGGCAGCCCGTTCGCGGGGGGCCGGCGGCAGCCAGAAGCCGCAGCCCCTCGGCCCAGGCGCGGCGCCCTCCGTCCCCGGGCCGGCCGGTAGGGGCGCCCTGGGGCAGCGCCACCCGCCCCTTCCCCACGCGCCGCCCGCAAACTCGGCCCAAGTTTCCGCGCCAGCCAAGCGGGCGAGCTCCTACCTGCAGAGCGCCAGGACTCCCGCCGCCGCTACCCCAGGCCGCCTCCACGTCCGCATCCTCCAGCGTCTCTCAGGCCGCGGGTCCTGGTCCGACCGGGCCCTGCGCGGGAAGTCGCAGTGAGCACCAAGCCCGGAGCAACCCTCCTCGCTGCCGTTCGCGCCGCCGCCGGGCGCCGTCTGCGGTCCCGGGCGGGGCGGGCTGGGGGCGGGGCGGGGGCGGGGCGGCTCGCCTGGTTGGGGCAGAGCCCGGCCCCGCCTCTGGGAGCCTGCGCTCCTGTGGGCAGCGGGTGCGGAGGGCCCGCGTGGGGCCAGCTCGCCAGGAGCTGGCCGCGGGCGCTGTGCACCGCCCGTAACCGCCACGCTCCACGAACCAGTGCCCGGCGGGCCCGTCACGCGCCCTCAGTCGCTCCCTTAGATCGTTCATTCACTGCCACTTGCTGCGATGTGACCTTGTGCCTGCCACTTGACCTCGCTGAGCTTCAGTTTCCTTATTTGCAAAAGTGGAATTCTGTCTTCCTCATAGCGGTGGCGGTGTAAGCTTGGAAAAGGGTGTTTGCAAATATCTGGCACACAGTAAATGCTGGCATTCCCCTGTCCAGCACTAGTGTATTAGGGGGCTGGAGAAGGGTTCATTGATCTGTCTCCTCATTTCGGTGTAGTCAATGAGGGCAATTTCCAGACTCCTGCTAGGTAGGGCAGGGCAACTGTCTGAGGAAGCGGCGATCTCCCCATCCCTGGAAGGGCCGGGAATGAGGGTGCTGGGGGATTTGCAAAGTAGCCTGGGTGAGGCTCCCTCCATGAGGCAGACCAGCGCGCAGCCTGTGAGGCGGGTGGAGTGAAGCACGCCCAGCCAGGAATGGTGTGTTGCAAAGAGAGGCTGGAGTGGGGGAAGGGGTGCCTTTCCCTGGGCCATCTGACTGTGGATGAGAGCCCCTCAGTGCTGCTACTTTATCTGAAGGAATCTGGTCCCTCGAAGCTCCTGGGCTGCCCGAGGACTGGGAACACGTGTGTGTAGTGGGGGAGGGGAGGGCAGGTGGACATGCCAAAGGTCAGAGTCAGTTCAGGAAGCAAAACTATCCCCTCAGATCCCAAAGGTAAGTTCTGCCTGAGTCAGAGCAGAGCAGAGCAGGCCTGAGGCTGCAGGTTCCAAGAATCACCAAGTAGCTGGAGCAGCTGGAGCTGAGGAGGAGTGGCTGGGTGCTGCAGGTAGGAAGAGGAAGTGAAGTCACCTGGGGAGCGGGGGCGGGGGGTGGGGGGAGAGTGTCACTTCATTTAGAGCTGGAAGGACCTTAGAAATAGAGTCTGGAACCATATAGAGAGGAGACACTCAGAGAGGGTTGGGGCTTTCCCCAGGTCACACACCAGGCTGGGACAAAATCCCAGATCTCCTGGCTCCCAGCCTGAGGCTCTTCCTGCAGCCACACCTTAGCGTCAGGAAAACACATCTGTGTTCGGACAGCTAGGGGTCACACCAAACATCATACCCTTAACCCCAGCCTGCAGCCCCGCGGGTCACAGGCTATTCACTGCTCTTGCCCCTTACCAACTCTGCTCGCCCCTCCTCCTCCAGCACCGCGCCAGCGACCCTGTCCCTGCCCTGCTAGTGGGGTGGAAGGAGGGCTGTGTTCTTAGCCCTTGGGGTCTGGGACGCTCAGGTTGTGTGCTCAGATGTGCCCAGTGGTCTCTCCAATTTCCCTGAGTTGGAATGGGACCCAACCAGGCCAGGATAAGCAGCCATCTGAGACAATAGGGGCTAGTTAAGATTTGCAGCACTGCTGAGCCTTGTGTTAATTCAGGGACACCTCACACAGACAGCAGCCCCACTCAACCATATGTCTATTCCTTTTTGGCATCACTTAAACACCCTGGACTGCCAAAGAAAGGAGGCAACACTGGGGGACTTGGGAGCTACTTTGTAACTTTCTGAGCCTCAAATTTCCTCATTGCAAAAGGGGAGCAGTGAGAGACCTGCCTTAGCAACTGCGATGTCGGCCAACATCAGTGTGGGAAATTGCTTGTAAACTCTAGGAAGCTCATAGAGTGTCCCCAGACTATGAGCTCTTGAAGGCTCTGACCTTGCCATTTTCCTCCCTATACCAATGGTCGTGTGTGGAGCCTATAGAGAATGAAGGCAATCAATACAAGATAACTGCCTTGGGGAGCGCCACATGTTTTCATCAGGACTGTGGTCTTGCAGAGATGTGATATTCTAATCAGAAGGAATAGTGTGAATAAAAGCTGAGAAGGGAACAGTCTGTCCTCATATGGCCTTCCTGGGTGGAGTTAACACAGAAAAAGAAAGTAGTGTAAAAAGGAGGTTTCTTCTCACCCCACCCCACCCCCACCACTACCAGGTCTGCCCAGGTTCCACATGCAACACACACACTCCTCTTCCACCCCACCCCAGACACTGGTTACTTCTCCTGGCTCCCTGGGAATGCAAGGTAAAAGGTCAGATCCTGAGCCTTGGCTCATTATGTTATGATTATTAATAACAATGGTGCTCCCTCTAATGAGGCCACACCTGCTATTTACAAATCTCCTTCCTTGGAGGAGCTCCCTTACCCCAGAGGAGTGTGAGGTGGAGCTGGCAGCTACTCTACAGGCAGAGAAACAGAGAAGTGTGGCACCTTTCCCTAAGACACACAGCAATGCCCCCTTCCATCCTTGCAGACCCAGCTATAGACACTGCCTCCCCCAGAGAGGCCCCTCAGACTGCTTTTGCTGCCCTGTCTGCCCTCTACTTCCTCATTGCTCCCTCTCCCCTCCCAGAAGAGGAATATCTCAGTGTCAGTGGGTGGGCATGGAGCTCCTACATCTATCTATGAGATAATTGATATCTCATTTAATTCTTACAACCATGTGAAGCAGGAGTTTGAAAAACAAGCACGCTGAGGTTTGATCTACTGACCTGTGTGGTTTAGGCAAGCCCCTTAGCTCTCAGCTCACTCATCGTTACAGGGACATGACTTGCTACAGGGCCCCAGTGACTTCATAGCTTGATTTGTAGTAAGCTTTCAACCAGTGGTGATGTTGCAGGAGAATAGGGTCTGGAGGCAGGGAACCTAAGGCCAACTGGTGCTGGATATTAGAGACTACTCTTCAACCCCTTCTTTTTCTAGGTGGCAGTTGCTGCATGGTAGTTGCAATCCCTCCTTTTGCTGTATGGCAGTTGCTGAGTGGCAGCTGGAAAGTGAAAGTGCCTCTGATTGGTCCCCTTACACAACCCATCAGACTGGTCGTAGGCCTACTCTTCAACCAATCAGACTGGTTGCGGGCCACTAGAGTGAACCAATGGGAAACCTCTAGAGGGTATATAAACCCCAGAAAATTCTGTAACCAATGCTCCTGAGCCTCTTGCTGGAGGTTTTGCGGCCTTGCTTGTGCCTTTTGTCCAATTCTTTGTTCAAAACAGCAAGAACCTGGGCAACTACCCTCAACCACAGTAACAGTAGCTCTAGAGGAGGAGGGGAAGGCCACTTGTCCACATAGCCAAGAAATGGAGAGCTAGGATTGTCCTTGGAGGACTGTGTGACTCCAGTGCCTTCTGAGGGAGGGCTCAGACACAATTGTTGTTCAGGAACCTGCTGCCACTAAAGCAAGCAGAGCCTGAAGCTGGGCTGTGTCGATGGCCATCAGCATGGACTCAGAGCGTAGTAGGGATCTGGGTTGGATAGGACCTGGGCAGGAGGACAGGGCCATGAGGTCTGATTGGGGTGAGGTGAGCCACTTTCCAAAGGTGTACTGGGAAATCAGGGCATCCTTCTGCAGGGGAGGCTGGGGGTGGGGGCAGCCTGCTGCTTTGCCACAGTGAGCAGGGAGTGGGAGCCTCTCAAACTCCAAAGGAGCCCCCCAACTACCTCCAGAGAAAATCAGAGTTGCTCAGAGGGGAAGCCCTAAGACTGAGAAGTGGGGCAGGCTTTCACTGGGCCCCTCTGGAAGACTGCATCTGCTGGCCTGTTGGCTAGAAAAACAACAACAACAACAACAACAAACCATGCACAATAATTTAGGGACCCTGGCCAGGTGCGGTGGCTCACGCCTTTAATCCCAGCACTTGGGGAGGCTGAGGCAGACAGATCACTTAAGGTCAGGAGTTTGAGATCAGCCTGGCCAACATGGGGAAACCCCATGTCTACTAAAAAACAAAAATCAGCCAGCGTGGTGCACAAGCCTGTAATCCTAGCTACTCGGGAGGCAGAGGCACTTGAACCCGGGAGGCAGAGGTTGCAGTGAGCTGAGATGGTGCCTCTGCACTCTAGCCTGGGCAACAGAGTGAGACTGTATCTCAAAAAAAAAAAAAAAAAAAAGATTTAGGGACTCCTGCAGAGGAGGGGAACATTCTTTAATTAACAGCTAGGGTGGGCTGATTTTCCTTCTCTCCTTCCCATCCTTCCTTCTGTCACATATTGAGGATCTCCAGGTTTTATGCTGGCATTGAGGGTACAGCAGTAAATGGGTCCCAGTGCTGTCTCCCAGACTTCAAACAGACCATTGCCCTTCAGTGAGATGGGTGCTTGTGTGGAGGTGGGTCTGCTACAGTGGGAGAGAGGCCTCAGGAACAGGACTGCTGGGCCTTGGACTCGGGGAGAGTGGGACTGTGATGTCTCACTCTGGCTGTGCCAAAGCCCAGCCATTGGAGGCCTGGTGCTGGAGGCAGCAGGAAATATTCCCTGCCTGCCTCCACAGAGAGCTTTCTAATGCCTGTGTCTAACCGGTCACTCCTAGCTTGGAGTCTCCTGTGGTTCCTCGGTGCCCTCAGGTTCCAGTTCCCCACTCTGGCTTTGGCATGTCTCCTGATTGTCCCGATTGTCTCCCCAGCCAGCCAAGGTTCCTTTCAGGTCACACCTCCACGCTTTGGAATATGCTCTCCGTCTGCCTTGGCTGCTTGTCTGGCTTTCCTTGCTTATTCCTGTTGGCCTTTCAGACTCAGCTCAGAGGCTGGGCACGGTAGCTCATGCCTGAAATCCTCCCACACTTTGGAAGGCAGAGGCTGGAGGATCACTTGAGCCCAGGAGTTCAAGACTGGCCTGGGCAACAGAGCAGGACAAATAAAAAAATTTTCCAGGCATGGTGGCACACGCCTGTGGTCCCAGCTACTCAGGAGGCTGAGGTGGGAGGATCACTTGAGCCCAGGAGGTTCAGGCTGCACTAAGCTGTGATCAGGCCACTGCACTTCAGGCTGGGCAACAAACCAAGACCCTACACAGCCCCCGTCAAAAAAAAAAAATCAGCTTGGGACTCCTCCTCCAGGAAGCCTTCCCTGAGCTCCAGGCTGGGTTTGGTCATCTTTTCTGAGGTCCCAGAGCATTTTGAACTCACCTCCATTTTAGCCTCAGCTCCCTGTGCTGAAATTGCCTGGCTATAAGCCTGGCTTCTCTTTTATACTGGGGAGGGACCTCCTCCAGGGTGGGGCCTGGGTCTGCCCTTGGGCTGGGACTCTAGTGCCCACCACAGGGCTGAGTCAGGCTGTAGTTATGGAGTGAAGGTTTAATGGTGAAGGAGGGCTATGCACATCTGAAAGGGAAGAAAGGCAGAAAAACCTACCCAGGCCCAGAGATGAGAGCCTGAAGGAACCTCTGCTGCCCAAAGCTCCCCTAAAGCCCCTGGACTCCCCCTCTCAGCCTCTCAGGACCCATGACACCAGCAGTAGCCTGTTTCTAGCCCCTATTTCAACATGGGGCAAATGAGACGCAGAGAGGGCCAGCTACCAGCCTGGGGTCTCAGGCAGGCAGCTCCAGAACCCAGGTCTCCTGAAGGCCTGTCCAGTCCATACACCAGGCCTCCTCCTGGTTCTGCCACTGCCTCTCCATCCCCTCCTCCCCTCTCAGACCTAGGATGGAAAAACACCTGGCCAAGCTCCACCTGCCTGCCTCATGCTGCCTGCAGCCCCCTCCTTGGAGGCCATCAGCCTGGGCTAGGGGTGTGAGGAGAAGAGGAGGGGGACCCCTGCAAAGAGGGGAGGGGCTGATGCATTTCCCCCTGTGCTGCAGGAGCTGCTCCCCTACCCAGAGCCTGGACTCCTGCCAGCCACCCTCATCACCTCGTCTCCCCATCCAGGGCCTCTTCCTGGGGATCCCCTCCCCCAGCCTCGGCGCCCTGGGCAGAGCCATCACAGCTGTTTCCAGGGTGGTGGTTGGGGCCTGGGCCTGGGCGGGCCCTACCCACAGCCGTGACTCCAGCCCAGTGCCCACCCCTCGCTTTGGTCAAGCCTTGGCCTTCATCAGGAATCACCTTCCCCCAGATCCCCAGTTCAAAGGTTTTGGGGGGCCACCAACCCAGCTCCTCCTTGCCCCACCATGCCCCCTCCCCCAGTGCTGGGGCACCCTCCCCTCCTACCGTGGGCAGGCCAGGTGGACTATCGCGGAAGCCTTTCTAAGGCTGGCTGGGGCGGCTGGGTCTGGCCAGGTGGTTGGCTGCTGCCCCCTCATTAGCGGCCCGCTGGGGTTTCCGTCACTTAGGGCTGGTTACCAGGCAACCGCGTCCAAGGAGGGCTTGGCTCTGGCTCAGGGCTGGCACAGTGGCGCTGCTGCTGAGGAGGGAGGTGAGCAGCCAAGCAGGGTGGGAGACTGAGGTCACGGTCAGGAGGCCTCCTGCTCCCCAGAGTAGGGGGGCAGTGCTTCAGAAACTCCCTGTTATCATGTTACCTTAGACTCACAGCCTGGCCCCAGAAAAGGGGTTTTGGGTCCTCAACACAAACAGCCATACTCAGAGCCCTCAGGTTTCCTGGAGGTTGAGGGGAAGCTGAGTGGGAGCAGAGAAGCGCACCCTTCTCCCTTTTGCATCTGGGGGTGTGGCCCTGTGGCCTTCTTGCCCTGAGTAGGGGTGGGAGGGGCACAAGGAGTCGGATTTTCTGGTGTGCAGGGCTTAGGCTTTGGATCTAAATCCTGCCCTAAACAAAAACAAATAAACAGAAAGAAAGCTAAAAATAATAATGATAATAAACAATAAATCCTGCCCTGCCTCTCGTGGTTGTGCTTTCTTGGACATGTTTTTTTTTGGTTTTTTGTTTTGTTTTTTGAGATGGAGTCTGGCTCTGTTGCTCAGGCTGGAGTGCAATGGTGCGATCTCAGCTCACTGCAACCTCCACCTCCTGGGCTCAAGTGATCCTCCCACCTCAGCCTCCCAAGTAGCTGGAACTACAGGTATATATCACCACGCCCACCTAATTTTCCTATTTTTTTGTAGAGATGCGGTTTTGCCGTGTTGATCAGGCCGGTCTCAAATTCCTGGCCTCAAGCAAACCTCCTTACTTGGCCTCCCAAAGTGCTAGGATTACAGGCATGAGCCACCGTGCCAGCTGTGGACATGTTGATTGCTTCTGTGAACTTTGACCACCTCCTCTGAAAAATGGGATGGTAACCCATCTCTTAAGATGGCTTGCAGGGCATGAATGCTCAGTGCAGTGCCTGGCACATACCCATCCATTCCCTCCCTCCACACCCCAAGCTTCCCACATTGCAGGGGGCGGGATTACAGATGCTGACCGCCCACACATGGGCCACCCACCATTGCCAAGTGACCCAGGAATGTGCCATCTTTATGTCCAAGAATAGTTCTGGGCCCTATGTGGTACCTTGTTCCCCTCATCCCTGCTGACTTGTTTTTTTAATTTAACAAACACTCCTAGTCTTTACTATGTACCGGGCACTGTTTAAAATGCTTCACAAATATTAGCTCATTTAATGTATTTAATCTATTTAATGGATGAAGTCACTTAGTCCATTTATTTTGTAATCTATTTACTGGACTAAATGAGGTGATGCTGAGGTGGATGCAGAGAGCTGTGTGGGAGGGAAGCCTGGCCACATCTCTCTCCTCTGCCTGGGCAGCTTCTGCTGTGCAGCTGGGTTGAACGCCAGTCCTGCCTCCTGCCTCCTGCCACAAGGCCAGCCTGGGATGGTAGAGCTATGGGCAGGTCAGAGTTTCAGGAAGAGCAGTGATGGCTAATTAAAACTTCAGCTCAGGGAGGCCCCCTTGGGGCAGGGATTGCCTCAGTCAGCTTCCCTGGGGGAGTGGCCTAATTGGACCCCCTGGGCCTTAGGAGTGATGCAAACTCACCAGGCAGATGATGGCAGGCAGGGAGGGAGGGGAAAGGGGGAAGGAAACAGGCTGGCCAAAAAACAACAACCCCCTTCCCATTGTGAGAGATGGTGACTTTGGAGTCCCCAGACTGTCACATAGGAACTGTGTGACTTTGAATCAGTTGCTTGGCCTCTCTGAGCCTCAGTTTCCTCATTGAGAAGTGGGATAGGAAAACTTCCAGCCCTGGAGGGTTGCTATGAGGAGACCTGTGCAGGAAGTACATAGCACCATGCCTGGCTCAGAAATAGGCACTCATACAATTGGAGCAATTGTCACAGTTACTGCCACGGTCCTCTCTTATCTATGATTTCATTCAGTTCTCAGAGCATTCTGGGAGAGAGGAGGACAAGCCTTCAGAGCAGGTAGGGGGTTAGCCTCCCAGCTTTCATAACCAACAGTCTGGGTCCTGGGCCACGTCTGGAGTATGGAGGGGCAGGGGCAGGGGATGCTGCAGACGATCAGGCAGAAGGTCACTGCACAGCCTGCGATGCAGATGGACCCGGAGCCTGCCTGTGGAGTGGAGAGGACTTGACTAGGCAGAAAGCAGCCCAGGGGGGCAGAGCTGGAGGCAGCCAGACAGAGGTCTGAAGACCAGAGAAAGTGCAGAGTGTGCCAGAAGCCCTGGGGAGCCAATGGGGCTAGAGATGGGTGAGTGACAGCCACATGCTACCCTGCTGAGAGGTGGGGTCTAGCCCAATGTGGCCAAAGTCTTCCCTGGGTCCAGGGTGCTGAGAATGACTTGTGCCAGAAGGGTGGGCTGTGAAAAAGGGAGTCTCGGGGAGGGGAGAGGGTGCTAGCCTTTTCCTTTCTGGATGCAGCAAGGTAGACTCCCTAGCTCCCCTGCCCTCATTCCAGGGAGCAGACAGTGTCATCTCCAATTTGTGAGGCCTCTAGAGTCACTGGCCCCTTACCAGCTATTCACAGAGGGGCAGGAGCAGGCCAAGGTCCAAAAGAGCCAGGCGTGGGGTGAGCCCCAGAACCCTCTAAGGTGACCCGGCTCAGTGGCATCACTCTGTTCTCACAGGCCATCTCCAAGACCACCCAGTGCCACGTCTGCTGGCTTCAGCAGGCCTGGAATCCTCAGGACAGGCTGTGGGCCTCCCTCTGGCTCGGGTCACTCTGCCCCCAAGTTCTTGATGAACCCCTCCCAACAAGCAGTGGCTTCAGAACACCGATCTTTTCCCAGAGAGAAACCCAGGGCCAGGAGAGATATGGAGGAGACCAGAACGCATTTCAAAGAGCTGATCATTGCTAATAAATCAACAATTCCTGAACAAACACAGCCCACCCTGCACCAGCTCTGGGCTCCCTCAACCTCCCTCCAGACCCTATTCCGCAGCCCCCTCTGTTCCAGCAGTCCCCACCTCCTGTCAACCAGGCCATCTGTAGCTCAGGCTCCAATTAGTACAGTAATTAGCACCTCACTGGGCCTGTCTGCCTGCGAACAGCTCCCCTGGGGAGGGTTTCAGGAGGTCTCCATGACCTCAGGGCCCAGAGCTCGGGCAAGTCCAGGCTGGCAAGGCCCCAGGTGGCCTCCCTGCACCCCAGCATAGGGTAGGGGAACCAAAGAATCCCCCAGGGAATTGGGTAAGGGGCAGGGAGAAGAGGGTCCACACCCAGAACAAGGCTTCTCCGGCAGTTCCAGGGGCCCCGTGTCAGCTCCACACACACCTTCCTCAGCCATCTCTGTCTAGTCAGTGTGCCCTGGCTGGCTGGGGAAGCCAGGAGGATGCCAAAATCCAGTTGAGGTCAGGTCAGTAAGGGAAAGTCTCCATGGGTGGCTTTGGCACAGCCAGGGATTTAGAAAGAAGCTTGGCTTATCCCTTCAGGCCTCCATCCGGGGCCTCCTGGCTCTCTCCGGCATCACCCCCTGATGACCCCTCAGTCCCTGGCATCCATCTTTCACCTGACAGTCCCTCAGCTCTTGAAGAGAGTAGAATGCCCCCCAGCCCAGCCCATGGTCAGGCTGCAAGTGGCTGGATTATGGGCTCTGGCTGGAAAGGCTGCCAGAGCTGAGAGCAGGGGGTAGGGGACAGCCTGCGTGGTGGGGTCAGAGATAGCCTCCAGCCAAGAAAGGAAAGGAGAGGTGAGATGCTGCCAGGGAACGTGTGGGCACCGTGTCACAGTGGAGTGGCTCAGGGGTAAGCTTCCTCTTGCTGAGCTCAGATTCCCCATCTTTAACATTGGAACAAGAATGGTCACAGCTCCCAGTTTCCGGAGATGATGGCAAGAGGTGGGTAGTGTGGTGAGCAACAGAGCAACGTGGTGGGAAGCCAGCAGCGGTGGCACAGGGCAGAAGGTGAGCATTCCAGGGAAGCCCCCTGTTGTCTCCCTCCCTGACACAGAGCAGCACTGGCCAGGGAGAGGGGTCTTGATGGGGGGTGGGAGTCCACAGTGTATATAGCTCGGGCTTGGTGAAGGGAACACAGGTCAGGCCCAGGGAAGCAGTGTGAACAGCGCAGGTGAGAGGTGCAGGTTACTCAGACAGGCCGGAAGTCAGCTTTGACCTCAGCCCCTAAACTGAGAGGCGTCCTTGGGCTGACCCTGAGCCAAGGCCAGTCATGAGATTAGAACCCCAGCAGCAAGAGCCAGGCAAATGCCCTGCAGCTGTGGAGGAGGCTTGGCTGCAGCAGCGCTTGACCCCAGAATGGGCCTCCAGCTCCTTCCAGAAAAGTCCCACTGCTGGGAAACCGCTGCATCACTTTCCTGGTGCTGACACCCCTTGTTAGTGTCTCCTTGCTTGGATTAGTATTGCCTTCTTAGGGATACTCTGGTGACAAAACCAGCACCAGCCACCTAATCCGGGCCCAGATCCCAACTTGCCACTCTTGGCTGTGGGACTTGAAGCTTCTTAACCTCTCTGAGCTCCAGGGTCTTTGACTGTGGGATGATGAATTGTGCCCCCAGGTTTGTGGTGGGGTCAGGTGCCCAGTGGTCTAATGCCACTGGATCAGGCCCAGGAGGCAGTGAGCCTCAGTGAACCCGTGTTCCTCCTTCCTCAGGCCAATTCCTAGGAAGCAGGCAGGACTCTGAGAAGATGTGGTGCTGAGACCAGCTTGGTTGTGGAGACCCTAACCCAGCAGCACTAGAGGAATTAAAGACTCACACACAAAAATATAGAGTGCAGAGTGGGAAATCAGGGGACTCACAACCTTCAGAGCTGAACAGAGATTTACCCACATATTTATTGACAGCAAGCCAGTGATAAGCATTGTTTCTACAGATTATAGATTAACTAAAAATATCCCATATGGGAAACAAAGGGATGGGCCATAATAAAGGGATGGGTCTAGCTAGTTATCTGCAGCAGGAGCCTGTCTTTAAGGCACAGATCGCTCATGCTATTGTTTGTGGTTCAGGAATGCCTTAAGCGGTTTTCCACTCTGGGTAGGCCAGGTATTCCTTACCCTCATTCCGGTAAAACAATAACCTTCAACATGGGCGTCGTGGCCGTCACGAGCATGTCACAGTGCTGCAGATATTTTGTTTATGGCCAGATTTGGGGGCCTGTTTCCAACAATGTGGGGCTGAAGTCTGCTTTCCCTTCTCTAGAAAGAAATTCTGTGAAGGCCAGAAAGCCAAAACCACCTCCTCAGTCTGCCATTTTTCCACAGGCTTGTGAAAGGAACTGCATCATCTGTCTGGGGCTTCTAAAAGTTGTTAGGGGCCAGGTGCAGTGGCTCACACCTGTAATCCTAGCACTTTGGGAGACCAAACCTAGAGGATTGCTCAGGCCCAGGAGTTTGAGACCAGCCTGGGTAATATAATGAGACCTTGTCTATACCAAAAAAAGAAAGAAAGAAAAAAAAAGCCAGACGTGGTGATGCACACTTGTAGTTCCAGCTACTCAGGGGGCTGAAGTGGGAGGATTGCTTGAGCCCAGCCCAGGAGGTCGGGGTTTCAGTGAGCCATGATTGCACCACTGCACCCCAGCCTGGGAGACAGAGCAAGACCCTGTCTCAAAAACAAAAACAAAACAAAACAAACAAAACAACAAGAACAAAAATAACAGTTACTAGCCTCTGAGGAAGGTTGCCTTTGGAGACTGAGTCACAGAACTTGACCTCTTAATTACTGACCTTTTGTTATAAATTAATTTCCTTCTTTGTTCCTGGCTTAGACCAGATGGCCCTAAGATAGAAGACCCCTTGACTGAGATGAAAGACCCCTTAACTATTACATCCTTAATTTGGAATGTCAAATATACTTTTCCCAAAAAAGAAACACTGCCTTTAACCAATCAATTGCTGTAACTATGTATGAAAAATGATGTAATCCTGTTTACATCCTTGCCTATATAAATGACCCTCAAATCTCTCCACTTCAGAGCACCTTGGACCCCATTTTTTTGGAGCCTGTGCCTTCCTCAAACTTTGCACTCCAATAAACTCAGTATTTAATCATATTGCCTGAATCTCATCATTCAGGTTGACAGGCTCAATGCAGAGGGGGAAGGGGATAAACAGTCATTCCAATAAAGCCCTCTGCTTTCAAGCCTCCCACCCCCATCCCAAGCTTTGCTCAGCCCAGACTAGCCCATCTTCATCCCAATCCCAGCCCGTTCTAATCCCAGCTCCCAGGCCCAGTTCTGTCCCCATTCCTAACCTAATTCTGGGGCAGTAGCCAGGGAACACAACAGGACATTCCTAATGGGGACAAAAGGCCTGGAAAGGGGTTGTTCAATTTTTTTTCTTTTTTCTTTCTTTTTTTTTTTTTTTTTTTTTGAGAGAGAGTCTCACTCTGTCTCCCAGCTTGGAGTGCAGTGGTGAGATCTCGGCTCACTGCAACCTCCGTCTCCCAGGTTCAAGCAATTCTCCTGTCTCAGCCTCCAAAGTAGCTGCCCGGCTAATTTTTTTGTATTTTTAGTAGAGACAGGGTTTCACCATATTGGTCAGGCTTGCCTCTAACTCCTGATCTCAGGTGATCCACCCGCCTTGGCCTCCCAAAGTACTAGGATTACAGGTGTGAGCCACCGTGTCCAGCTGGGGTTGTTCAGTTAAAAGGAAGGGACACGGAAACCTCCACAGCTCCCCATCTGTAACAGGCAATCAAAGGAGTGACTGCAGCCCCTGCAGCCCCTGCAGCCCCTGCACAGACTTCCTTGCCCATGATGTTTCTTCTGAGCAGAAGCCTCCAGAGGCCCACAGGGCCTTCGTGCGACCCACACCCCCAGCACTGTGTGCTGACATCCGACTGCAGCCAGTGGGAGGGCAGGAGTGGCAGCCTAGCCCCGCCTGGTATCATGGTCCCTGTTTGTTTCCAGAAGGTGCAGCATGCAACTCCTGAAGGGGAGAGGCCTGCGAAGGCATTCAGGGCAACTTGAGAGACTGTGCCCACTGCTCGGCCGGGCTGTGGGGCTGAGGGTGGTGGTGGGGAATGCTGACGAACCCAAGAAGTAGATCTGGGTTCAGACAAGAAAGGCCTGCTCAGGCTCCCTGGGGCCCAGCCGACCAGAACCACATCTGCGCTCATGAGCAGCCTCTTTATTTCTCAGCCAGGGCCTACCGAAGGCTGAGCCACCTCTCATCCACTCCTGCAAGCCCTCTGGCCCCCAGTGTACCAGTGGATTTGAGGGGCTCCATGACTGGCTGGCCCTGTGCTGCAGGTTCAGTGGGGTAGAGTGCTATCCCAGCCCCCAGAGCTGTGGCTGGAAGTCAGTCCCTGGGGAGCCAGGACTCTGTCACTATGACCTGATGTGATTCCACCAGGGAGCTGGGCTCCCCACCCCATGACAAATTGATACAGGCCTCACAGAACGAAGAGGAGCCCTCCCTGTACTTGTGAATGTGCTCCTGAGGCTGGGAGGGTAGGTTGGAGTAGAAGGCAGGGGACCCTCACTCCATGCTGAAGGGGCTGGGGGCTGAGATTGGTGTCCTGTCTTCCTGGGTTCAAATCCTGCTTCTGCTACTTCTTAGCTGTGCTGCCATAGGCAAGTCACTTCATCTCTCTGGGGCTCAGTTTACACAGATATAAAAAATGAGGGCCGGGCACGGTGGCTCACACCTGTAATCCTAGCACTTTGGGAGGCCGAGGCGGGAGGATTGCTTAAGCCTAGGAGTTCAAGGCCAGCCTAGGCAACATAGCAAGACCCGATCTCCCCCTGGCAAAAAAAAAAAAAAAAAAAAAATTAACTGGGCATGGTAGTGGCATGTGCCTGTGGTCCCAGCTCAGGAGACTGAGATGGGAGGATCATTGAGCCCAGGAAGTCAAGGCTGCAGTGAACCATGATCCCACCACTGTACTCCAGCTAGGGCAACAGAGCAAGACACTGTCTCAAAAAAAAAAAAAAAAAAAGAGGATGGCCGGGCATGGTGGCTCACACCTGTAATCCCAGCACTTTGGGAGGCCAAGGTGGGTGGATTACCTGAGGTAGGAGTTCGAGACCAGCCTGGCCAACATGGTGAGTGCCCGTCTCTACTAAAAATATAAAAATTAGCCGGGCATGATGGTGCGTGCCTGTAGTCCCAGCTACTCCGGAGGCTAAGGCAGGAGAATCACTTGAGCCAGGAGGTGGAGGTTGCAGTGAGCTGAGATTGTGCCACTGCACTCCAGCCTGGGTAACAGAGGGAGACTCTGTCTCAAAAAAAAAAAAAAACAGAGGGCCCTTTCCTGTTAGGGGAGAGCTGTGCGAGGTAAGGGTCTCGGACGCCGTTTCTTGTTTTCATCATATAGACAGAACAACCATGCTGCAAATATGGTCAATGTACCTAAAACCCGAAGAGCCTTCTGTAAGAAGTGTGGCAAGCATCAGACTCACAAAGTGACACAGTATAAGAAGAGCAAGGATTCCTTGTATGCCCAGGGAAAGAGGCGCTATGATCGGAAGCAGAGTGGCCATGATGGGCAGACAAAGCCAATTTTCTGGAATAAGGCTAAGACCACAAAGAAGATTGTGCTAAGGCTGGAATGTGTTGAGCCTAACTGCAGATCCAAGAGGATGCTGGCCATTAAGAGAT
The DNA here is from genome assembly GCF_028885655.2 of Pongo abelii. Classification (NCBI taxonomy): domain Eukaryota; kingdom Metazoa; phylum Chordata; class Mammalia; order Primates; family Hominidae; genus Pongo; species Pongo abelii. The sequence goes on along the minus strand of NC_072001.2, from coordinate 78,434,530 downwards.
GCAAGCATTTTGAACTGGAAGGAGATAAGAGAAAGGGCCAAGTGATCCAGTTCTAAACTTTGGGAAATTTTTCTTTTGATTTGAAGAGAAAATGTTGAAGCCATAGAAAAATTACCTGTAGGAAAATAAATACAGGGATATTCTTTAAAAAAAAAAATGAGGATAACCATTAACCACATCATGGGATAATCAGGCAGATCAACTGACTGTGAATATGAAGAACCCAGTGCAGAATGGGCACAGCAATGCCCAGTGCTTCTACAGAAAGTAAGCCTAAGGGGTGGGGAAGGATCCCAGCTGGGCCGTGCAGCCTGGAGTACACATGCGTGTTGGGGACTGTCTGGCCTGGAACAACCAAGAGAGCCCCCCAGAGTATAGGCCTGCCTGGGGCATTCACTGCCCCTCCCAGCCACCCCAAGCCTGAAGGCTTCACCACTCCTACCCCTCCCCATTGCCTTTCCAACCCTCCTGCCCACCCCCAATGCCTGTGGACAAGTCTAGGGCTGTTGACTGGGATCCCAATGCCATGCCCCAAATGGAGACTTCCTGGCCCGGCAGGACTCACAGGAGCTTAGAGGACCAAGGAGAAAAAACTTGCACTCATGCACACGTGCACATGCGAACACATGCGTGCACACACACAGAGGGACACAGAACCATCCAGGCACACATATGCAACTATGGCCGGCAACCAACCTTCCCTCCCTCCCTCCCTCCCCACTTCCTTCCTTCCCTCCCTCCCCCTTTCCTTCCTTCCTTACTACCCTCCCTCCCCCTCCCCCTCTCCCTTCCTCCCTTCCTTCCCTCCTTCCCCCTCCCTTTCTCCATCTCCCCCTCAGTCCCTCCTCCCACTTCCTTCCCCATCTTCTCTTCTACCCCCTCCCCCATTCCCACTCCCTTCCCTCAGACCACTCTGCCTGGCTTACTATGCCAGAGTGTGCATAACCTCTGTGATATCCACAAGATACCTAAAAATGCCCCCAGCCTCTCCTTCTGGGTCCAGAATAAGCAGATGCCTTGGGGGTAGTATTGGGGTGGGGGTATTCAATCACCCCTGCTCCCCTCATAGCCTCCAGTCCTGTGCCTGGCACCCACTGCTTTGGGGTTTCTATTTATACCTAGTTCTTTCACTAGACTAGCAAAGGCAAGTTTGCATCCTGGCTGCACTCCAGCCTAACTCTGTGACCTCAGGCAAGTCATTGGACATGGCTAGCCCCGGTTTTCTCATCTCTAAAACGGGGCTGTCATGCCTTTTTTTTTTCTTTAGAGACAAGGTCTCATTCTGTCACCCAGGCTGGAGTGTGGTGGTGCCATCATGGCTCACTGCAGCCTTGAACTCCTGGGCTCAAGTGATCCTCCCACTTCAGCCTCCCAAGTAACTGAAACTATAGGCATTGGCCAGGCGCGGTGGCTCACGCCTGTAATCCCAGCACTTTGGGAGGCCGAGGTGGGCGGATCACAAGGTCAGGAGATCGAGACCATCCTGGCTAACACGGTGAAACCCCGTCTCTACTAAAAATACAAAAAATTAGCCGGCCGTGGTGGCGGTCACCTGTAGTCCCAGCTACTCGGGAGGCTGAGGCAGGAGAATGGCATGAACCCTGGAGGCGGACCTTGCAGTGAGCCAAGATCGTGCCACTGCACTTCAGCCTGGGCAACAGAGCGAGACTCCGTCTCAAAAAAAAAAAAAAAAAAGAAAAAGAAACTATAGGCGTGTGCCACCACACCTGGCTAATTTTTTAAAATTTTTTGTAGAGACAAGGACTCGCTCTGTTGCCCAGGCTGGTTTCAAACTCCTAGTGTCATGCCTTTCTTACTGGGTGTGGAGGGAAGATCTTGAATGAAACGCAACTAGCACGGTGCTTGTCTGCTTACTCACTCTCATCCTCCAAGGACAGAGCTGGCCTTCCTCTCTGGGGACAAGTGCTCCTGGACAGCCCCTAGGGATGGCTGAATGCACAGTGCCCCTGGACAGCCCCTAGGGATGGCTGAATGCACAGTGCCCCTGGACAGCCCCTAGGGATGGCTGAATGCACAGATCGCCCAGCTAGTTCCCCTCCCTCCTCTTTAGCCCAGAGGAGGAGGTATTGGATGGGCTGCCCCCACTCAAAGTAGTTTCATCACTTACTGCCTGGGACCTCACCTGCAGGGTCATCCCTGTTGGGCACCCACCTCCCTTCCACCCCATCTATCCTCTACCTGCTCAACTCCTGCATCTGCAAGGCCTGGAGGGTCTCTTGCTCCCTGCCCCCATTTTCCCATCTTTGTCCTGAACCCCACCTGCCTTCTCTTTCACAATCCCCTCTCTTGCCAGGGTGTGGCTCCCATGTGGGCCTGTGGTCCACAAGCCTACCCAGTTCCCTTTATCCCCTCTTCTGCTTTCAGGTCCCCAGCCCAGGCTGCCTCCATCCCACCCCCACCAAGCTGGAAGACCAGCACAATTCAGACAGGACTTGTGTCCCAGCTGCCCCTGGCCCCTCAGTTTCCTCATCTGTAATTTAAGAATAAAAATACCGGCTGGGCGCGGTGGCTCACGCCTGTAATCCCAGCACTTTGGGAGGCTGAGGTGGGTGGATCACGAGGTCAGGAGATCAAGATCATCCTGGCTAACACGGTGAAACCCCGTCTCTACTAGAAAAAAATACAAAAAAATTAGCTGGGCGTGGTGGCGGGCGCCTGTAGTCCCAGCTACTCTGGAGGCTGAGGCAAGAGAATGGCGTCAACCCAGGAGGTAGAGGTTGCAGTGGGCCGAGATCATGCCACTGCACTCCAGCCTGGGCAACAGAGCAAGACTCTGTCTCAAAAAAAAAAAAAAAAAAAAAGAAAGTATAAAAATACCATTCGGGTGCAGTGGTTCATGCCTATAATTCCAGTACTTTGGGAGGCAGGAGGACTTCTTGAGCCCAGGAGTTTGAGACCAGCCCAGGCAATATAGGGAGGCCCTATCTGTACAAAAATTTTAAAAATTACCTAGGTGTGGTGGCACACACCTGTGGTCCCAGCTATTCAGGAGGCTGAGGTTGAAGGATCACCTGAGCCTGGGAAGTCAAGGCTACAGTGAGCTGTGATCATGCTACTGCACTCCGGTCTAAGTGACAGGGCAAGACCCCGTCTCAAAAAAACAAAAACAAAACCTATGTTTTGGTATATTGTAAGACTAAATTAGAAAACCTATGTATCAGTCTGGTGCAGTGGTTCATACCTATAATCTCAGCACTTTGGGAGGCCAAGGTGAGTGGATCACCTGAGGTCAGGAGATTGAGACCAGCCTGACCAACATGGTGAAACCCCCCTCTCTACTAAAAATACAAAAATTAGCTGGGTGTGGTGGCAGGCACCTGTAATCCCAGCTACTCAGGAGGCTGAGGCAGGAGAATCTCTTGAACCCAGGAGGCAGAGGTTGCAGTGAGCCAAGATCATGCCATTGCACTGCAGCCTGAGTGCAATGAAAAAAAAAAAGAAAAAGAAAACCTATGTATCTGGCATACAGGTCAATATAAACAACAGGAAAGGATGGATAAATAAATGAACTAGACCTGGAGTCTGCTCCCCCATTACAATGTCCCTATGAAGCCCCACTTTTAGAGGCAGGCTGGCTGGGGGACGTCAGCCGAGGGTGGCTCAGAAAGAGGGAGGAGGCTGACTCAGGTGTCAGGATGAGGTCTTGGGAGGCCCAGCGGGGCTTTCTCTGACTCAGGAAGTCTAGAGCAGTAGCCCAGGGCCTGCCCTGTGCCTGGGACCCAGCGTCCTTAGCTTTCAGCAGAGGATCCAGGCAGGGCCACTGCCAGCCCAAAGGCACCACTCTCTGCAGACAGAGCCCTGGGCCAGGACACCTGACTTGGGAGGAGAGCATGTGCTGGATTTCAGGAGCTAGATGCTACTCTGGCTGGACATCCTGTGCCTGGCAGGAATCCGGCGCCCCTAGTGACTCTGAGGATGGCAAAGGGGCTTATGTTTCTCCAGGCCAACTCCCCACTCAGCAACTTGCCCAGTGCCCATGGCCTCCAGGCCCGCTCCTCCTCAGGCTTCATGCCCCCTTACCCCTTAGCACTGACTGTCTCAGCACGGATGGTCATAAAGCAGGGTTGATGTTAGGCTTTGACCAAAGGTCAGGAGATTGAGAAGAATGACATCCCAGCTCAGCACAAGCAACGGGGACGATTAAACAGTAGCTGTCCTTGTCTGAAAACCCATCAGAGCTGTTTCCTGTGCTGCTACACCCCACTCAGGTCACAGCTTGCTGACGCCTTCTTGGGTTTCTACCCACCCCCTTCCCTGTTTGAAACGCCTGTTCTTTTATTATTATTTGTGGCAATTTAGCCCTCCTCCCCTGCCTCTGCAAATCAGATGTGTCTCCATTTCGAAGCCCACTCAGGCAGCTTGCTAAACTAGGGGCAACTATCAATGCAGGCTGCAACTTTCAGCTACAGTTTATCTTTGAACAAGCTGCACCCATTCTTACATAGTAGTCCCTTGTCCACCCACACAGACACATGGACAAAGGATGGTAGAAAGATTTATTCTTCCGGAATTTTTTTCTTCTTCCTCATGCATTTGGTCACTTTCCCATCTCATGTTTAATTTGTTAAAGCCAATCTCAGACACATTTTGGGTCATGAACACCTGTCACAGGTTTATCATAAGTTGGGAACAAGTTTAGGAAAACAAAACACAATCGAGTCCTCCAGCGTTGCAGGAAAAGCTGTGTCATGCAGTGATTTGGGGCACGGATACTGGACCAGATGGCCTGGGTTGCAATCCCGGTTTTGCCTCTTTGTAGCTGTGTAACCTTGAGCAAGTTTACTTAACCTCTCCGTGCCTCAGCTTCTCACTTGTGAACAGCAGATAATAATAGCACTCACTTCACGGGTTTGTTGTGCCTGAAATCCAATTTAATCCAAATTACATGTATTAATTTTAATTTTAATTTTTGTAGGGGGAGTGTCTTGCTGTGTTGCCCAGGCTGGTCTTAAACTCCCAGCCTCAAAAGATCCTCCCACCTCAGCCTCCCAAGTAGCTGGGATTACAGATGCCCGCAACCACACCCAGGTAAATGTTTTATGTTTTGTAGAGACAAGGTCTCACTATGTTGCCCAGGCTAGTCTCAAACTCCTGGGCTCAAGCAATTCTTCCGTCCTCAGCCTCCTGAGTAGCTGGGATTACAGACGTGAGCCACTGCACCCAGCCTTAAATGAATTAATACATGTAAGATCCCGGCCAGGCGCGGTGGCTCATGCCTGTAATCCCAGCACTTTGGGAGGCCGAGACGGGCAGATCACGAGGTCAGGAGATGGAGACCAACCTGACTAACACGGTGAAACCCCCTCTCTACTAAAAATACAAAAAATTAGCCGGGCGTGGTGGCAGGCGCCTGTAGTCCCAGCTACTTGGGAGGCTGAGGCAGGAGAATGGCGTGAACCTGGGAGGTGGAGCTTGCAGAGAGCCGAGATCGGGCCACCGCACTCCAGCCTGGGGGACAGAGCGAGACTCCGTCTCAAAAAAAAAAAAAACACACAAAAACATGTAAGATCCCAAAGCAGCGCCTAGCACACAATAAGCATGATCTGAGTGTTGGCTGTTATGGGCAAGTTTATATAGGAGAAGAAGGAGGAATGTTAGATAAGGTTGTTTAACTATGTACAGGTCTGGTTAACTTTACAGGGCTATAAAGCTGTCACATTCATATCAGCTGCAGGGGTTAAACCTGGGTCACACCAACCGGGACCATCCCTCTAAATTGCCAGGTGTGGGCTGTTCATCAGAAATACCAACTAAAGTTTGTTATTTTGTTTTATTTTTTCAGGGGCCTTAGGGTAGCTTGCCTTCTCAGACCTCAGCCTATATCCCTGAATGATTATCAGGAAAATGTTTTAATCCGGCAAGGCCTGGGGAATGGGAGATGGCAGAGAGGATGGGAGAGCAGGGGAGCCTGTTCCACCACAGCCAGATGGTGCTTGGCAGAGCAGGAAGAGGACTCTGTGGCCACTAAGCCGGGAGGTGCCGGGCAGTGAGGCCCGGGATGCATCTGTGGTCCTGGGCATGGGAACAGCACTCAGTGCAGTCATGGTTCCTGGCTGCTGGCCACACTGTCTTCTGAATCCTTGGCCCACACAGAGCTCCCTCCTTGAGTTCTCAGAGTCCTGGCCAGCCCCAGAACCCTCTGCCCAGCTTTCTGCTGGCCTGACTGTCCTGTGGAGGAGGGGAAGCAGGACTGCAGGAGGATGTGGCCAGACCAAGTTGGAAGCCAAGAGGGGCTTGGCAGCTCCCTGAGGGCTGGCACTGTGCCCCCTCCTCTTCCACTCCCCACTGCCCATGCTGCTCAGGACTTGACACAAGAGCATTCAGTTAATAGAGATGTGGTGGTGTTGCTTGGGAAAAGCCAACCCAAAGATACAAGGTCACCTGATATTTAGCAGTGCTATTCAATGGAAATAAAATAGGAGCCATATGTTATCTGAAATTTTCTAGCAGACAGTAAGGAGAAACAGATGAAATCAATTTTAGCAATATATTTAAGAGAACCCAATTTATCTAATGGAACCCTATGTTACCATTTCAATATGTAATCATATACAAAATTATTAAGATATTTCACATTCTTTTGTTTCATGCTAAGTCTCCTAAATCCTGTGTATATGTTACACTTACCGCCCATATCAATGTGTACTAGCCCCCTGCAGGAGAGGAAAAAACTTCCTCTACACTCTCTTGTTCTGTGATTGGAGCTTTCGAGTTAAACTGACAAAAGACAGATTAACAGGAGAAGAAGTGTATTATGTCTGCATACCATACCAACAAAGGGCGAAGCTGGATGGTTAAATAGAGTTGAAGGCTTATGTACCTAACTTAGTAGGGAAAAGGGAGGGGAAAAAAAGGGCTTCTATGGGAAAAACAAATAGGTTTCTTTAGCAAAGACAAATGGGTTTTAAGAGAACCGACAGGTGATAAAGTTTGTGAAGTATTTGTCTATTTAGGTATGAGTGGTCGCTCTGTCTTCTTGGGGCCATGAAACTACCCTTATGACAGAGTTTATGGTAGCCTTACTTCCCAGAAGTTACTGCTTTTTGTCAGATAAAGGAAGCTTCTAGGAGGCTTTTTTCTGCGTCTGTTGAATCTCAAATGTCTTCAGCTTAAAATAATGTTTATGCCAACTCTGGGGCTCCTAGTGGGTTCCCATACATTTCAAGTGCTCAACAGTCATATGCGGCTACCTTATCAGATGGTGCAGGTGCAGAATCATTAAATCATGGAACCCCAGGGCAGAACAGCTCCTGGAGACACTGGCAAGCATGCCCTCTGCCACCTTCTTCCCCGTGCCTGGCCCGTACTCTGCTTGAGTGTCTCCCAAGCTGGGTGCCCACGACCCCTGCCTCCCCGGCAGCTTCCTCAAGACCAGTGGCTCAGGCTCCGTGGTAGATTGAGTTGTTGATGTTGAGCAGAAATCTCCCTCCCGCCTAAGTGGGCAACCCAACATCTTTCCCAAAGCACTGGCACAAACCTGCCGTGAGGGTGGCTGGCAGGAACTCTTGTTGAATTTTACCTAGAGAGTCCGTGTCCAGCAGCAAGTGGGGACAGGAGGATGCTAGGATACAAGGTCATCCTTGCTGTGCCTTGGCCCAGTGAGTTGACTCCATGTCCCCTCAGAGGGAGGGTGCATTCTGGCACGTGGCTGAGCAGGCACCCACCAAAACCCTAACGTAGAAAGCCCGGCTCCAGTCACAGCCTGCCTGAGACTGGCCCTGGCCCTGGCTGCCGCTCTCCTTCCCCCAGCTGAATCCTAATAGGAGGCGCAGAATCCTAATACAGCCTCCAGGTTTCACAGATGGGGAAACCGAGGCACGGTTCCCGCGCGTCCACGTTCAGCCCATGGCCGGGCTGAACACAATTGCGACAAAGTCCCTCCGGAGAAAACGTGGGAGCCTTCCCGCCCTGGCGGGCCCTTGCCAGCTCTCTGCTCCTCGGACACAGGCGGCGGGCGGGCGCGGGCCTCAGGGACCCGGCCGCTGGGGCGGGAGTCTTCGGGGAACCGTGATGTAACCCAGCGCCCCGGCTTGCAGGAGCGGCCCCCAGGCGCCGCCCGTGGCTTGTTTACTCCACTAGGGGCGCGGGGTGGAGTCGCGGCCGCCGGGCCCCGCCCCGCCCCGCCCCCCCCCCAGTGCCCGCCCCCGCACCTCCCCCCAACCCCTCCACCCCAACAGCTGGACGGAGCCCCAGGGGCTGTTGGAGGCTTGCGGGTGTTGGTCCTGTTTCTGCCTTAGATGTTCCAAGACCTGGCGGAGTGGCCGAGCCACACGGGTGACTCTGAAAGGGCCTGAGCCTGCCACGATCTCTCTCAGTCACAGCCCCCAAAGTAGCTCAAAAGAACATTCCAACGAAGTAAAATCCCGGAGCTTGCTATGCCTACGCAGCCTCAGGACAAGGGCCCTCCTATCCGGTCCCCCAGTCGCCGCATCTTCCGGGCCTGTCTCCTGCTCCTGTCTCCTGTTCTGTGACAGTCGGCACCGTGGGGAGCCCTTCTTTGGACTCCCCAAAAGTCTGCCTCACGGGACAAAAACAGCATTTCCCAGGGGCTCTACTACTCCTGGCACAGAGAAAGAGAGTTTGCTCTTGGCTAGGCAAAGTTAACACCCTGGAGGGCTGAAGGGCAGAACTGCTTAGGGGTTGGGGCTCCTCGCTTAGGGCAGCGATTCCCAGTCCTGGGCTCTTTCCAGCCCCAAGCCACGGCCTGGCTCACTGGGGCCAGTGGGGAACAGCAGGGCTCCCTGAACACACAGCACCCTCTCGAACTGGGCTCTCCAGCCAGACACAGGCCTCCCACCCCTAGGGGAGAGCAAGAACAAGGCAGTGTGTGGCCAGATGGTAATGGATGGGAACAGATCTAGAGGGTGCAATGCTGATGCCAGCAAAAACCCCAACAGCTGTGACCTGTGCCCACTGCCAGGGTTTTCTCATCTAGACTCTCCATTCCCTGGTGAGGCAGGCAGGCTGCCTACAGATGAGGGAGCTGAGGCTCAGAGAGAGCAGGGGAGCCTGAGGTCACCCTAGGAAGTTGGCGACAGCTGCAACTAGGACCTAAACCCCTGTGTGCTAGTCTCTCATGCGCTTTTTTTTAATGGACAGTACAATATGAACATACTTCATGCAATCTTGAGAGCCCAAGAGCCCTGTGACTGGGAGCAGTCCAGGAGGGCTTCCTGGATGAGAGGCCAGGCCTCAGCTAGATGAGGGAGGAGGGGCACGATTTGGAGAGAGAGGTGTGAGGTGAGAAGGCTTCTCTGAGCTGGGAAATAGGAAGAAAGGGGATGGGCTGGGTGGGATAGCACTCACCTGTAATCCCAGCACTTTGGGAGGCTGGGAAAGAGGATTGTTTCAGACCAGTTTGGGCAATATAGTGAGACCACCATCTCTACCAAAAATAAAAAATGTGGCACGTGCCTGTGGTCCCAGCTACCTGAGAGGTTGACATGGGAGGATTGCTTGGGCCCTGGAGGTCAAGGCTGTAATGAGCCATGATCGTGCCATTGCACTTCTGCCTGGGTGACAGGGTGAGACCTTGTCTCAAAAAAAAGAAGAAAGGGGAGGTTAACCTGGGAAGAGAACAGCCCGGGAGCTGCAGGAAGTAAGGGTGCAAAAGGTTTCGCCAAAGAAGAGGGTCTGGGGGTCAGTCAGGGAGGAGGCCAGCCAGGGTCAAGAGAAGTTCCTGGGGAGGGGGTGTGGTGGGCAGATCCAGGATTGGAGACTACTGGTATTGGGGGCAGCATTTCCAGTCCAGCCTTCCACTGCAGACTCCAGCATTTCCCAGCCCTCTGGCTTTGGGTATGTTGTCTTCCCTCTGTGGGCCTCACTTTCTTTGTTTATAAGATGGAGATCAGCTCCCCATGGTGCCCATGGCTGAGAAGGTGCTTTGTGACTGGCTTTACATACTTGAGGGTGTGAGGGACTCATATACCAATGTGACGGAGAGGCTGGAGTCAGGGGAGACCTCTCCATGGGGCTTCTCCCTGCCATGTATTCCCTGCCCTTACAGAGAGAGGCCCCGTACACTTGTTCCCTCCAACTCTGCCGGCATGTTGGGGAGGCCCCTAGGCTTAGTAAATATTTGTGTCTCTGCTCTAGTTGGTGGCTGCTGGAACATTCTGTCCTGCTTCTCATTCATCTAGGCTTCTGCCTCAGGCTGTGAAGTTACTGCAAGACATCAAGAGCCCAGGGTGGGAACTTCTAGGTCCTTCGCCAGCCCTCCTCCTGCCTACTCCTCCTGGGCCCAAGTTTATTCCTGAAGTTCAGAACCCTGTGCTAGGCCCTGTGCACTTTGGGAGGCTGAGGCGGGTGTATCATCTGAGGTCAGGAGTTCGAGACCAGCCTGGCCAACGTGGTGAAACCCCATCTCTACTAAAAATACAAAAATTAGCCAGGCGTGGTGGCATGTGCCTATAGTCATAGTCCCAGCTACTTGGGAGGGCAAGGCAGGAGAATTGCTTGAACCTGGGAGGTGGAGGTTGCCAGTGAGCCGAGACTGTGCCATTGCACTCCAGCCTGGGCAACAGAGTGAGACTCCGTCTCAAAAAAAAAAAAAAAAAAACACAAAGGAAAGGAAGAAAGAGAGAGACATGTGACTCTAAAGAACCTCTCTGGACACGGTGGCTCATGCCTGTAATCCCAGCACTTTGGGAGCCCAAGATAGGAGGATTGCTTAAGCCCAGGAGTTTGAGAACAACCTGGGCAACATAGTGAGATCCTATCTCTAGTTTTAAAAAGAAAATCTCTCCTTTTGCTGTGAGAAGAGCTAGGACATTGGGTCTGAATGTTAGCTGAGTAGCTGGCCTGATGTGTGGTTTTGGTTGAGTCCCACTACCTCTCTGAGCTTATTTCCTCATTCCTGAAAAGGTGGTGAAATGGTTTGGACCAGTGCCTGGCACTTACTAAGCTGTTTTCTTCCTTAGCCTTCCTTCCGTGCCTCTGCACTGTCTTCCTAGAAGTTTGGGCCTGCCCTATTTAACCAATTAAATTAACAAGGATAAGAAGTTTCTGACTTTTATTGGGTACTCTATACAGTGGTGTGCTGGTAAATGTTAAAAACCAGCTCTAAATACATTTTTTTAAAGTTCTAGGCCAGGCGCAGTGGCTCATGCCTGTAATTCCAGCATTCTGGGAGGCCGAGGCAGGTGGGTCACCTGACGTCAGGAGTTCGAGACTAGCCTGACCAATATGGTGAAACCCCATCTCTACTAAAAATACACAAATTAGCTGGGCGTTCAAGGTGGCACGCACCTGTAGTCCTAGCTACTCAAAAGGCTGAGACAGGAGAATCACTTGAATCTGAGAGGCAGAGGTTGCAGTAAACTGAGATCACACCATTGCACTCCAGCCTGGACAATAGAGTGAGACTACATCTAAAATAAAATAAAATAAAAGTTCTGTTTTGCAGTGTTTGCCCCATTTCCGTGCTGTTAATACTCACCATGGCCATTTCTTTTTTTCTTTCTTTTTTTTTTTTTTTTTTTGAGACAAGTTTCACTCTTGTTGCCCAGGCCGGAGTGCAATGGCACGATCTTGGTTTACTCCAACTTCCACCTCCCGGGTTCAAGCTATTCTCCTGCCTCAGCCTGCTGAGCAGCTGGGACTACAAGCGTCCACCACCACATCAAGCTAATTTTTGTATTTTAGTAGAGACAGGGGTTCGCCACATTGGCCAGGCTGGTCTCGAACTCCTGACATCAGATGATCCACCAGCCTCGGCCTCCCAAAGTGCTAGAATTACAGACGTGAGCTACTGCACCCAGCCCACCATGGCCATTTCAAAGCTACCAACATGACATCACAGAAAGTGAACTGTGACCTAGTGAGAGCTGGCAGGCCACAACACAGCACTGCCTGTGGGATTTGCTACATAATTTGCAGGGCCCAATACAAAATGAAATTGCAGGTTCCCTGTGCAAAATGCATGGGGGAATGTCTTCCCTTTTTTCCATGATGCCTCTCACAACCTGTCATGGTGTTGCGTTTTTTGGTAATTTACACTTAATGTTCTTACTCCCTCCAGCTCAGGACATGCACAGGGCAAGAGCGGACCTTCACAGGTCGGGGGTGTGGCACATGAGGAACCTAGTAACTACCAGGCTCCCCCTTCCAGCAGCCACCAGACAGACTCATTGGGAAGTAGAGGTAGGCATCTTCCCTTCCTACAGGCCCATAGTCCCGACTATGTCCCAACCTCATAGCCAGGAGGCACTAGGGACTGGGATGGGAGTGGAGAGAGGCTCACCCTCCCTAAGCCACCCACTGAACACGGCATATTGCTGCCAGCCTGGGACAGGACGGCCACCACCTGTCCGCTCTGACACTGTGGGGTACATGTACTTGGCCCTGGCGCACCCACCCCCACCCAGGCCCTCAAGGGAGCGAAGGGTGGCAGTGTTGCAGGGCAGGGGTGACAAGGGGGCTGGGTGGCACTGGGGCACCAGAGGTTGAAGGAGTGGACAGCCAAGAACTCATTCCAGGGAAGCAGGGAGGTGGCAGGAGGCATGACCATGCTTCAGGCCGAGGCTCCAAGCCCTCAGCATGTGCTACATGACCCCATTGGACTTCACTTACAAAAGACAAATTTGGCCGGGCACGATGGCTTACACCTGTAATGCCAGCACTCTGGGAGGCTGAGACAGGTGGATCAACTGAGGTCAGGAGTTCAAGACCAGCCTGGCCAACATGGTGAAACCCCGTCTCTACTGAAAATACAAAAATTAGCCGGGCATGGCGGCACGTGCCTGTAATCCCAGCTCCAGCTACTCAAGAGGCTGAGGCAGGATAATCGTTTGAACCCAGGAGGCAGAGGTTGCAGTGAGCCAAGATTGCGCCACTACTGCACTCCAGCCTGGGTGACAGAGCAAGGCTCTGTCTCAAAAAAAAAAAAAAAGACAAATTCAAAGTTAAATTACGAAGAATTTCAAAGTACTGCTTGGTCCTAGTGCATTAAACCAAGCTTGGTTGGGCCCTTCCAAGTGCAGGGCTCTATCTGTGGGCTGCACTGAAGGGGGGCTTACTATATGTGTTATCCAAGTGAGATAAGAATGGGCGGGCAGGTTGGCTGGGCATGGTGGCACACGTCTGTAATCCTAGCACTTTGGGAGGCCGAGGGGGGTGAATCACCTGAGGTCAGGAGATCGAGACCAGCCTGACCAACATGGTGAAACCCTGTCTCTACTAAAAATACAAAAATTAGCCAGGCGTGGTGGCACGCACTTGTAATTCCAGCTACTCAGGAGGCTAAGGCAGGAGAATTGCTTGAACCCGGGAGGCGGAGGTTGCAGTGAGCCGAGATCACACCACTGCACTCCAGCCTGGGTGACAGAGTAAGACTCCATCTCAAAAAAAAAAAAAAAAAGAATGGCCCAGCAGGATCATTCCTTAGGAACTTTAGTCCTTTAGTCCCCACATTAGAGAAACCTGGGTGCCTTGAGGGGAGTAAAGGCCAGGAGACTCACCTCCCTCCTCAGAAATCTCCCCTACTTTGGGGAAGCACGCATGCAACTTGGCAAAAACTTGTCAAACAAAAAAAATACAGCCTTTGTTACAGAAATTTATCATCCACCATCTGCACCACCACTTCCATTTTTATATCTGCATGGTGCTGCTTTTCTCTTTTTGAGAAATACTTTCCAGAAATTGATCTTTTGTTTCTAAACAGGTGAAAGATAACATTTTGAAACACTCAATTCACTGCTCATCTGTGCAACGTATAATTGGTTGCATTCACTGGTCTAGAGAATACCCACAACTGTAAAAGTTTTCTCCATACTGATATTTGTCCTGGGGATTGAAGCCAAATTATTGACCTAGTTTTAGCAAATCTAGAACAACAGCTTTTTGGCTTAAGAAATATTTCCATGTATCAAGAGTAATCATTCCCTTGTTGTGAATGAGTGATGGCCCAGGCATCACCTTCCTAACAAAGGGAATTTGAAAGGGGCGCTTCTCAAACCACGCTGGCCCCAGTCCAGGAAGGTATGGTTTCCATTTCTCAGGAGTGGCCAGATGCTCTGGGCCAGCTGCTGGAAGGGGTGTCTCACCAGGGAAGAGGGCTGCAAGTGTGGGCAGAGGACGAGAGGCCCCCACAGCCTGTTGATGCAAACAGCCCCACTCTGCATACCCCCAGCTCTGTCCAGATGATAATCCCGCTGCTGGGAGCCCAGGCCCAGCCCATGGCTCTCAGGACTGTGTTGCATTGTGAAAGAGGGGCAGGAGCCTCACTGGGGCAGGTCAGCACTCACAGAAACACACAGACATACAGGCAGGAAGCAGCCGGGGAACCTTGTCCTGAAGTGTGTGCAGGTGCAGTGGACACAAACCACCTCCATGGCATGTTGATAAAAGCCACCTGGTGAAGGAATAGTGGGCCTTCTCCAGCATGTTCTTCTATGGGTTTCCCCACAGAAATTCAAACCATAGGCTGGGTGCCATGGCGCATGCCTGTAATCCCAGCACTTTGGGAGGCTAAAGCTGGAAAAATTGTTTGAGCCCAGGAGTTGAAGACCAGCCTGAGCAACATAGTGAGACCCCCCTCTCTACACACTTTTTTTTTTTAAATTAGCCGGCCATGTGGCACGTGCCTGTAGTCCTAGCTACTGGGGAGGCTAAGGCTGGGGGATCACTTGAACCTGAGAGGTCAAAGTTGCAGTGAGCTGTGGCCATGCCACTGTACTCCAGCCTGGGTGACAGAGCGAGACCCTGTCTCAAAAAAAAAGAAAAAAATAAGAGAGAAACTCAAACCATAGGCTGTTTGAGTCTAAACCTGGCCCTGTGTACTCACTCCTTAGTGATTTTAGGCAAATCCCAGGGCGTATCTGAGCCTCACTTTCTCCATGTGTAAAATGCGAACATGATGCATATCTTCAGGATTAAGGTGAGTATTAAACAAGTTGCCTGTGTTTATGTTCATGTGTAGATGTTGGACACAGAGCTGGTGCTCAATACCACAGGATGGAAACAGGGTGGCTATTATTCTTATTATCATTAGCAATCAAATAGTAGAGAGAAGGTCTGACTCACTTCTGTGTGCTTTTTCTGGTACACAGGATGTGGTACTGGGAAATGTGGATGGAACTCTTGGGCCTTGGCCAGGCTGCGTTGAGAGAGTGGTTTGTGGCAATGTGGTAGGGGAAAGTAGGTGACTGTGCTGGGCCTTTGCTGGCCTTCTTCCCCAGGAAACAGAACTGTGGGGGGCAGGGAGGGTGGTGATATGGAGGAAGCTCATCCTTAGCCAGCCCCCTCATTTCATAGTTGGAGAAATTGTGTGTCAACCCATGATGAACTCATTACACCAACCTCTACTGGCCTCAGGGTAATTTTTGGAACCCCAAAATTTTGGAGCCCCAAAAACTGGAGATGCAAACCCTGGGTGCCTGTTCAGATTCCCCCAGCAATCTGCTTCATTTTTCTTGATTGGCATAAGACCAGTGCCAGGTCACTCCTCCATTTTTAGAACTGGATAACATTCCACATCAAAAGGTATGAAACTGGCTAGTGAGGAGTTCAGTGATGAAACACAAAAGTATGGATGAGTTAGCTCCCCGCACCTGCCAGGTGAAACCTGACCTATGAGAAACAGGAGATGGGAAGGAACTGGGAAGGTAAGTTCTCTCTCCTTTTTCTCTCCTTGGACTGCTCCAAGGTGCAGTTCCCTGCATCCCTCTGGACAAGTCCCCATGCAGAGCAACATGACTGCTGAGCGACCTGCTATGTCTCACCCAGGCTAGCCATGAAGCTGTGGCCAGCACAGTAGCACATCAGCCACTTTGCATTCGATCTGCCCTGGCCTTACTTCCCTCATTCTTTACTCTCACCATCCTGGGCTGGCATCTCCCAGATAAAGTATTGGCACTGTTCCCGGGGAGCAGGCCTATGCAAACCTATCCCTAAAGGCTGAGGAAGCTGAGAGGCCAAAGACGGAGGCTGACAAATGCAGTTTCTCTGAAAGAAACAGAAGCCATTGTCTCAGTAGCTGCAAGAGGAGATGGTGGATCCCTGCCATTATCCCCCAGACCAAAGGCTTATATACCATAGGGAAGGAATGTGTAGGACAACTGAAGTTGGCCCTGCAGGGAAAGGCAAAAGTGTTATGTGAATCTGCCTAAGGGGAGGATTTATGCTCCCCAAAACAAAAAATAAGATGGTTTGACCTAGGAGCAGGGTTTATGGTAACAGTAGATAAAGTAGAAGTCTTAGAGGCATTCTTTGAACAGGGGTTAATCAGAAGTCAACATGGCAGGTTGGCATCCAAGATGGAGTTGCTTTAGCCTCCACAGCCACCTTAATCCTTGACTCAAGCTCTGTTTTTCAGATGACCCAGGCTAAGATGTGTGGCATTCCAAAATCATTCATATTATAGGATTATTCAACATAAAGGTACTCAATATATAATAGAATTATTCCATCTATTTAGATAAAAGTTTCTGTCCTGCAGAAGAGACATGGGAGGCACTGCCTGAGGAGCAAACTGAATTAACATTTTCCATCCCAGGAAAATACATATAACAAAACAGACATTAGTCACCTTTTTCAGCACCCAGTATCAACTTGGCAACGCTTGACGTTCTTCCTGTTGGTCCCTGTTGTCTTTGATCTACTCCAGGTGGGGAAGGATGACCTCTGAATGATTCACAAAGGGGTCTCTGGGCAAGGCAAAGAGCAGATAGTCACCCAAGACAGGCCTGTTGAGCTTTCTTCAGGGCTCCTTGAACGTAACCAGACAAATAAGGAGGGTTCTTTGAGGTAGGCCTGCTGGATTTCCATCAGCAATTCCTTCTGAGATCCCCTCCACATATACAAACACACACAAAGACAAGGACAGAAGGCCTTCCAAATCAGATCCCTAACCAAGAACTCTAAGAGTATCCCTTCCAAACTATCCTATTCTTTGTCTGAGAAATCGCCTCAAAATCTTCCTGATTGCGGAGGTCTCCTGAACCAAGACTCTTCCTACTAGTTAGGGAGAGCCAACCACCCCCCAGCCAGGAGCCAAACCGAGACAGACACCCCACCCTGCAATGGGGCTACAGACACCCTACCATGGAACTACAGAACCAGTCAGGAGAAGGAAGGAGGCATTGGCAGAGCCTAGGATACTCGCCAACCCAGACACCCCACAATGGGGCTACAGACAGACACCCTGTGATAGGGCTACAGTTGAGGGATGTCTCCCCAGGACTGTTTCTCTACTGCAATTAAATCCATGCACATTGGGTCAGCAGCACCCTACCAGTAGAGTACCAGAGTCGGCCCCCAGTCCAAAAGAACTAGGCAGCCACTTGGGCTGGCCTCTGGATCCATTGCTAGAGGGGGACCACCAAACCCAGGCAGGTAGCCACAAGGGCAATCCCAGATGAGCCCCCAAATTTGTAACCACGCAAGGAGTTCACCTTGACCACTGCCTAGACAGAGCCAATTTATCAAGACAAGGGAATCACAATAGAGAAAGTGTAATTCACACAGAGCCAGCTGTGCAGGAGACCAGAATTTTATTATTACTCAAATCAGTCTCTTCCAGCATTAAGGGAGCAGAGTTTTTAAAGATAACTTGGTGGGTTGGGGGAAGCCAGTGAGCCAGGAGTGCTGATTGGTCAGAGATGAAATCACAGGGAGTCGAAGCTGTCTTCTTGCACTGAGTCAGTTCCTGGGTGGGGGCCACAAGATCAGATGAGCCAGTTCATCAATCTGGATGGTACCAGCTGATCCATCAAGTGCAAGGTCTGCAAAATATCTCAAGCACTGATCTTAGGAGCAGTTTAGGGAGGGTCAGAATATTGTAGCCTCCAGCTGCATGACTCCTAAACCATAATTTCTAATCTTGTGGCTAATGTTAGTCCTATAAAGGCAATCTAGTCCCCAGGCAAGAAGGGGGTCTGTTCTGGGAAAAGGCTTTTACCATCTGTTTTAAACCATAAACTATAAACTAAGTTTCTCCCAAAGTTAGCTTAGCCTACACGCAGGAATGAAAAACAACAGCTTGGAGGTTAGAAGCAAGATGGAGTCAGTTAAGTTAGATCTCTTTTACTGTCTCAATCATAATTTTGGAAAGGCGGTTTCAGTAAGAAACTTCGGAGTTATTACAGTCTGCAGTGGGGACCTATTATGGTGTGAATGTGTCCCCAAAATTATAATTAGGAGATGATTAAGTCATGAGGGTAAAGCCCTCTTGAATGGGATTCATGTTTTTAGAAAAGAAGCCCAAGGAAGCTTCTTTGCCCCTTCCGCCAAGTGAGGATGAACCGCCATTGCAAAATTGTAACTGAGACAGTGAAAGAGATCTGACCTAACCAACTCCATCTTGCTTCTAACCTTCAAGCTGTCCTTGTTCATTCCTGGGCATAGGCTGAACTAACTTACTTTATAGTTTGAAACAAAGAGTTAACAGCCCTTTCCCAAAACAAATCCCCTTCTTGTCTGGGGACTAGACTGCCTTTGCAGGACTAACAAATCAGCCAAAAGATTAGAAATTCCGGTTTAGCATGTAGCCAGAGTCTATAAGATTCTGATCCTCCCCAAATCACTCCTGGGGATAACATCACTATTGTAAAACCTAAGATCAGTGCTTAAGATATTTTGCAGACACTTAATGGATCAGCTGGCACCACCCAGATTGATAAACTGGCTCATCCAATCTTGTGGCCCCACCCAGGAACTGACTCAGTGCAAGAGAACAGCTTCAACTCCCTATGATTTCATCTCCCACCCAACCAATCAGCACTCGCGACTCACTGGCCCCTACCCACCAACTTATCCTTAAAACTCTGATCCCTGAATGCTTGAGGAGACTGATTTGAGTAATAATAAAACTTCGTTCTCCCACACAGCTGGCTCTGCATGAATTACTTTTTCTCTATTGTAATTCCCCTGTCTTGATAAATCAGCTGTCTAAGCAATGGGCAAGATGAACCTGTTGGGTGGTTACAAGGACACAGAAGCCACTATCGATGAGGAACAGGCCTTCTCCAGACACTGAATATGCTTCTCAGCCTCCGGAACTGTGAGAAATACTTTCTGTTGTTTATAAATTACCCAGATATTGTATTATGTTAGGTGAGTGCAAAAATAATTATGGTTTTTGCAATTTTAGAATTTGCTGTTTGATATTAGAATACATTCTTAAATAAATGTGGTTATGTTACACATCATTTTAATGGGCATTTCTCACTTTATGTTTTTTTGCTTATGACTTATTGCTGTTTATTTTAGACTATGGAAATGATGTTAGACAAAAAGCAAATTCTAGCAGTTTTCTTGTTGGAGTTCAAAATGGATCATAAAGTAGCAGAGACAACTCACATCAACGCATTTGGCCCAGGAGCTGCTAATGAACATACAGTGCGGTGGTGGTTAAAGAAGTTTTGCAAAGGAGATGAGAGCCTTCAAGATAAGGAGCATAGTGGCTGGCCATCAGAAATTGACAACTACCAACTGAGAACAATCATCGAAGCTGATCCTCTTAGAACTACATGAAAAGCTGCTGAAGAACTCAACATCTACCATTCTATGCTCATTCACATTTACAGCAAATCGGAAAGGTGAAAAAGCTCGATAAGTGGGTGGCTCGTGAGCTGATGAAAACTTTAAAAATCATCATTTTGAAGTGTCATCTTCTCTTATTCTATACAACAATGAACCATTTCTCGATCGGATTGTAACATGCAACAAAAGTGTATTTTATACAACCAGCGATGACCAACTCAGTGATTGGACCAAGAAGAAGCTCCAAAGCACTTCCCAAAGCCAAACTTGCACCAAAAATGGGTCATGTTTGACAGAGCAGGAGCATTGCCATCTTGGACAAGCCCCTCATTCTAAAGTTCACCTTAATAAAAAACTGCTTAATCCAAAGGGCATCAGCCTAATGGCTAAGGTCAGCATGACCATAAATCACAAATGACATCTCCAGACAGAAACATTCCAAACTCCTCCCTGACCACAGACAGCTAGCCCCAAGATAACCACACACCAGGCCAGAAAGATGTCTGCCCCAAAATAACCTCCCCTCCTCCCAGAGAGATTCCAACCTTGCCATAAGCTTCTCCCCACACATAAACATTCCAAGCTTCTGATAAACCCCCTCACCCTAAAACCAATATATCTTCTTAGTCTGTAAGAGAAAGCGCTCTTGACCAAAATTGGCCAGGAGCACCTCTCAGGTTTTATCTAAAGAAAACTGGCCGGGCACAGTGGCTCACGCCTGTAATCCCAGTACTTTGGGAGTCCGAGGCGGGCGGATCACCTGAGGTTTGGAGTTCGAGACCAGGCTGACTAACATGGAGAAACCCTGTCTCTACTAAAAATATAAAATTAGCTGGGTGTGGTGGAGCATGCCTATAATCCCAGCTACTCTGGAGGCTGAGGCAGGAGAATGGATTGAACCCGGGAGGCAGAGGTTGCTGTGAGCCGAGATCGCGCCATTGCACTCCAGCCTGGGCAACAAGAGCAAAACTCTTGTCTCAAAAAAAAAAAAAAAAAAGAAAAAGAAAACCTGTCTTTAACTGTCAGCTGTGTTTCCTGTTTCTTTCCTCTTTCTTTAACTTTTACAATGGTCACTGTTTGGTGGTCCGATGCCAGTCTGATCCAATACAGCTTTCTGGATCGGAAAACTGTTACATCTGAGAAGTATGCTCAGCAAATCCATGAGATGCACCGAAAACTGCAATGCCTGCAGCCAGCATTGGTCAACAGAAAGGACCCAATTCTCCACAATAACGCCAACCATATGTTGCACAACCAACGCTTCAAAAGTTGAACTAATTGAGCTACGTATGAAGGTTTGCCTCATCTGCCATAATCACCTGCCCTCTCGCCAACAAACTGCTACTGCTTGAAGCAATTTGATATTTTTTGCATGGAAAATACTTCCACAACCAGTAGGATGCAGAAAATCCTTTCCAAGAGTTTGTCAAATCCCAAAGCACAAAAATGTATTCATTGTAATGGTCCCTATTTTGATTAATAAAGATGTGTTTGAGCCTGGTTATAATAATTAAAAATTGGCCGGGCGCGGTGGCTCACGCCTGTAATCCCAGCACTTTGGAAGGCCGAGGCAGGTGGATCACAAGGTGAGGAGATTGAGACCATCCTGGCTAACACAGTGAAACCCCGTCTCTACTAAAAATACAAAAAATTAGCCGGGTGCGGTGGCGGGCACCTGTAGTCCCAGCTTCTTGGCAGACTGAGGCAGGAGAATGGCATGAACCTGGGAGGCAGAGCTTGCAGTGAGTGGGGATTGCAGTACTGCACTCCAGCCTGGGCGACAGAGCAAAACTCTCTCAAAATAACAATAATAATAATAATAGTGATTTAAAATTCATGGCTCAAAACCACAATTACTTTTGCACCAACCTAATAGTAGCCCTAACAAATTAAACAAGACCTCTCTTTTGTAATTGCTTCCTATGAGTTTTTTCTACATTAAGGATAAATTCTCTGACACCAGGTAGGTGTCCAACAATTAAATTCTGATACTATCTATCTGTAGTTAGCACAAGATCCTACAAGTTAAAGGGCTCAGTCCCACAAGAGTGCTTCAGAGGCCAGCACAAGTGGGCTGCCCAGGCTACCCACACTTCCGCTAGGCTGGCTAAAAATTGGGGGTTCCCATGACCACCCCCTCAGTTCTCTAACTTGCTAGAATGACTCACAGAACTCAGGAAAACACTACTTACATTTACAGGTTTATTAAAAAGCATATAAAGGAACAGCCAAATGGGAGAGATACCTAGGTCAAGGTATGTGGGGTGTGGGTTGTGGCAAGTCCATCGAGGATACCCACTCCCCCTCCTGCAGCACTTAGAAGCATTCACCGACCTGGAAGCTTCCAAACCTTATTGTCTTTATAACCCAATCTTCAGGTCCCCTCCCTGTTTCCACCCTCTAATCACGTTTCCTCTTTTCAGTGAGCAGCACCCTGTAGCTATCTAGGAGCCCCACCCAAAGTCACCTCATTAGCATGAATTCAGGTATAACAAAGGGGCTTGTTATGAATAACAAAACACACTTCTATTACTGAGAAAACGCCAAGGGTTTCAGGAGCTCTGTGCCAGGAACCTGAGACAAAGACATACATATATACTATTGATGTACATACATAATATGTTATATATTATATATAAAATATAAAATACCATATAGAAATATTATAACCAAAAAAAGAAATATTATATCTATATAATATCTCAGATTATGCCACAGGTTCCCTAGGGCTGTTGCCATTCATTTCTTCACATGATTGGTTATATGCAAATTAGCTAAACTTCCAGTGTTTATCTTGATAGGATTAATGCATATGTTGGCTCCACAAACCTCTCAAATCTGGCTGTAGTTCTGATAAATGTGCAAATTAGGCCAGGCGCAGTGGCTCACCTATAATCCCAGCACTTTGGGAGGCCAAGGTGGGCAGATCATTTGAGGCCGGGAGTTCAAGACCAGCCTGGCCAACATGGTGAAACCCTGTCTCTACTAAAAATACAAAAATTAGCTGGGTGTGGTGGCACACGCCTGTAATCCCAGCACTTTGGGAGGCTGAGGTAGGTGGATCACTTGAGCCCAGGAGTTCAAGACCAGCCTCGGCAACATAGCAAGACCCCCATCTCAAAAAATAATAAAAATAAAATTAAAATTAAAAATTGAATGTTTAATTCTTCCAGCACAATTTGTTGAAAAGACTATTATTTCTTCATTGAATTGACTTGGCGCCTTGTTTTGTTAGATTTATGCCACGTTTTTTATTTATTCCATGTTTTTTATGGTACTTATAATGGCACCGTTTTTTAAATTCCCATTTTAATCAGTCATTCCTAATATATAGAAACATAATGATTTTTCTCTGTTAACCTTGTATCCTGTAACCTTGTTAAATTCACTTATTAGTTATAGTTGCTTTTTTGTAGATTCTTTGTGATTTTCTGCATAGACAATTATGTATTCTGCTAACAGAGACAGGTTTGTAGGCTGGGGGCAGTGGCTCACACCTGTAATCCCAGCACTTTGGGAGGCCGAGGCAGGCAGATCACTTGAGGCTAGGAGTTTGAAACCAGCCTGGCCAACATGGTGAAACTCCATCTCTACTAATACAAAAATTAACTGGGCATGGTGGTGCATGTCTGTAATCCCAGCTACTTGGGGGGCTGAGGCATAAGAATTGCTTGAACCCTGGAGGTGGAGGTTGCAGTGAGCCGAGATCATGTCACTGCACTCCAGCCTGGGAGATAGCGAGACTCTATCTCAAATAAATAAATAAATATGCAAATTAAGCAACCCTCATCTGTTGAAACTGATAAGATGCTGTGGTCACTGTAGCACTGGAACTTGAGAGTCACAGTTCATGCAGTAATAGACTATCATGCAGTAATAGACTCTGTACTGTGAGTTCACTCTATATAGTTTATACCTCTCCTCTGCTCCCATAGACTGAGGACCAAGCAGATGAGAGACAAAGGCACTGAGACTCAGGGAGGGGCAAGCAACTGGCCCAAAGCCCCAAAGCAAGGCAGTAGCAGAGCAGGGCAGAATGCCTGAGTCTCAGGCCTTCAGTACAAAGCCCCCAGTCAGCAGCTAATGGAGTCTGGTAGCATGACATTCCCTCTGCTGACCATGTAGACAGATCACGCTCAAGTTAGTGTCCTCCTTGCCAGCCCCAGTGTCTTGTGATTGAGGACCGTCAGAGCTAAGAGGGACCTTACCACCTCACTTTGAAGACAGGGAAACTGAGGCCCAAGGTTACCTAGCCAGTGGTGGCAGAGCCAGAAGCAGGACTCACAACACCTGTAGCCTCGCCCAAATTGAAAGCTTAAGCTCTGGAAATCACTAGGTTCAAATTCCAGTTCCATCACCTATTCTCTGTGCCTTAGGCCAGTGACTTAACCTCTTTGCACCTCAATTTTGCATTTATAAAGTGGATGTAACAATAGCACTCACCTCAAAGGGTTGTTGGGAAGAATACATTAGATAACATATATAAAGGTTTAGAACAAGACCTGGCATATAGCACATGTGCAACGAAGGTTACCTAGGATTATTTTTTTTTCTTTTTGAGACGGAGTCTCAGTCTGTCACCCAGGCTGGAGTGCAGTGGAGCAATCTCAGCTCACTGCAAGCTCTGCCTCCCGGGTTCACGCCATTCTCCTGCCTCAGCCTCCCAAGTAGCTGGGACTACAGGTGCCCGCCACCACGCCCGGCTAATTTTTTGCATTTTTTAGTACAGACAGGGTTTCACCGTGTTAGCCAAGATGGTCTCGATCTCCTGACCTTGTGATCCACCCACCTCAGCCTCCCAGTGTGCTAGGATTACAGGGGTGAGCCACTGTGGCTGGCCAGAATTATTTTTATTCTAATCATGTTGAAAGGCTGGGCACAGTGGCTCACCCCTGTAATCCCAGCACTTTGAGAGGCCAAGGTGGGTGGATCACCTGAAGTCAGGAGTTCGAGACCAGCCTGGCCAACATGGGGAAACCCTGTTTATACTAAAAATACAAAAATTAGCTGGGCGTAGTGGCAGGCACCTGTAATCCCAGCTACTCAGGAGGCTGAGGCAGGAGAATTACATGAGGCGGGGTTGCAGTGAGCCTGAGATTTCGCCACTGCACTCCAGCCTGGGTGACAGAGTGAGACTCTGTCTCAAAAAAAAAAAAGATAAGTAAGTAAATAATCATGTTGGGAAGAAAAACTTTTCCTCTACCCACATAGGTTCAGTTCAGTGCTTCAGAGCCTGCAAATTAAACTGATAAACTAGTAATAGGCAGAAAGACAAAATTATTAGAATAAAAATTATTAGAATAATTATTATATAATTATTATTAGAATAATTAGAATAATTTTTATTCTAATTTTTTTATTCTAATAATTTCTAATCTGAAAGACAAAATTTATTCACATAGAAAAGAAGGAACTCACTGAAAATGTGACTCAAAAAGTGATTTAGAATTTGAGACTGATGCAACATCTTAATAGGGGAAGGAAAAAAGAGAAAAGACACTTTTGGGAAAACAAGCGCCTTTTAGGAAAGGTAAATGGACCCTTAGGAGAAAAGATGGGAGATATGATAGTTTTGTGACAATGTTGGTTTAGTTGATCTCTTATCTTGGTGTAATTTCTCTTCTAGTCTCATAAAAGGAGCCCATCTTCCCTGATGGGGAAACTCTCAAACTCTGGGGAGGGGATTTATGACATTTGAATTCTTTTGGGAAGCTCAGCTTTTAGGCAGATAAAAGGAGTTCAGGAAAAGAAAAAAAAAGTTTCTTCCTGCATCTGTTGATTCTCAAATGTCACCCACTCAAAATAATCCTTATGCCACAGAGGTATATTTTGTGTCCCTTCTATCATGACAGGGGAGACGGCAAGGTAGGATAGAGGACGGCAGGGTAAGGCTGGAGGGCACCTGCCAGTTTTCTAGCCACCGTCCAGTCTGCCCTGCCTGGCCCAAGTTGGTGCCCTTGGGACTTCTGCTCCTTATCAGCATTTGCTCAGGGCTAACCTAAAGCTATTGCATCCCTCTGCCCCTCCACCCAGTGCAATAAGGTGGCTGTAGGCTATCCCTGGAGAACCTCATTCATAGATGAATTGAGCTGAGATGGAGAATTGTTATGGTTGGGCTGGGAAGCCCAGGATTGGAGGTCCAGCCCAGGCCATTCCTCTGACCAGAGAGGCTGACCACTTCCCCAGCCCTCCTCATGGAGTCAAGGTCTCCCCAGGAGTGGAACTGGCTGGGTCCCCTTTTGCAGAGCTGTACAAGCCAGCAGCATACACATACCACGTTTGACTCTCACAGTGGAACATTCTTTAACCCTTCCCTCTACATGATTATACAGTAAGTATCATGAAATGAAACAAATATATTTCATAATTGCTATGATCTGAATGTTGGTGTCCTCCCAAAATTCATATGTTGAAATCTAACCCCCAAGGTAATGGTGTTAGGAGGTGGAGGCTTTGGGAAGTGATGAGGTTGTAAGGGTCTGCCCTCATGAATGGGATTAGTACCCTTATAAAAGGGCTTGAGGGAGCCTGTTTGTCCCTTTTGGCTTTCCACCATGAGAGGACACAGCATTCGTGTTTTCTGCTGTGTGAGGATGCAATGAGAAGGCACCATCTTGGAAGCAGAGAGCAGGTTTCACCAGACACTGAATCTTCTGGTGCCTTGATCTTGGACTTCCCAGCCTCCAGAGCTGTGAGCGATACATTTTTGTTGTTTATAAATTATCTACTCTAGGCCAGGAGCAGTGGCTCATGCCTATAATCCCAGCATTTTGGGAGGCCGAGGCAGGTGGATCACCTGAGGTCAGGAGTTCGAGACCAGCCTGGCCAACATGGTGAAACCCCTCTCTACTAAAAATACAAAAAATTAGCCAGGTGTGGTGGAGGGTGCCTGTAATCCCAGCTACTTGGGAGACCGAGGCAGGAGAATCATTTGAACCCAGGAGGCGGAGGTTGCAGTGAGCTGAGATTGGGCCATTGTACTCCAGCCTGGGCAACAAGAACAAAACTCTGCCTCAAAAATAAATAAATAAATAATCTACTCTAAGATAATTTTTCCCCCTCTTTTTAGACAGGATCTCCCTCTGTTGCCCAGGCTGGAGTGCAGTGGTGTGATCATGGCTCGCTGCAACCTCAGCTTCCTGGGTCAAGGGATTCTCCACCTTGGCCTCCCAAAGTACTGAGATTACAGGCATGAGGCACCACACCCAGCCAGGTAATTTTCTTATAGCAGAAGGAACAGACTAAGACAATAATGAACTAAAATTTGCATTTATTAAATAAAAACATGGCCAGGCGCGGTGGCGCACGCTTGTAATCCCAGAATTTTGGGAGGCTGAGGCGAGTGGATCACTAGAGGTCAGGAGTTCAAGACCAGTCTGGCCAACATGGTGAAACACCATCTCTACTAAAAATACAAAAATTAGCTAGGTGTAGCGGCGCACACCTGTAATCTCAGCTACTTGGGTGGCTGAGGCAGGAGAATCACTTGAACCTGGGAGGCGGAGGTTGCAGTGAGCCGAGATCGCACCACTGCACTCCAGCCTGGGCAACAGAGCGAGACTCCATCTCAAAAACAAAAACAAAAACAAAAACAAAAACATGACATCTCCTGGTTTCCGTTATTTGTTTTCAATTCCAAACACAGATAAAACCTCCAAGCTATCATATAGAGTGGCAGAATTGAAGGAACTCATGTTCTGTGTCTTGGTCTTTACAATCAGTGTTCTATCACTGTTTATTTATAATGAACTGATTAAACATGGGGACATGTACCACAGGGCTTGGAAAATAGCAACTATAGCAAAGAAGGGAGGAAGGAGGAACTGGTTAGGAATTACAAATGAAATACAAATACATGATTGCAGCTAAGTCTGCAATCTGTATAACAGGGAATTCATTCTCTGATTTGACTTTCACGTAGCATACAATGTTTGTTTAAAAATAAGCTGCTAATAAAGGATAAAGGTGTTACTCTGAAGCTTATTTTATAAATTATTAACATTCCACAGTAATCATGCAATCGTTTAGAACTTTGACCAATAAAATACTTTTTCAGAGAGAAGTATTGCATCACTGACATTGTTCAGAATTACCAGCACATGGTGAGAAGAAAAGGCAGATAGATAGACTTTATTCTATTCTATTAGGATAGAATCTGTCACCCTTGGGCCAGTGGTTGATGGCCACACGCGTGATGTCAGTTCCCAGGGCTGAGACGGCCTCCTCCTTTCTGTGGCCTCCAAGACCTCCCCACCTCCAACCCTACTCCCAGCCCTGGCAGGATAAGCTCCCAGACCTCAGTTCACATGAGACAGGCTCATAAAGATAGTTCAAATGGGGAAACTGAGGCTAAGAGAAGGAAGGCACATCTCCTCGGGGGTAGCTGAAGGCAGGTGTCTCCTCGGGGACTGTCCAGACCTGGCTTCCCTGGGCCATCAGGCAGGAGGGAGAGGGAGAAGGGACGCCCGAGGACTGGCTGGGGCACTGCAGGGGGGACTTGCATCTCGCTGCCCCACACCCAGAGTGGGCAGACCTGTAGGGTCCTAGGGCTCAGAGATCCACTTCTGGCCCCAAACACCTCCCCTGGGCAGTGTCGCCAAACCCCACTTCCCTGTGAGCACACCCCCACTGCCTGTGAAGCAGCCTGGCCCTGCCTGAGCCTGGCTGGGAAGCCACTCTCCCTGGGAGGGTCAGGCGAGAGGGGAAGGTCTATTGTCAGACATCAGCCACTTTACCCCAGCAGCAAGCCAGGGCCCTGAGAAGGGCCACCTCACCCACCTGGGTCCAAAAGGCACTAGAGGGAGGCAAGGTCCAGCTCTGAAGAGTCTGAGGGAGACAGGGGTGTCCTAATCCAATGCTAGGCACAGTTGGCATCTGACCCCAGTCCTGCCTTCACCTGGCTGTGAGAAGGGGTTGAGTCAGGGGACCAGCCGAGATGGAAATGTGGCTGGAGGAAGAAGCTAAGGGCAAACTACTGATGCCCAGAGGCGGGTATTCCTGAAAGCGGGACGTGCAGGTGACCCCCAGGCTCCACTTCCCCATCCCCCACCCCCCAGCCCTCTCAGACAGGCCAGCTGGGATTTGGGGACAGGACACATTTCCTGGTCATCCTTCCAGAGTAGATAGGGTCCTATCCCTTTAGCTGGGGACCTTCCGGAAGCCCTGGCAGTCCTGATGATGGGCTACTCTCTACTTGCACTCCTCCGGTGACAGAGAACTCATTAGCTCCCCCAAACGCCTTATCACTGGCCCCTGGCTCTGCTGAGAGGAAGTCTGTAGTCCTTCTTCTTTTCATTTTTTATTTTTTGAGGCAGGATCTTGCTCTGTCACCCAGGCTGGAGTGCAGTGGCATAATCTCAGCTTACTGCAACCTCCGCCTCCTGGGTTCAAGCACTTCTCGTACCTCAGCCTCCCAAGCAGCTGGGACTACAGGTGTGCGCCAACATACCCAGCTAATTTTTGTATTTTTTGTAGAGATGGGGTTTCGCCATGTTGTCCAGGCTGGTCTCAAACTCCTGGGCTCAAGTGATCCAGCCGCCTTGGCCTCCCAAAGTGCTGGGATTACAGGGGTGAGCCACCGTGACTGGCCCTTCTTGTTTTTGTTTTTTTGTTTTTTGTTTTTTGAGATGGAGTCTCACTCTGTCACCCAGGCTGGAGTGCAGTGGCGCCATCTCGGCTCACTGCAAGCTCTGCCTCCTGGGTTCACGCCACTCTCCTGCCTCAGCCTCCTGAGTAGCTGGGACTACAGGCGCCCACCACCACACCCAGCTAATTTTTTTTGTATTTTTTTTAGTAGAGATGGGGTTTCACCATGTTAGCCAGGATGGTCTCGATCTCCTGACCTCGTGATCCTCCCGCCTTGGCCTCCCAAAGTGCTGGGATTACAGGCGTGAGCCACCATGCCCGGCCTGGCCCTTCTTATTGAGCTGGAATCTGCCTCCCTGGAACCTTACCCAATTAGCTGACATAGCCCCACACACTGTTCCAGGTGTGGGGTCAGTGGTGTGGTGTCTGCCCTAGCAATTCTGGCTCATGATCAAGTCCTTCCAGCTTCCCCAGGCCACTGCCTCTCAGCTCCACCTCCAAAATCTGTTTTTGTTTTTGTTTTTGTTTTTGTTTTAATGACCTAATACTCTCTGGGGGGCAGTGAGCTACCCATCACTGGAGGGATGCAAGCCAAGGCTGGAGGCCTGACCATTAGAGGTCTTCTAGGGGTTGGGTGGAAGCTGAGTCTCGATCTTCCCGGGGGTTCCCCAGCCCTGGGAAAGGTGGCAGGGGAGATGTGGGAGGCAAGGAGTTTGGGCTCACTCCACACCCTGGGAGGTGAGACTCAGAATTGCCAGCCAGCTATGTCGTCTTTGTTTTTTCCTTTCCCAAACAAAGGTGACCTCTTGAAAGCAATGCCCCGCCCACCAGGTGCCAGGGTGGGGTCTGTCCCATGAGCTCAGGCCTTCCAGACACGCAAAGAATGGAATGCAGAAGGTGCAGCCTGGAATAATTGGGGAGCACCCCCCATCCACACGGTGTAGCTCTAGCTCGGCACCTCCCCAGACATAGGGGGATGCTCGCCCTACACTTGGTTTGCCCCCATCCTGCCCTCATGGGGCTACAGACCACCCCAACCCCACCTAAGTACCAGAAGAGGCCAATGAGCAGCGCCTCCCCTCCTGAGGACCATAAACAGTGACCCAGGCACAGAGGGAATGTAGTGAATTCCTGTACTTTAATGTTGCCCTGGCATCCGTTTTGAATATAATCTGGGCTTTCTTACACTAGAAGCAGGGCTCAGTCAACCTTGACACCGTTTCCAATTCCCCGCTTCTTCCCAGTTCCTCTATGCGCTCAATCCAGATATCTACCTTAGACAGTCATCTCCCGGTGACTGCCTCCCTGTGGGACAGCTACATACAGCCCACTTGACTGGTCTGGCTGACCCCACAGCCCGCATGGACTGTTGCAGATAGGCCAGTGACCCTCTCTCAGCCACAGCGTGACCCTGCTTGCTCTAAACTCACCAATTATTTTTTATTTTATTTTATTTATTTATTTATTTTTGAGATGGAGTCTCGCTCTGTCACCCAGGCTGGAGTGCAGTGGCGCAATCTTGGCTCACTGCAAGCTCCGCCTCCCGAGTTCAAGCCATTCTCCTGCCTCAGCCTCCTGAGTAGCTGGGACTACAGGTGCGCACCACCATGCCCAGCTAATTTTTGTATTTTTAGTAGAGACGGGGTTTCACAATGTTTTCCGGGATGGTCTTGATCTCTTGACCTCGTGATCCACCCACCTTGGCCTCCCCAAAGTACAGACATGAGCCACCGGTGCCCGGCCTAAACCCACCAATTATTACTCCCCTCAGGAAACCTGCCTGGGTGATGCCCTGGACCCCATAAAGGCCTTGGTCCCACAGGTCCCCTCTCTCTCTCACTCTCCACCTGCTACTTGAACACCCTGCTGTCTCCGGGATTCCTGTTGGCCCTCATCGGCGCTGGCTTCTCTCATGGATCTGTGAGTAATAAAAGGCTCCTGTTATTCCATGTGTCTCACTTGACACACGCCCAACCCTAATTCCCCTCGCCCCTTAGAGAGCGGCTATCTCGGCTTATGGTACCTCTCCAAGGGAGACCCCAAGACCCAATTAGACAAAGATCTCAACAGGGAGGCTCCCGGCTCAAGGCAAGTTTTGAAAGGAGGGATGCCCAAGGGCTCAGGCATGACCATGCTACCTGCAGAGAGGACCCAGGGCACAGGCCCCAGCCCCAGTGGCCGAGATAGGGGGAGGGTTGCCCCAGGGACCCCCCCCCCAAGTACTGAGGCCTGGGCATGGAGATGTGGGAGACCCCTCTCAGATCCCTGCTCCTGACACACACAGGCAGGGTCCCTTACTGCCTTATCTCTCCTGGTGCTCACAACTGTCCCCTTCCACAGCTAATTTCTATCAGAGACCTGGGACCTAAGGCCCCTGTTTCAGCCTGGCATCTCCCAGAGCCATTCAGATCTCTTTTGGAAGGGCCCGGTGATCCCCAGGGCAGGGCTCGGTGGAGTCAAGGTCAGCTCAGAGTCCTGGGTTTCACATCTGCCTTTGGTCCCAATCAAAGGCCTGGTTTGCTTGGTTTCCCCTGCGGGCAGACCATTCTGTTCCTTCCACATGGTTTTCAGTTCCTTGGGGGTGGGGGTCCCCCATCCTTATACCGATCTCGCAGTCCCAGCTGCCCCAGGCTTCAGCACTTCTGGCTTTCTCTCCCCAAAGGGCTAAAGGCAGGAGATGGGGAGGACAGGCACCTGGCTGCCCAGGCCAGCCCAAGGACTCAGGACTACCAGCTTTTAGGGCATATTTTATAAGATTTCAGACTCTCGAGGCCAGAACACCCAGCAGGGTGAGGGCTGGCTAGGGGCATGGTGGGTAAAGCAAGGAGGCACCTAAGGGCCCACAATTTAAGGGGGCACTGGCCCTCAGGCCGTTCAGGTGCACCTGGGAGGGCGAGCCTCCTTAAATTTTTTTGCCCTGGGCACCTTGCTTGCCTTACTCTAGTCCCAGCCTGACCTCAAGGAGAAGGATTGAGGAACCTAGTCCTCCCGCAGGCAGGAGGGGTAGAGCATCTTGGAACCAAACTCAGGAGTTCCTGGCTGGCTCCAAACAGAAGAGCCACAGGTAAATGCAGGTAAATGCTACGCAAATCAGCCTATTTGAGGTTTGCATGGGGATGACGGTGGGGGTGGAGAGGCCAAGGACAGAGCACCCCAGCCAGACTGCTGGGCATGAGAGAGGGCACGGGTGAGTACTGTACCCACTGCACAGAGAAGACTGGGCTCTGCTGGGGAGGGGAGGTGTGGAGACCATGTTTGGGAAGGGGTGGGACGGGGCAGAGCCGGCAAAGGATCCGGAAACTTCACAGCAACCTCATTCTGCTTATTGCTCCAGCCACTCTCAGTGGCCCATCCCACCCTTCTTCCAGGCCAACCCGGGTCCCCTCTTCCAAGAAGCCCACAGGAGCTCTCTTCTGAAAGGATCTCCAGCCTTGGGCTTACCTCATCAGAGGCTTGGCCTGTGGGACATTGCGGGAGGGGACTGGGAGAAGAAAGAGGGGTGAGCCCTGTTGTCCTCTTCCATGCCCTGACCCAGCAGCATGGCTGGGGGAGGTGCTCTGGCCCTAAGCTTCACTTCCACCAGGAAGCCTTCCCTGACTTACTCTCTGCATCCTCCTCCCCAACCCACCTCAGTACTTAGTGCATGCCCCAGAAGATAGACCTGACCATCTGCGGCCTCGGATCGCCAGAGTTGTTTTCCTGGGCACACTTAGGCATCCTGCCTCTCCCATCAGACTACGTTACCCAGTCAGACGTGATGCCCTGGAATGCGCCCCCCCATCCATCAGTGTCCCTCTCAGACTGGCACTTGGAGAGCAGGCTGTGTCTTGCCCTCAGTGTACCCCCTTAGACTGAGCCCCCTCCCCCTTGCCTGTGGGCCACGTGGAAGACCTTGTGGAGAAACCCCCCCCACCCAGTCTCTTTAGCCACAGCCTCCCTCCCTACTTCTCAGGAAACCACAGGAGAAAGAATAAGACGGGGTTTTAAAGAAGTGGCCAGGAGGCCCTGAAACTGCTAGTGAAGTGGCTGTGGCCAGGGGACCCAGGGACCTGCCCAGCCTTGGGATGGGGGTGTGTGGGGGGAGGGGGGCAGTACCACAGACCCCCGTATGGGCCACTGGGACATGTAAGAGTTCAAGTCCTCCTTCTCCAGGATATATTTCAGAGACAATGAGGCTGAATTCAGTACTTGCAGTACCAAAAAAAAAAAAAGCTAACTTTACTTACAAAAACCCCAGATCCGGAGCAACCCTAGAGCTGATATTATATAGGGTATGGAAAGCATGGCGTTCAGCAATTGGCTGATTTTCAAAAGCTGGACTGTGTGCAGATTGGCTGACTTTCAGCCTTGGCAGTTAGGGATTGGCTGACTTTTAGAAGCAAATCGCTGGAGTAAGACCCTTGCTGATTGGCTGGCTCTCAGAAGCATGGTCCCTGGAATGAAGCTGTTGCTGATTGGTTGGCTCTCAGGGGACTGAAGTAACGTGATCAATGACTGATTGGACCAGGTTGAAAATAAGTCTGTGCGACTTGTTCCTGGCTTCAGACTAGTTCTCAAAACAGTCCCCCACCCCCCGCCTTTTTACTTGTTTTTAAAAGACAGAGTCTGGCTCTGTCACCCAGGCTGGAGTGCAGTGGCACGATCATGGCTCACTGCAGCCTCAAACTTCTGGGCTCCAGCAGTCCTCCCACCTCGGCCTCCTGAGTATAGCAGCTGGGACTGCAGGCATGTGCCACCACACCCTGCTAATTTATGCATTTTTGGTAGAGACAGGGTCTTGCTATGTTGCCCAGGCTGGTCTTGAACTCCTGTCCTCAAGCAATCCTCCCACCTTGGCCTCCCAAAAGGCTGGGACCACAGACTTGAGCCACTGAGTGTGGCCGCTCCCTTCCCTGCACTTTTGTGAATTTAGAGAATAGAAACATTTTGTTTTCACCTCCCCCACATTCCTGGCTTTCCCTTTTCTGACCAGCCAAGCACCGATCATCGGTACCCACACTCCAGAATTGCCCAGAAGTCAGAGTTTGCCCAGGCCTGGTCATTTCATCCTTCAACAACTCTTTCATGGAGGCCTCAGCTCTAGAAAGCAGACCTGTACCCTTCCTTTCTGGTGCTTGGCACACCCTCCTCATCCCCTGTTTGAATGGATGAATGAGTGAATGAATGAATGAATGAATGGCTGTAAGGAGGTTGCATGGTAGATTTGGCAGAACTAGTATAAGCCATATCCTCCCTTCCTTTTCTGGCCCCTGTAAAATCCAGCCTCAGCATTCCCCACTGAACCCCCCAACCTCCACCCCCCCCACACATAAGAATGTGGACTGCCCACAGCTCACCAGTTCCTCTGGAACCAGTTTGAGCCCCCTGTGATCCAGCAGGGCCCCCACTCCCCCTTGAGTGTTCAGATTTTTGGATTAGTCGGCTTGAACTGTTCTAGAAAACAACAGAGTACCTTTGAGAAAAACAAAATACATTAATTTGGGTCCTAGGTCAGAAAAACAAATTTATATTTGGCTTGGTCTGGGTTGATTTTAGCCTTTGGCTATTGATCAGGAGAGTGAGAGGGTAGTGAGGGTTGTCTTTGCCCTAAAGTAAGAGACATGGGTTTAAACCTTGCTCTGGCCAGAATCATGTAGGGAACTGGACCAGGCCTTCCTATTTCTGTTCATTTCAGCACACATTTAATGAGTACTTACTGTGTGTTAAGTATGGTGTTGTACAGATAGACTGCCCCAGCCCTCAAAGAGCTCAGAGTCTAGAGGGGAGACAGATAAGTGAGTAAAGGCTTACAGTTTAGAGGGATCAGGGCTGTTAGGGAAGGGAGTGAGCAGGGGGGCTGTGTGAGCCCAGGAGAGGCACCAGATTCAGCTTAGATTGAGAGGTGACATCAGAAAGATATTATGGGCTAACTCTGGGCGCACTGCCTATGAATTCGCCCTGCTTTGCAAGGAATAGTATGGTTAATAAAATTCTTTAAAAAAGAAAAAGATGTTATGGAAGTATGTTACATTATTTTTGTGGCCCAGTGTAAAACGAAAGTGCAAGGCTTCTTATTCAGATTTCAAGAT
The DNA here is from genome assembly GCF_028885655.2 of Pongo abelii. Lineage (NCBI taxonomy): Eukaryota > Metazoa > Chordata > Mammalia > Primates > Hominidae > Pongo > Pongo abelii. The sequence goes on along the minus strand of NC_072001.2, from coordinate 78,399,377 downwards.
GTCAGTAGCAGAGCATTAAACTAAGCACAGGGCCCTACTGAGCACAGGGCTCTGTGTGACCTCACAGCTCTCACCCCATGAAGCCAGCCCTGCTGGAAAGAGGAGATGCCTGACCTGAGTGTGAATGATGAGTGTGAGTGTGAATGTGAGTGTGCCATGGGAAGCACGGTGAGCAAACAGCCTGATGCGTGTGAGGACCAGGTAGCCCTGTGAGATTCCAAGAACCTCCTTTCCTGAGATCTGGGTCTTAGTATCTGCCCAGTGGCCAGTGTAGCCCTGGCTTTGGGAATCATGCGAGGTTGCCAGCTATCCTTTTTTGGGAGAGGGTGGGGCTGGGAGTAGAGAACACAATCTTTTTTTTTTTTTTTTTTTTTTTGAGACAGAGCCTTCCTCTGTCACCCAGGCTGGAGTGCAATGACATAATCTCAGCTTACTTCAACCTCCACCTCCTGGGTTCAAGTGATTCTCCTGCCTCAGCCTCCAGAGTAGCTGGGACTACTGATGTGTACCACCAATCCAGCTGATTTTTGTACTTTTAGTAGAGATGGGGTTTCACCATGTTGGCCAGGCTGGTCTTGAACTCCTGACCTCCAGTGATCCACCTGCCTCAGCCCCTCAAAGTGCTGGGATTACAGAGGTGAGCCACTGCACCGGTCTTTAAACCATAATTTCTAATCTTGTAGCTAATTTGTTAGTCCTGCAAAGGCAGACTGGTCCCCAGGCAAGAAGGGGGTCTTTTCGGGAAAGGGCTGTTATCAATTTTGTTTCAGAGTCGAGCCATGAACTGAATTCCTTCCCAAAGTTAGTTCAGCCTGTACTCAGGAATGAACCAGGACAGCTTAAAGGTTAGAAGCAAGATAGAGTCGGTTAGGTCTGATCTCTTTCGCTGTCCTAATTTCCTCAGTTATAATTTTTGCAAAGGCAGTTTCAATCCCCCCCTTTGGTTTCATAGTATCTTATTCTTAAGGTGTGGGCTATGAAGATGGGAAAAGGCTGTCGATCGCTCTGGATTCTTCCTGCTGACAGGGGGCATGGAATGGGTAGGTGTTGACCCCAAGGTGGGAGGAATGGAACTGCTTTGCAGCTGTCTGAGCTGTCTGAGCATACTCCCACATACTCAGCATACTGATCTGGGGTTCCGGGGCTTTCATGACAAAGGTGTTAGTATTCTCATTGTAACCTCTCAATGGGCTCACCTTGCCCACTGCCTAGACAGAGCTGATTTGTCAAAACAGGGGAATTGCAATAGAGAAAGAGTAATTCACACAGAGCGAGCTGTGTAGGAGACTGGAGTTTTATTACTTAAATCAGTCTCCCTGAGCATTCCAGGATCAGAGTTTTTAAGGACAACTTGGTGGGTGGGGAGAAGCCAGTGAGCCAGCACTGGGGTGCTGATTGGTCAGGTCAGAGACAGTTGTTGCACTGAGTCAGTTCCTGGGTGGGGACCACAAGATCAGATGAGCCAGTTTATGGATGTGGGTGGTGCCAGCTGATCATCAAGTCCTAGGTCTGTAAAATATGTCAAGCACTGATCTTAGGAGCAGTTTAGGGACGGTCAGAATCTTGTAGCCTCCAGCTACATGACTCCTAAACCATAATTTCTAATCTTGTGGCTAATTTGTTAGTCCTACAAAGGCAGTCTGGTCCCCAGGCAAGAAAGGGATTTCCCTTGGGAAAAGTCTGTCATCATCTTTGTTTTAAACTATAAACTATAAACCAAATTCTTCCCAAAGTCAGTTCAGCCTACGCCCAGGAATGAATAAGGACAGCTTGGAGGTTAGAAGCAAGATGGACTTGGTTAGGTCAGATCTCTTTCACTGTCTCAGTTATAATTTTGCCATGATGGCTTCATCATCTATAGTTTCAGTACAGCATTTAAATTGACATTGTACTATAAGGCAAATAATGAGTTCTAGGATAAGGAGTGCAATTCCCCGTTTTAAAAGTAAAGATTTGAAAGCATTAGTTTGGGGACTTGTAGTCCAAAAACCATGTAGGATTTAGTCTAAATTGAAGAAAAATTTAAAAAACTCAAAAACAACCAACAACAAGTATACTATAGTTTTTGGAACATAATTTTTCTCTCTGTAGTCCTTATTTTTATTAAAAACAAATTATAATAGGACTGATTTTTTGGAAAATAAACTTTAGTTGTATTATATTTGGTCTGATTATTTGCATAAGGCACAGCAAGAATAATTATTTTTCACATAGGACTTTTTTTTTTTTTTTTTTTTTGAGACAGAGTCTCACAGTGTCTCCTAGGCTGGAGTGCAATGGCACAGTCTCGGCTCACTGCAACCTCTGCCTCCCAGGTTCAAGCGATTCTCCTTGCCTAGGCCTCCCAAGTAGCTGAGATTACAGGTGCCCACCACGCCTGGCTAATTTTTTTGTATTTTTAATAGAGATGGGGTTTCACCATGTTGGCCAGGCTGGTCTCAAACTCCTGACCTCATGATCCACTCACCTCAGCCTCCCACCTGGGATTAGGATTACAGGCATGAGCCACCACGCTTGGCCTCACATAGGCTTTTAAAATTGGCTTTGCAGGCGTGGTGGCAGGAACCTGTAATCCCAGCTACTCGGGAGGCTGAAGCAGGAGAATCGTTTGAACCTGGGAGGTAGAGGTTGCAGTGACCTGAGATTGTGCCATTGCACTCCAGCCTGGGTGACAAGCGCAAAACTCCACCTCAAAATAATAAATAAAAATGATTTTTTAAAAATTGGCTTTGAAGGAACTGTGTTCCATAAGAAATCTCAGATAAGACTTTTTTAAAGCTGAGCCCAGCCATGGGTTTGTACCCTCAAATGCCTATGAGTTGGGTAAATTCCTCTCCTTTTGAGGTCCCAAGATAACTCGGGGCTCCTGGGACTCTCAGAAAGTGACATTCTTTACTTATCACAAATCAGGAACCCTGTACAGGGACTGTGTAGACAAGGTATGAGGCCAGTTTTCCCAAGGGGCTTTTATTGGCTCTACAAGTCAAGTTTAATTCCTTAAAGGAAAGCACGTCATTCCAGTCAAAGTTTTGGTAAAATAACCAGTTTCTCCAACTGTGTCCTGTTGAAAAGAAAACATTCTTATTGCACTTATGCAAATAACTATATTGCCATTAAGTTAAGAATACTCACAAATAGTTTCCAAAATCTGGAGAAATCAGGTAAAGAGAAACAAATATGCTTCAAATTTTGTTCACAGGAATATACTTTACTCAATTGTTAAAAGCTGAAAATAGCTCAAAAGTTTTCTTAACTCTGAGAAACAAAAAGGATCAGCAATGTTTTAAGAAAAAAAAAATTGCTTTAATTTTCTATTGGCTGAGTCCATTCAGTTAACTCCTGTTCTGCTTGATATTCAAGAACATTGCAGCTCTCTGTGAGAGTTCTGAAAGTTTTTTTCTTTATTGTAATATAATAATCTCCACAGTGACTGGGCACAGTGGGTCATGCCTGTAATCCCTGCACTTTAGGAGGCCAAGGCGGGTGGATCACCTGAGGTCAGGAGTTCGAGACCAGCCTGGCCAACATGTTGAAACTCCATTTCTACTAAAAATACAAAAAATTAGCCAGACATGGTGATGGGCACCTGTAATCTCAGCTACTCAGGAGGCTGAGGCAGGAGAATCCCTTGAACCTGGGAGGCGGAGGTTGCAGTGAGCAGAGATTGCGCCACTGCACTCCAGCCTGCGTAAAAAGAGCAAAACTCCATCTCGAATAATAATAATAATAATAATAATAATAATCTCCATAGTTATCAGAAACTTTCATTCAAGAGCACCTGTCAACATTTAACAGCTGATTATAAAACCACCTTCTAAAGAGGACCAAGGAGCCCGAAGGACGAGGTGGCCGAGTGGTTAAGGCGATGGACAGCTAAAGAGGACCAAGGAAAGACAGCAATTGGCTGTGGATGACAAAAGCATTTAGGGAAGCCACAGTCAAAGACAGTTGACAAGGAAATTTGTTACCTCTGTGGCACGCAATAATTCAACACAACAATTATAATTATTAATGATAACATATACTGTAGCATATCAGAATTACAGGAATCCTATACAATTTTGCAACACATACTAAAAACAAATTTATATAAATATAACCCAAAGAAAGTTAAATACCATTTTATATTTGACAATGTTTCCTGCATGGTATTAATACGTTAAATAAGCTGAATATGTCTTTTTGGACTTCAGGGGATCTAATTTTTTTTCTCTTTTTAACTTAGAGCTTGATTTTGAAAGGTTTGTTAAATATCAAAGGCTTAAAACATTGGATATTACAAAATAGAATCCTAGGTTACTATAAGTCATTTCTTTAGCCAAAATCATAACTCAAAAATTTTTTAGCCTAGGTACTGTGGCTCACACCTGTAATCTCAGCACTTTGGAAGGCCAAGGTGGGTAGATCACTTGAGATCAGGAATTCAAGACCAGCCTGGCCAACATGCCAAAACCCTGTCTCTACTAATACAAAAATTAGCTGGGCATGGTGGCATGTGCCTGTAATCCCAGATACTAGGGAGGCTGAGGCAGGGGAATCTCTTGAACCTGGGAGGCAGAGGTTGCAGTGAGCCAAGATTGTGCCACTGCACTCCAGACTGGGCGACAGAGCAAGACTTCATCTCAAAAAAAGTTTTTTGTTTTTTTTTTTTAAGGAAAAACCTTTATTCTGATAGAGAGGAGACTCAGCTTTGTAAACAATACCCAATGAAGAAAACATGAGGCCAACTGACTCTGTCTCTTCTCTCTCCTCTCCCACCAATGCTTTTTGTAGTTCACTTAAAAGACAAACAAAAATCTTTCATTGTCTCTCAATGTTACATAAAAATCTTTTTCAAACAAAAAAAAACTAAATTTCATGTATGCATTAGTGCATCTTTAATGCTAAAGCTAGTTTTTAATAAAATTCTATAAATGTATCCAGTTTTAATTAGTTTGATCATAAGGTAAGATTCTTTTTTTTTTTTTTTTTTTTTTTTTGAGACAGAGTCTCACTCTGTCGCCCAGGCTGGAGTGCAGTGGCGTGATCTTGGCTCACTGCAAGCTCCGCCTCCCAGGTTCACACCATTCTCCTGCCTCAGCCTCCTGAGTAGCTGGGACTACAGGCGCCCGTTACCATGCCCAGCTAATTTTTTTTGTATTTTTAGGTGAGACGGGGTTTCACTGTGTTAGCCAGGATGGTCTCAATCTCCTGACCTTGTGATCCACCGACCTTGGCCTCCCAAAGTGATGGGATTACAGGCGTGAGCCACTGCACCCAGCCAAGGTAAGATTCTTATAAACCTTTTATAACCCTTTACAATTTTTTTTAGAACAGAACAATGTTCTTAAAAAACTCTGCTGTGCTTTTTTTTTTTTTTTTTTTTTTTGAGATGGAGTCTGGCTCTGTTGCCTGGGCTGGAGCATAGTGGCACAATCTCGGTTCACTGCAACCTCCACCTCCCGGGTTCAAGTGATTCTCCTGTCTCAGCCTCCCAAGTAGCTAGAATTACAGGCTCCTGCCAATACGCCCAGCTAATTTTTTGTATTTTTAGTAGAGACGGGGTTTCACCATGTTGGCCAGGCTGGTCTTGAACTCCTGACCTCATGATTTGCCTGCCTCAGCCTCCGAAAGTGCTGGGATTACAGGCATGAGCCGTGGTGCCCGGCCTCTGCTTTTGATGGCAGCAGGGGGCTGTCTGAAGTGGCTGCTGCCATCACACTGGCTGCAGTAAGGAGGCATGGGCGGTGGTGGCAGGAGCAGCTGTGGGAGCAGCAGTTGCAGTAGTGGGACCCCTGTGCCCCATGTCCCCTGTGCCCTGTGTCCCTGAGGCAGTCGGCTGCACCACCCCCATCCTCTCATGGCTGGGCAGAACCTGCTCCCAGACCCAGAGTCTCCACCGTGGCCACAACCTTGCATGCCTGGCCAAGGGCACAGTTGGGACTCATGGGGCCAGCCCCAAGAGCATTGGGTTTGTTTGTGTGGGGTTGACTGGGGCTACAGCACCACCTGCACCTTGCCCATGACTGCTGCAGGGAAAATGCAGACAGGAGGCAGGCAGTCCCTGGAGCCTGTCCCTGGGAGCTCCCTAGAGCCCACTGCCCTGGGAGCCACTGTGATGAGGCTGGGCTGAGTCACCCACTGATGGGGGAGCAGTGTAATTGAGCATGGAGGAGTGGGCAGAAAGAGGCCCTGATATGGAGCTGGGCCCAGGCCAGTGCCACACTCCAAGGAGCCAGTGAGAGCTAGAAGCAGGCAGGAGCCTGGCATTCCTGGGCGTGGCTGTGGCCACCCAAGTCACAGCTGTGGACCCAGGCCTCCCTGTGATTTTGGGGGCCGGGAGCAGGTAGGAGCCCCACCCTCCCAAGGAGCAGCTGCAGCCACTCAGCTGCAGCTGTGGATCCAGGCCTCTCTGCATTCTTGGAGCCCTAGGAAGGCCACCCCCTTCCCCCTGCAGGCTCTGAGGTGTCTTCTCTCACTGCCTGATCTCTCTCAACTCCTGGCAACTGCTCCGATCTCAGAGCGAGGTTGGGGCCAAGCCTGGGCACTGTCGCAGCCTGGCCATGTGTGTGTACACTCAGGGCAACGCTAACACGCCAGCCCCCTGCCACCTTAGCCCCCTCCTGACTTTGGGCACCAGCAAGCACCAGAGGGAGGCCAAGGGGGTGCTGAGGGCAGCCTGGCACTGGCCTCCAGGTGCCCTTTGGTATGAACAGCCTGGACGTCATGAACAGAGGCAGGAGACAGGCTCCTGGGCAGAAAGGAAAAGTTCCCCAGTGAAGCCTCACCTTGAAGCTGGGGAGGGCCTGTAGCTGGGCACTAGGCTGATGGTCTCACAAACCAGAGTGGGAACTTGTGATGCTTTTTCTGGGGCTGCACATGGTTTCCCATGGACCAATCGACATGAGCTTCCTCCCCTCTGAGGCCCGTAAAAGCCCTGGACTCAGCCAGACTTGAGAAGATGATGGGACAACCAGCTGCAGAGAGGAGCTACCCTCTCTGCTGACAGCTGAAGAGACAACATGATGACCAGCTGCAGAGAGGAGCTACCCTCTCTCCTGAGAGCTGAACACTCATTGAGACACCCTGGCTACAGAGAGGAGCTACCTATTTCAGGTCTCCTCTGAGCTGTTCTGTCACTCAATAAAGTTTCTCTTCATCTTGCTCACCCTTCACTTGTCCACATACCTCATTCTTCCTGGATGCAGGACAAGAACTTGGGACCTGCCAAATGACAGGGCTAAAAGAGCTACAACAAAAACAGGGCTGAAACATGCCCCTTGCTCACCATGTTGTGCATGACAAGAAGGAGAGAAAAGAGAAGGAGAGAAGAGCTACAGCCCTTCAGGGAGCCTAGACCTAGGAGGTCCCCAAACCAGGGCTGTGACACCCTCTTTAGGGCTCTGTGGTTCCTAGCATTTCCAAGCTTCTGGGCACCACAACATTCCCCAGCATCAACTGTGGAAGCTACTTATGGTACACCTGCCCATGCAAGCACCTGGAGCTGCTCACCCTGCTGCAGCCAGAGTGCCTGGCTGTGCACAGTGGTTGGAGCCCATGCTCACTCACATACCCCTCGCTACACTATGCCTGGCTCACCCTTGGCAGGTGTTGGATCCAGGCCGGTAGCGTGAGCCAAGAGCAGCCTGCCAGTGTGAGTGGGCAGAATGAGCCCAGCAGGCCAGAGCAAAACTCGGGCAAAGGTACCACTGGCCACAGAGGTTTCCAGCTGGCAAAGTGACACCCCAAGGATCCTGCAACATTTTGGGGGCTCATCCAGGATCTATGGAAAGGTGAATAAAGGTGGATCTTTTCTTTCTTTTTTTTTTTCAGATGGAGTCTCACTCTGTCACCCAAGCTGGAGTGCAGTGGTGTGATCTTGGCTCACTGCAGCCTCCACCTTCCAGATTCAAGTGATTCTCCTGCCTCAGCCTCCCAAGTAGCCGGAATTACAGGCATGTGCCATAACACCTAGCTAATTTTTGTATTTTTAGTAGAGATGGGGTTTCACCATGTTGGCCAGGCTAGTCTCGAACTTCAGACCTCAAGTGATTTGCCTGCCTTGACCTCCCAAAGTGCTGGGATTACAGGCGTGAGCTGCTGTGCCTGGCTGGATCTGCTCTTTCTGTCCTTTTTTCAGACTCCACAATAGTCAAAATGAAAGAAAAAATACCAGGCCTCTGTCAGCCAATTAAAAGCAACTAGGACAGCTGCCAGACTTAAGAAATGGAGGACAGGCTTGCTGGGGAGGACACTGTCAATCCCCCATCACCTTCGGGTGTTGGGAATGTTGGCTTTGTTCCAATCTAGTTTCCCTTCATGGAGGTCTAGCTATTGCATGGGACCAGAAGGAGGTCCTGGGACAACTGAGGGTATCTCATCAAGGCCATATCTTGGTGTTATCCAAAGGCTCCTCGACTAACTCCAGGCCCCAACTGCCCATAAGGGTGTCGGTCCTAGGACCTCCAGTCTTTCCTATTGTTCTTTTCTTTTTTCTTTTTTTTTTCTTTCTTTCTTTCTTTCTTTCTTTCTTTCTCTTTCTTTTCTTTCATGGCTCTCATGGTTCCTATCTCTTCTTTATATACAGTGTTAAATGTTAAGGATGTTGTTGCAAACCACAGATATTACTGGGTAGAATGAGTATTTGGCTTAATCATCAAAAGTATAAACTGGAAGGTTAAGAGTAGCACAGATGAAGTAAAGTGTGCCTTGGTATCCATAAGTAAATTCATGGCAAAAATGTTCCTGTCATTTCCTTGGTTGCCAATGTAGTGCCAAGCACCACAAGACACAGAAAAAACATCTCATATTCTTTTGCTCAAAGCTGTGGCCAAATTATGTTCTGCAGGGTGGAGAAGCTTGACCTCAGGAAGGAGGCACAGCGCAGGTGAGCATGACTAATTCCTGCCAACTAGGCCCTCCTGCTTCATGGATGGAAGTCATGCTCACATCCATGGCATAGAGCAGGTATAGGGAACCCAAAGGTTACCAACAGCAGGAGGATAGGATGGCACATAGGTAAGTGTGAATATCCCTACCCATTAGGCCTCCCTGCTACATGGGTGAAGGTCACACTTGCACCCATGGGTGGCACCTGCAAAGTTTCTGCAACTTGGGGATATAAGATCAGAAGAAAGAAAAGGATGCCTTTTTTCTCTTCCTTATGTACCCTGGGTATTCACTGGAAAGAGAAAGGAACAAAGGGACACGTTTTTCCCCTTTCCAGATGGGTAACCAATCATTTTCTACCTGCACTCCTCACGAGTGCATCCTAAATCACTGGAATTCCTTTGAGCCTCAGACTCTGGAGAAAGAAAAAAAGAGCTGTTTCCTTTTTTCCTCCTTTGTCCTCTCTTCACTGACGGGTAATTGCATCACTATGCCCCAGGACACTCCCCTCAGATGCATCCCCCAAACTGGGAAGAGTTTAATTTCCCCCAAACCTTAAACTGCTTGGCAATCTCTTGAGGAGGGCCAACTTTTCTATGCCTGTTTCCCTTCACAGGACTTCAGGGTCAAAGGGTTTCTTCCTATTCATTGGGAGTTAAAATGTCCTCTTTCTTTTTAAGCAATATAAGTTGCTTTTTGTATTGTAGTTGGCAAACACACATATAAAGGTAAAGTGACAAGTCTATGTTGGTTTCCCCGATTTTATTTTATTTATTTATTTATTTTTCAAGACAGAGTTTTGCTCTTGTTGCCCAGGCTGGAGTGCAATGGCGTGACCTTAGCTCACTGCAACCTCCACCTCTCAGGTTCAAGCTATTCTCCTGCTTCAGCCTCTGGAGTAGCTGGGATTACAAGCGCTGCCACGATGCCCAGATAATTTTTTGTATTTTTAGTAGCAACAGGGTTTCACCATGTTGGCCAGGCTGGTCTCAAACTCCTGACCTCAGGTAATCCACCTGCCTCGACCTCCCAAGATGCTGGGATTACAGGCATGAGCCACCACTCTCAGCCCCTCAATTTTAAAGAAAGTGGCTGCTCTGTGAACATGTAACTGCTCAATGGGTTCACCTTGCCCACTGCCTAGATAGAGCCGACTTATCAAGACAGGGGAACTGCAATGGAAAAAGAGTAATTCACACAGAGCCAGCTGTGGGTGAAACCAGAGTTTTATTATTATTCAGATCAGTCTTCCCAAGCATATGGGGATCAGAGTCTTAAAAGATAATTTGGTGGGTAGGAGCTTGGGAAGTGGTGAGTGCTGATTGGTAGGGTTGGAGATGGATTGAATAGGGGATTGAAGTGAGGTTTTCTTGCTGTCTTCTGTTCCTGGGTAGGATGGCAGAACATGAGCCAGATTACCAGTATGGGTGGTGTCAGTTGATCCATCCAGTGCAGGGTCTGCAAAATATCTCAAGCGCTGATCTAGGTTTTACAATAATGATATTATCCACAATAGTGATATTATCCACAGGAGCAATTTGGGGAGGTTCAGACTCTTGGAGCCAGAGGCTGCATGACCCCTAAACCACAGCTTCTCATCTTGTAGCTAATTTGTTAGTTGTGCAAAGGCGGGTCCCAGGCAAGAAGGGGGTCTTTTCGGGAAAGGTCTATTATCATTTTGTTTCCGAGTCAAACTGTAAACTGAATTCCTTCCCAAAGTTAGTTCTGTCTATGCCCAGGAATGAACCAGGACAGCTTAAAGGTTAGAAGCAAGATGGAGTCAGTTAGGTCTGATCTCTTTCACTGTCATAATTTCCTTAGTTATAATTTTGTAAAGGGTGTTTCAAACCGCCCTCCTTTCCCCTGATCTTGGCCCTATGAGAGGCCCACTCTCTTGATGTTATATGTCCCTGGAGAAGCCACAAGTGACACCCAGCCAGCCTTGATGAGAGCTGGCAAGTTCCAGGCACTGGGGGTAGGCACCCAGGAGACAATGGCTAGAAGGGAAGGCTCTGGCAGAGTTGCGGCCCCTTCCAACTCCAGCTCTCTGTCCCTGCAGGGGAAGACACAGCTCAGGCTGACAGCAGCCGAGAGGGCAGCTTTGAAACCCAGCAGGGAGATAACAGAAGACAAAGAAACCAAAGTCTCCCTGATAACTCGCCAGGAAGCCAACACAAAACAAAACATAGATAAGAAGCGGACTGCCTCTCTCAAGGCCAAACTGTTTTAAAATAGAGTCCTGCTGTGGACGCTGGGCTTAAAGACTGTGCAGCTGATAAAGTGATCCCTTTGATGGGGAGCGAAAGAGATAGATGAGGCTCCACCAGCATGGTTTGGAGACCTCCAAAGAAACTGTGCTCCTGGCTGGACAGCAGCCAGGCAGCTGGATACCTCCAGCCCTCTGAGTTTTGGCCTCATTCCCTAGGGTCAAGGCGAGGTCTTCCTATTTCAGGTTCCCCAGGTAGCCTAAAGTTGTTTTAGTTTTGAAGGTTTTTTTTTATTATTTTATTTTTTGGAGAGAGTCTCGCTCTGTTACCCAGGCTGAAGTGCAGTGATGTGATCTCAGCTCACTGCAACCTCTGCCTCCCAGAAAGGATTCAAGCAATTCTCCTGAATCAGCCTCCCAAGTAGCTAGGACTACAGGCATGCACCACCACACCTGGCTAGTATTTTTCTATTTTCAGTAGAGATGGGGTTTTGCTGTGTTGTCCAGGCTGGTCTTGGAACTACTGAGCTCAGGCAATCCGCCTGCCTCGGCCTCCCAAAGTGCTAGGATTACAGGCGTGAGCCACTGTGCCCAGATATATTTTGTGTGTGTGTGTGGTGGGGGGCTGTGGGTGGTGATGTTGATTTTAAACAAAGCCAAGGAGATGATGTTTCTACAAAATGCTCAATCAAGTGTCTTTGAACCAAGGAGGGCCTTTGAGGCCATGTGGTATAATGGAGAGCTCCTGGCCTTGGCTTCAGACATACATCCCAGGACCCTGGGCAAGCGACTGGCTTTTCTATGAGCCTTGGTGCCCTCACTGGGGCAATGAAGACGATAAGCCCAGTGGAACAGGACTGGGTGAGGATCAAGCGATGACGGATAGTGCTGGGTGCAGTGGCTCATGTCTGTAGTCCCAGCTACTTGGGAGGTTGAGGTGGGAGGATCACCTGAGGTCAGGAGTTTGGGGCTGCCGTGAGCTGTGATTGCACCTGTGAATAGTCACTGCAATCCAGCGTGGGCAACAGAAGGAGATCCTATCTCTCAAGCAAACAAACAAGAGATGAAAGATATGAAGTGCTTAGCTAGTACTGCCCTTAGCTGTGGCATGGGGCCCCTGTCTAAGCCATATGCTTTAGAGAACCTCACTGTGGTCCTCTTCTGCTCCTCGGCCCATTGGGACTAAGGCTTGAACCCATGTGGAGCCCACGACCTTCTTCTAGACCCCAAGCCAACTTTCCAGAGCTGAGCTGGCCTCCAACCCATGTTGCTTCCCAGGGGCAGCAGGATATGAACTTCTAGGCCCAAAGGATGGCCAATGGGGGCTGTTTGTGCAAAGGGACATGGAGAGGGTATAGAGAGTTTGTACAGGCATTCTGCAGCTCCCACACACATGAACCTGAGGCTGCTCCTGGCGCAGGATGGAGCCTGTGATCAAATAAATACATTCCAGTTACAGTTATGTAACAAAACACCCCAAGGCTTAGTGGCATGAAACAGCAACGATCATTATATTATTATGCCTCAGGGACTGAGGCACGCCAGGGATGCCTTGCCTAAGCCTCTTTCCCTGTGTCCCCCTTTCCAGGAGGGGAAACCGGGGGTGGGAGAGAGGGCAGATTGGAGCCATGTGGCCAGATGGTTCAGCAGGAGGCATTTTCGGTTTCCGTGGGGACGCTAGGAACGCCAGCCCAGAAGGAGGGAAAGGTGCCTTCAGCATAACAAGACCCTCCACAGGGAAGGGGGCAAGGTCATGAGAATGGAGGAAAGCAAGAGCCTCAAGCTAAAGGACACACCCCCCTCTGGGACCTCTGGAATAAAGAAGTCCTCCCAGAGGAAAGGAGAGTTTGCCCTCAGGTCCTTAAAAGGAGAAAAGGCAAAGCAGCCTGGCTGATAGAGAAGTCACTGGCTGGGAGGAAGAACGCATCATTGTCTCCAACCTCAGGCCAGACGCATCCCACCAGGGGAATCCCAGACACCCAGGAGGCCTCCCAGGGGCTGGACTGGCCTTTAGTTTCTGAAGGGATTGATAGCCAGTCCTGGCAGGGGGAGTTGCAGAGACAGCAATTCAGGAAGGTTAGAGAGAGGGCTGCGCAGCAGCAGGGAGTGGGGAGAAGAAGTGGGTCAAGGAAGGAGGGCGTCTCCGCATAGGCACCCCCAGAAGGTCCTGGCTGTGAGAGAGAGCCCCCTTCTCCGTTAGTTCTCCAAAGGCATAGCCTAATCCGCCATATCCATCCAAGCGCTCAGTTTGCTTCTGTTCTCAGGCTCTGGGCAGCTTTGGGACAGAAAGGGTTCCTTTCAGTGGGCTGTGCTGCCTGCAGGCAGCCAGGACCAGGTCTGGGAAGGTCTGGTAGGTGGCAAGGTAAGTGAAGAGGGGCCACTTTGCTTGGCAAGCTGAATAGCAAAGGCTTGCACGGGGTTGCCAGATTTACCAAACAACAATACAGGACTCCATTAAATTTGAATTTCAGATAAACACTGAATTTTTTTTTAGGATGAGGAGGTTCCATGCAATATTTGGGATATACTTATACTAAAAGAGTATTTGTTATTTTAAATCTAATTTTAACTAAGCTTTCTATATTTTATCTGGCAGCCCTAGGCCTGCCCCACTAGGGTCCCCAGTCGCCCCTCACAAGGACCATCCCCAGACACCCTTGCCCTAAAGCATAGAGAGAGCCAGGACCTTGGCAACAGAAGGAAGTGGCCTTTTTTGGTGCATTCCAGAATTCCTGGCAGGCCTCCCCTCTCCCCAGCACCTGCCTCCATTCCTTCCGCACACATTTTTAGGTCTGGCACCAGAGATCCTATGGCAGAGTAAGCCCTGGGAGGATGCTAGGTGAGTTGCAGTGCGTCCCATCTTACTTGTGTATCTGCAGCCCTTCACTAATCACAGTTGCAATGGCCTTTTCTTGGAGGAGTCAGAGAGATTGATTGTGGGGCTTGGGCTTAAAGAATGCTTGGGAGAAAATGGAGATGGACACAGGGACAGAAACGCATGCAAATACGTTCTGGGAATCCCAGTAACTTCTGTGGCTTGACCTGTGTTTGGATAAAGAGCGAGGACATGCCAGTGGCAAAGAGGCAAAGGCCAGTCACTTAAGGCTTTGGATCTTAGGCCAAGGCATCTGTACTTACACTCAGCAGTGGACAGCCATGGAAGAGGTGCTTTAAAATTGTTTATTTGGGTGCGGTTGCTCACACCTGTAATCTGAACACTTTGGGAGGCCAGGTGGGAGGATTACTGCAGCCCAGTAGTTTCAGACCAGCCTGGGCAACATGGTGAAACCCCACCTCTACAAAAAATACAAAAATTAGCTGGGCATGGTGGCATGTGCCAGTAGCCCCAGCTACTCAGGAGGCTGAGGCAGGAGGATCAATTGAGCCCAGGAGGTTGAGGCTGCAGTGAGTTATGATTATGCCAGTGCACTCCACTCTGGGTAACAGAGCAAGATCTTGTCTGAAAAAATTATTTATTTGTTGGTTAAAGTAAGTAAACAAGTAATACAATACAGAACAGCAGTGTTATCAAAGTATGGCCTATGGACCCTGGAGGTCCCCAAGATACTTAGAGATCTGCAAGGTCAAAACTATGTTTATAGTAATACTCAGACATTCTATGCCCTTTTCATTCAAATGATGTGTTATCATTTGACTGACTGCTTGAAAGCAATGGCGAGTGAACCTGTCATTGCTTCAACACAAGTTAAGGCAGTAGTGCCTGAGAGGATCAAAATATGCCACTCCAAAATAAGCCACTTTGGCAGAAGGACTATTTTGAGAGGAATGCAACTAGGAATCAACAGTTGCAGGATGAGTTCTCTGCTTTCCTATTAGCTGCAAAAAACAGGGCATAAATTTCCCTTTGTGAATACCAAGATGATTTTGCATAAACAGACCTTACTAAAATAACCTCTATCGTCCATTCGTTCCCCCATATATTTCCTAGCCACTTCCCCACAATTTGTCACCCTTGATGCCCAAACCCTCTTTCCTTTGTTAAAATGTTGTGTAAGTCCCCATGTCTAATGACTTGAGTTTCAGCTCTTTTCTGTGAACTCTCATGCATGTAAATATTCATAAAAGTTGTGTGCCTTTTCTCCTGTTATTCTGTCCTTTGTCAGTTTAATTCACAGACCTCTAATCAATGAACCTAAGTGCAGGCAAAACATTTTTCCTCCCTGACACTGCAGCCTTGACATCCTGGGCTCAAGCGATCCTCCCACCTCAGCCTCCAATTAGCTGGAACTACAGGCACATACCACCACATCTGGCTAATTTTTTATTTTTTGTAGAGACGGTGTCTCAGTATGTTGCCCAGGCTAGCATTGTATTCATTGCCATGTATTTGCAATTTAAAAACATTTCATTTATGAATGACCTTGATGGAACAGTAAAAAATACTTTTATTAACTCTCAATCTGTGAGCAGTATATATCTTTCTATGCTTGATATTTTGTGTGATGAAAGGAGGAGTATGTAGAAAGCACTTCTGCTGCTTACCAAAGGATGATGGGCTTCTCTAAGGACAAGCGCTTGTGTGATTGTCTGAGTTGTCAGCCAAACTAGCTGCTTTTTTCATAGAACACCATTTTTACTTGAAAGACTGACAAACGATGGTTATTCTGACTGGTATTTAGCAGACATTTCTCAACAATAAATAAAGTGAAACTGTCACTCCATAAAAGCAACTGACAGCATTTGTTGCCAATGATAAAATTTGAGCTTTGAAGCAAAAGTTAGAATTTTGGAAAACGTGTATCCGCCATTGTGAGTTTAACAAGCTTCCAAGTACATAAACACTTTTTTTTCTTTTCTTTTTTTTTTTTTTTGTGAGATGGAGTCTTGCTCTGTCACCCAAGCTGGAGTGCAATGGCATAATCTCAGCTCACTGTTAACTCTGCCTCCCAGGTTCAAGCGATTCTCCTGCCTCAGCCTCCTGAGTAACTGGGATTACAGGCACACGCCACCACACCTGGCTAATTTTTGTATTTTTAGTAAAGATGGGGTTTCACCATGTTGGCCAGGCTAGTCTTGAACTCCTGACTGCAGGTGATGTACCCACCTCGGCCTCCCAAAGTGCTGGGATTACAGGCATGAGTCACCGTGCCCAGCCTCACTGAAACAATTTTCTTATGAGATTAGTAGTGATATTAACACACATGATTTTTCAATATTGTCTAACAAAATGTGTCAAAAATTGGATGATCTGCATAATTCTATCAGTACTTTCCAAATGACAAATGCATAATGTTACAAAACTACACTCACATAAAAGATTCACTTAAGGTACAAGACAGGGCCGAGTATAGTGGCTCATGCCTATAATCCCAACACTTTGGCAGGTAGAGGTGGGAGGACCACTAGAGGCGAAGAGTTGGAGACCAGCCTGGGCAACATAGCAAGACCCCATCTTTATTTTAAAAAATAAAAAATTAGCCAGGTGTGGTGGCACACACCTATAGTTCCAGCTACTAAGGAGGCTGAGGCAGGAGGATTGCTTGAACTCAGGAGTCTGAGGTTGCAATGAGCTATGATCAAGCCACTGTACTCTAGCCTGGGTGACAGAGTGAGACCCTGTCTTAAAAAAAAAAAAGTGGGGAGACAAGAGAGAGCAATGGCTTTTGTTTTGTTTTGTTGTTTGAGACAGAGTCTTGCTCTGTCACCCAGGCTGACGTTCAGCGGCGAAATCTCGGTTCATTGCAACCTCTGCCTCCCGGGTTCAAGCAATTCTTGTGCCTCAGCTTCCCAAGTAGCTAGAATTACAGATGTGCATCACCAAACCCAGCTAATTTCTGTATTTTTAGTAGAGACGGGGTTTCGTCATGTTGGCCTGTCTAGTCTCAAACTCCTGGCCTCATGTAATACGTCTGCCTCGGCCTCCCAAGGTGCTGGGATTACAGGCATGAGCCACGGCGCCCAGCCAGAACAATGAGTTTTAATGTAACAGTATGAATATGTCATTGCTATGGTTTCAGATTCTACACTGCTTTGAGAAACTGCTGCTTGTCCAGTTTCGATGTGCTATCAAAGAATACCCACAAAAGGCTATTTAAAGTCTCTTTTTTCTAACTACATATCTTACTGACATGAATTTTCTTCACATACTCCAACCAAAACAATATATTCTGATAGATCGAATGCAGAAACAGATATGAGAATGAAGATTTTTCAATTAAGTCAGATATTAAAAAGATTTGCAAAAATGCAAAACAAAGTCATTTTCTCACTAAATGTTTTTGTTTTGGAAAGAATAGTTACTTTTTATAAAACTGTTATTTATGTTAACATATAATTGCTTTATTGTTGTTATTTCTTTTCTTTCTTTTTTTTTTTGTTTTTGAGACAGGGTCTCACTCTGTTGCCCAGGCTGGGGTGTAGTGGCACAATCTCAGCTTACTGCAACCTCCGCATCCTGGGCTTAAGTGATTCTCCTGTCTCAGCCTCCTGTGTAGCTGGGACTACCGGCACACACCACCACCACACCTGACTAATTTTTGTGTGTGTATATATATATAATTTTTTTTTTGAGATGGAGTCTTGCTCTGTTGCCCAGGCTGGAGTGCAGTGGCACCATATCCGCTCACTGCTCCACCTCCTGGGTTCACACCATTCTCCTGCCTCAGCCTCCCAAGTAGCTGGGACTACAAGCATGTGCCACCACACCCAGCTAATTTTGTGTATTTTTAGTAGAGACGGGGTTTCACCGTGTTAGCCAGGATGGTCTTGATCTCATGACCTCATGATCCACCCACCTTGGTCTCCCAAAGTGCTGGGTTTACAGACATGAGCCACCGCGCCCAGCCTAATTTTTGTATATTTTGAGAGATGGGGTTTCACTATGTTGGCCAGGCTGGTCTCGAACTTCTGAGTTCAAGTGATCAGCCTGCCTCAGCCTCCCAAAGTGTTGGGATTACAGGCACGAGCCACCTCGCCTGGCCTATTGTTATTTCTAAATGAATTAATATTTAAATATTTTTTAAATTTCTTAGCTTTAATTTCTGATAATCCTCATTAATGAAAATGTTTTTGGGGACACTGAGTAATTTTTAGAGTGTAGAGTGGTCCTGAACTTTGAGGGGTTCTTCAAACGCAGAACTTTGAGAACCACTACAAAACAGAGTGAATTAACTTTCCATCCCACTACAGAATCTCAGCCTGCTGAGACAACCACTGTGGCCAGTGTACTATGTACCCTTCCCTGTATCGTATGCCTTTATACCCAAAAGGTATCCACAATTTATTTATTTTTATTTATTTTTTTGAGACAGGGTTTCGCACTTGTTGCCCAGGCTGGAGTGCAATGGCATGATCTCGGCTCACTGCAACCTCTGCCTCCCGGGTTCAAGTGATTCTCCTGCCTCAGCCTCCCAAGTAGCTGGGATTACAGGCATGCACCACCACACCCTGCTAATTTTTTGTATTTAGTAGAGATGGGGTTTTACCATGTTAGTCAGGCTGGTCTCGAACTCCTGACCTCAGGTGATCCACTCGCCTCAGCCTCCCAAAATGCTGGGATTACGGCGTGCACCACCGTGCCCGGCCAGGTATTCACAATCCTGTACCTGGCTCTTTTCCATAGGAAAAGAATAGACCATGGAACCCAGCCCATATCAGTACACATACGACTGCTCCAATAGTTTTCCTGGCTGGATTGTGTGCCTATTATATGAACTCAACGTAATCTATTCAACCATCCTGCTGCTGCTGGACATTTAGGTTGGTTCTCATTTTTTAACAAGTTCAGGCCCAGCACGGTGGTTCACGCCTGTAATCCCAGCACTTTGGGAGGGTGAGGCGGGCGGATCACGAGGTCAGGAGATCGAGACCATCCTGGCTAACAGGGTGAAACCCTGTCTCTACTAAAAATACAAAAATTAGCCGGGCGTGGTGGCGGGCGCCTGTAGTCCCAGCTACTCGGGAGGCTGAGGCAGGAGAATGGCGTGAACCCAGAGGTGGAGCTTGCAGTGAGCCGAGATCACACCACTGCACTCCAGCCTGGGCAATAGAGTGAGACTCCGTCTCAAAAATAAACCAGTTCAAACAATGACGTAATGAACATCCTTGGAAAAGTTTTAAGCAGGTAAGTGATAGGATCAGATTTGCTTGTTTAAAATGTCACTCTGAATATGTAAGCTGCTGAAATCTGAACAAGATCTATGGAGTGTATCAATATCAATTTCCTGGCTGTGGATATTGTACTATTGTGCAAGATGTTGCCACTGAGGAAACGAGAAGGAAACCAGGTGAAGAGTACATGGAATCTGTCTGTATTATTTCTTATAATGCATGTGAATCTATAATTATCTCAAAATAAAAAATTTAATTAAAAAATTGAGGCCCGGCATTGTGGCTCACGCCTGTAATCCCAGCACTTTGGGAGGCGGAGGCAGGTGGATCACCTGAGGTCAGGAGTTCGAGACCAGCCTGGCCGACATGGTAAAACCCGTCTCTACTAAAAATACAAAAAATTAGCCAGTTGTGGTGGCGGGCACCTGTAATTCCAGTTACTCAGGAGGCTGAGACAGGAGAATCACTTGAACCCAGGAGGCAGAGGTTGCAGTAAGCTGAGATTGCGTCATTGCACTTCAGCCTGGGAGACAAGAGCGAAACTCTTGTCTCAAAGAAAAAAAAAAAAAAAGTTGACATGTATTAGGATAATTAGTATCAAAATAACAGAAAATAACAAGTGTTGGCAATAATGTGTGAAAACTGGAACCCTTCTGCACTGCTGGTGGGAATATAAAATGGGGCAGCTACTATGGGAAACAATATGGCAGTTCCTAAAACACTAAAAATAGAACTATCCTATGACCTAACCATCTCACTTCTGGGTTTACAGCCAAAATAATTGAAAACAGGATCTCAAGGAGATATTTCCACACTATGCTTACAGCAGCACTATTTATAGTAGCCAAGAGGTCAAAAGCAACCCAAGTGTCCATTGACAAATGGATAAAGAAAATGAGGTATATACATACAATGGAATATTATTGAGCCTTATAAAGGAAGGAAATTCTGACACATGCTACAACACAGTTGAACCTTGAGAACATCTTACTAAGTGAAATAAGCCAGTCCCCAAAAGACAGGTACTATGTGATTCTACTTACGTGAAGTGTCTATAGTAGTCAAATTCATAGAAACAGAAAGTAGAATAGTGGTTGTCAGGGGCTGGGGAGAGGGAAATACAGAGGTGTTAGTTTCATGGGTATAGTTTCACTTTTGCAAGCTAAAAAAATTCCGGAGAGCTCTTCCATAACAATGCGAATATAACTAACAGTACTTAACTCTATACTTAGAAATGGTTAAGATGGTAAATTTTGGCCAGGCACAGTGGCTCTGTAATCCCAGCACTTTGGGAGGCCAAGCCAGGTGGATAACTTGATGTCAGGAGTTCGAGACTAGCCTGGCCAACATGATGAAACCCTGTCTCTACTAAAAATACGAAAATTCGCCAGGTGTGGTGGTACACGGCTGTAGTCCCAGCTGCTCAGGAGGCTGACGCAGGAGA
Organism: Pongo abelii; assembly: GCF_028885655.2. Lineage (NCBI taxonomy): Eukaryota > Metazoa > Chordata > Mammalia > Primates > Hominidae > Pongo > Pongo abelii. The sequence continues at coordinate 78,378,789 of NC_072001.2, read as the reverse complement.
ATCGCTTGAACCCAGGAGGCAGGGGTTGCAGTGGGCCGAGTTCACACCACTGTACTCCAGCCTGGGCAACAGAGTGAAACTCTGTCCAAAAAAAGAAAAAAGAAAAAAGAAAAGGGAGCTGGGCATGGGTGTGGTGGCTCACGCCTACAATCCCAGCACTTCAGGAGCCAAGGCTGGTGAATCACCTGAGGTCAGGAGTTTGAGACCAGCCTGGCTAACATGGTGAAACCCTGTCTCAACTAAAAATACAAAAATTAGCTGGGTGTGGTGGCGCATGCCTGTAATCCCAGTACTCGGGAGGCTGAGGCAGAAAAATCGCTTGAACCTGGGAGGCATAGGTTGCAGTGAGCCAAGATTGTGCCATTGCACTCCAGCCTGGGCAACAAGACAAAACTCCGTCCCAAAAAAAAAAAAAAAAAAAAAGATGGTAAATTTTATGTTATGCATTTTTTTACCACACACACAAACAAAACTAGAGGAGAGCTAGTAAAAAAAAAAAATCACTCTAGCTGCCACAAGGTTTGAAGGGGCCCTGCTAGTGGCAGGAAAGTCTCCTAGCAGGATGTTCTTTTGTCCTGATGAGAAGTGCTGGGGCATGAACAAAGGCAGTGCCCTGGATCCCCAAAGACTGTGAAAGATTGAATTATTTGTCCCTTGTAATATAATTATTCACCCACATCCTTGCCATGGTGGAGAGAGAATACTTTCCCACCTTTTGATTTTGTGTTTGGCCATGTGACTTGCTTTGGCCAGTAGGAAACTTGTGAACCTGACATGAGAAGTTTTGAAATGTGCTTGCTCAGTTGGACATGCCTTCTCGTGCTGCAGTAATCTGCCATGACAAGAACGTGCCCCATATAGCTGCTGCTCCTTCCTTCTGGGTCCAGGAATGAGTCTCCAGGAACAGGCCATAATCCCTCGGTAGCCGCTGGTCCCAGGAGAACGAGGGACATGCAGAGCAGATCTGAACTCAGTCTGTAGCTTGGAGTCTAGCCTCGATCAACCAAGGTACGATTCAATTTCAGCTGAATTGTACAGCTGACCCACAGGTCATGAGCGTGACAATAAAGGATTATTGTTTGAAGCTTCTGAGTTGTTGTGGTTGTTGTCTCATACAGCACAACGACCCATTTTATAATGGCACTTAGTACGCTTTTACAACCTCAACCATTGTTCTGCTGATAGCAAAGCTTTCCATCCAGCAATACTCAACATCCAAACACAGAAGACATGGCAAAAGCAGGGGGGAGTGCTGAGGTGGTTAAGTTCATATACAGAGTGCTGGTGAAAGCACAGGGTGAAGAATCCCTGGGGGTCACTTCCTAGATGGGAGCACAGTAGCCTAATACCTTAGCTGTAGCTTCATCAGTATGTTGGTAAGGATCGCTGTAGGAACACGTGATCAACAGCTCTTAGCATCATCTTTTTGGAGTGACTTGAGTCTTGTGATTGAAACGATTCTGTTTCTTACTGGTTGGGATTATTTAGTGAAGACACTGTTTGGAACAGATATTATCATTATCCTGTTCCTGGGCGCAGTGGCTCACGCCTGTAACCCCAGTACTTTGGGAGGCCGAGGCGGGCAGATGACAAGGTCAGGAGATCGAGACCATCCTGGCTAACACAGTGAAACCCCCTCTCTACTAAAAATATAAAAAATTAGCCAGGCGTGGTGATGGGCACCTGTAATCCCAGCTACTTGGGAGGCTGAGGCAGGAGAATGGCGTGAACCTGGGAGGCAGAGCTTGCAGTGAGCTGAGATCGAGCCACTGCACTCCAGCCTGGGTGACAGAGCAAGACTCTGTCTCAAAAAGAAAAAAAAAAAAAAAAGAAAAGAAAGAAAGGAAAGAAAGGCAAGGAAGAAAAGAAAGAAAGAAAAAGAAAGAAAGAAGTCACTACTTTATCATATAAAAAAATCAATAATAAGTCATTAATGGAAATTATAATCCAGTTGGTGTTTTCTATTTCTTCAATTATAATTTTCTTTTTTTTTTTTCTTGAGACAGGGTGTCGTTTTGTCACCCAGGCTGGAGTTCAGTGGTTCAATTATAGCTCACTGCAACCTCAAACTCCTGGGCTCAAGTAATCCTCCTGCCTCAGTCTCCTGAGTAGCTGGAACTACAGGCGTGCACTACCATGCCTGGTAATTTTTAAAAATTTTTGTAGAGACAAGGCTTCACTTTGTTGCCCACTTTGTTAATCTGGAACTCCCAGCCTCAAGTGATCCACCCGCATCAGCCTCCCAAAGCACTGGGATTACTTACAAGCGTGAGCCACCATTCCTGGCCTCATTTTCTTTTTTTAACAGGTGTTTGAATTAATATACAAATAAAGTCTATAAATAGGGCTTGGTAGATAAATCTTAAACCTGCAAGTTTCCCCTCCATCTCTTTTTGTTTTGTAATACTGTTTTGTTAAGGAAATTGGGGGATTTTATTTTGTTTTTGTTTTTTGTTTTTTTTTGGAGACCGAGTCTTGCTATCACCTAGCCTGGAGTGCAGTGGTGTGATCTCGGCTCCCTGCAACCTCAGCTTCCTGGGTTCAAGTGATTCTCCAGCTTCAGCCTCCCGAGTAGCTGGGATTACAGGCGCGTGCCACCACACCCAGCTAACTTTTGTATTTTTAGTAGAGAGGGGGTTTCACCAGGTTGGCCAGGCTGGTCTTGAACTCCTGACCTCAAGTCATCCACCAGCCTCAGCCTCCCAAAGTGTTGGGATTACAGGCGTGAGCTACCGCACCAAGCTGGAAACTGGGTTGTTTATCCTTGCAGTTTCCCAGTCTGAATTTGGTTGATTGCATCCCTGTGGTACCATTTAACACGTCTTCTGTCTTCTGTATTTAGTTATGGAGGCTTGAATAAATTCAAGTCCAGCTATTTTTTTCAAGACCACCTCCTAGATGGTGATATGTGCTCCTATCAGGAAGCACCTAACTTCTGGTTGTGTCTCATTTTGCAACATCTGCAGCCATAGATGATCATTACTTAAATTCATGAGGAATTGCAAAATAGTGACATTATAACTGTATTATTTCTTATTTTATTAAACTGCATATTTCTACAAAGTGAAACTTGCCCTCATTGATTATTTAGTTATCCTGAGAGATAGATCATATGCAAAAGACAAAACAAATATTTAATGCTTTCCCTTTATGTACCAGCTGCCTAGCATCCCCCTAAGGTGAAAAATTAGTTATTTTTAAATATGTGTGAATCAGTGGATTTAAACATGTCTGATTGGTGTCAATCCATTGCAGTTATTAATCTTACTAGTGCTCAAAAAATCCCGCCTTTGGCTGGTGGAAGTGTATTCAGATTGGCTCCTGTGTCCTTTTGACATGACCCCAGGAGTGTTTCATAGCATCCTATTTCATATGACAGGATATTTATGACTCATTCCTTATATCTCCTGTCCCCAAAATGCCCAGAGGCATTTTTCATCTGGATTGATTGAAGGTCAGTGATGGCGGGAGGTAGGCTGACTCCCAGTTTGAAGACTTACAGAGCTACATGGACAGTGATGTCACTTGCAGATGTGGGGTCGACATTGAGGTTGGGGGACCAGAGTCGTCAAAGAAGACTGAGAGGGTAGTGGAGTGAGGGCAGACATCTCTGGCCATCCCGCAGGGCCTTGGGGACTTTAGCAGTGCAACTCCAGTCCACAGTAAGGGTGATGGCAGTTGCTGCAGGTGGCCACGGGAGGCTAAAGGCAATGGTACTACGAAGGCCCCAGGCATCTTCAGGCTTCCACATGGTCCATGGCACAAGTCACCACGGACCGCCCAAACCTGGGTTCACTTTCCTCCCTTGGCGCCTGTGCATGAGAAATCTCCTGTCTTCTCCAAACATGGGTTGGCCCAAAAGAGAGATGTGTGTCCCCTTGTTACAGTCTGCTCAGCCTGCTAACATAACCCCCAGCCCCCACATACACACGCCTTTGTGCCTTCACCCCTGCACCATAAAGCACATGTACTCCATGCGTAAACACGTTTACGTATACGATAGTGTGCAGCTGCCCACTCACACGCACACACGCAGTGGTGTGGAGAAGGAGCATTGGCGGTGCGCTGTGGTCAGGAAGGCCTGCATTTGAACCTCCTTCACTAGGCCATGGGTCTCTGGACCTCAGTTTACTGATCTGTAAAACAAGATGTTGGCCTTAATGTCCCTCTGTCCCCAAGGTCCCTGTCTGTCCATGCTGACAATAAGGTTCTAAGTGTTTCAAAGTATATACACACTCATAGAAACTCTGGGGACAGCCCCTCCCAAGCCTCCCCTAGTCCCCATACCCACACATTTTAAGCAGAAAGAGCCCTATACCTGGAATGCCCAGCTTTCAGGTTGCAACTTGCTTTTTACCTTGACTACATCACCCGATGAGACAGAAATGCTCACTGGATGGCCCCCCAGGCTGGGGTACTAGGGGGCAGGTGGCTCTGGCTTGGCACCCTCCTTGGGCCTGAATTTCTACCCACTTCCACGGGGCTCCAGCGGGGACAGTAACCAGTCTGCAAGGGCAGTGGGCTCTCCCAGTTTGACTCCCAATTAGGATTTGCCAGCACTGGCCATCTAAGGCCTATCGGGGTGCTTGCAGGTTTCCTGGGGGGATAGGAAAGCTCTGTGTGCTGACTGCCCACCCCCCGCCGCCCCGCAATCCAGAGCTCAGCTTACCCACAGCTGCCAAGGGGTGCTGGATCTCAAGTGCTACTCTATATGAGTGTGTGTTTTGGGAGAAGTACTAGGGAAGAAGGGGAGGCTTTTTTCCATAGAAAGGCATGCAATGTAGTAAAAGTGGGGAAGCTTTGGACACAATCCTGGCTCAACAACTTATCAGGGGTGTCTAATCTTTTGGCTTCCCTGGGCCACACTGGAGGAAGAATTGTCTTGGGCCACACATAAAATGCACTAACACTAATGATAGCTGATGAGCTTAAAAAATTTTGCAAAAAAAAAAGTTATTTTATTTTATATTTTATTTTTTGAGATGGAGTCTCACTCTGTTGCCCAGGCTGGAGTGCAATGGCACAGTCTCAGTTCACTGCAACCTCCGCCTCCCAGGTTCAAGCGATTCTCCTGCCTCAGCCTCCCAAGTAGCTGGGACTACAGGCATGCACCACCACGCCCAGCTAATTTTTTGTAAAAAAAAACAAAAAAAATAATAATATTTTAAGAAAGTTTATGAATTTGTGTTGGGCTGCATTCAAAGCCATCCTGGGCCGCATGTGGCCCATGAGTTGTGGGTTGGACAAGCTTGACTTAAATGCTATGTGGCCTTGGCCCCTTCCCAGGCCATGGTTTCCTCTTCTGTGAAAAGGGAACCAGTGGCTGGGAAAAGGGAACCAGAAGCCGAAGTGGAAGGATCACTTGAGCGCAGGAATTCAAAATCAGCCTGGGCAACATAGCAAAACCTTGTCTCAATTTTAAAAATAAAAAATAAATAAAGAAAAAAAAGGGAACCAGAGTGACTATTTTAGGGTAGTTTTGAGAATTCGCTGACATAATGCCTATAAAGCCACAGCAGGTGTCAGCCACATAGTAGGTGTTCAAAATAGTAGGGAGCTGCTGCATTGCTGCTGTCATTATTGACTGGCCTGTTTTTCAAAACAGGGCACAAAGGTGAGTTATGGAAGCTCCAGAAAGGAATGCTTGGTTTCAATACTTAGCAAATAATAACGAAAAGAATATTAAATAATAATTATTATTATTTAAAAATAAAGTATATGTAAACATTTGAAAACAATGACCATTTATTTCTCTATCTGGAAATATGCAGACTAGTTGAATAGAGAAATCCCTTCCTAAAAATGCTGAATGAAATATCAAAAACGTGTGTGTGAAAGCACAGATAAAAGGGTGTTAAACAGGGAATCAGTCAGAAGCCAGAATAACAAAAGCATGACCCCATCAGGGTGAGCCTGCACCGGGGCCTGTGCTTTCTGAGGCCCTGGGTTGTAAATGGCCAGCGTGCCAAGCACCTCCTGAGCACCACTTCAGTCTGCTTGGCCCCAGTTCTGATTCTGGCCACTGCTGAGGTGGTGAGTGTTCTGTGGGCCTCATGTAGGTGCTGCCTCATCTTGGGCACATGGGGCCCACCCCTCCCTTCCTGTCTGAGTCTCACTGACCCCACAGGGCAGATGCTCTCGGGAATCCCCTGGACCCTTATGCATGCGCAGACCCCAAGTTCAGGGGAGTTCATGTCTGTGAGGCCACTCTTGACCAATGACTGACACAAGCAAATACTCATTGTGTCTTTTTTGTATCTCCCATTTCATAAGACTCCTTGGAAGATCCTATGGAATCAAGCACCTATCAGAGGTCCCCTTGATAATGCGACCTTGTCCCTGGCTTCCCTCTTTCTTTCTCTCTCCAGCCCTCACTCCTACTCCCTAGGATTACTTCCAAAATTAATTACACAAAAACCTTTGTCTGAGGCTTTGCTTTTAGGGGAAACAAAACGAGGAAAGAGAAGAAAAGACCTGAGGTCTGGTCCTGGGAAGTAGGTTATCAAAGATTTCTTTTCTCCCCCAAATTTGGGACTTCTCAAAAGCCAGTGCCCTAGGGGAGAAATGGGGAGAAAACAACTCAGCCACAGAAGACTTTGCCATACCCACTTAGCTGTGCTGGAGAGGTAACACAGGCTAAAAAGAAATCCAGTAAAATGCATAACAAGCTAATATTCACATAGAGAAAAGCCCAACATCATATTCCCTATGTGATTGGAAAAACACTAAGCCAAAAACAATTTTTAAGTGGATCTGAGTTGGAAGTACCCCTAGGCGCCTGGCAAAAGCAAACAAAAATCCTTTCTGGAAGAATATATTTTAAACACAGATTCAAAGACTTCCCACAAAGAATTTCAAGGAACATAAGCTCATAATTAAACATCAATAAACTCAAAAAGAAACAAACCACAAGAGCATGAGTCAGCAGAAACAACAAATAACAAGATGAGACCCACAAATACTACATAAAATAGAATATGAGATGCAGGCCGGGCGCTCGGCTGTAATCCCAGCACTCTGGGAGGCCTGGGTGGGAGGATCGTTTGAGCCCAGGAGTTCGAGACCAGCTTGGGCAATAGAGTGAGACCCCATCTCTCTCTCAAAAAAAAAAAAATATACATATATATATACACACACATATATATATACACACACACACACACAGAAAAATATATATAATATATATTATATATATTTATAAATAAATATATATTATATATTATAATATATAATATATTATAGTATATTATATATTATATATTATAATATATAATATATTATAATATATTATATATAATATATTATAATATATTATATATTATAAATATATTATATATTATAAATATATTATATATTATAAATATATTATGTATTATAAATATATTATATATTATAAATATATTATGTATTATAAATATATTATATATTATAAATATATTATATATTATATATTATAAATATATTATATATTATATATTATATATTATAAATATATTATATATTATATATTATAAATATATTATATATTATATATTATAAATATATTATATATTATATATTATCAATACACTTTATATGATATATATTATATTTTTATATTTATATATTATATAATTATAATATATAACTATATATGACATACTATATATTATTATATATATTTATTATATATAGAGAGAGACAGACGGAGTTTTGCTCTTGTTGCCCAGGCTGGAGTGCAATGGCATGATCTTGGCTCACTGCAACCTCCACCTCCTGGGTTCAAGCAATTCTCCTGCCTCAGCCTCCCAAGTAGCTGGGATTACAGGCATGAGCCACCACGCCTAATTTTGTATTTTTAGTAGAGATGGGGTTTCTCCGTGTTGGTTAGGCTGGTCTCGAACTCCCGACCTCAGGTGATCTGCCCACCTTAGCCTCCCAAAGTGCTGGGATTATAGGCGTGAACCACCATGCCCAGCTGAAAAAAATTTTTTTAAATGTTTAAAGAAGTGTAAAACAGGCCAGGTGTGGTGACTCACAGCTGTAATCCCAGCACTTTGGAAAGCCAAATGGGTGGATCACTTGAGGTCAAGAGTTAGAGACCAGCCTGGCCAACATGGCAAAACCCTGTCTCTACTAAAAATACAAAACTTAGCCGAGTGTGGTGGTGCGTGCCTGTGATTCCAGCTACTCAGGAGGCTGAGGCAGGAGAATTGCCTGAACTTGGGAGGTGAAGGTTGCAATGAGCCAAGATGGTGCCACTGCACTCCAGCCTGGGCAAAAGAGCAAGACCTTGTATGAAAAAAAAAAAAAAAAAGAATTGTAAAGTGATACTGAAAATATGGCAAATAAACTAATTAAATTAATTAGGCATATTTGAAGATGAACCAAATAAAACTCTCAGGAATGAAACTATAATTATTAAGATTTAAAACCTCAAAAGAGGTTGGGTGTGGTGGCTCACACCTGTAATCCCAGCTCTTTGGGAGGCTGAGACAGGTAGATCACTTGAGGTCAGAAGTTTGAGACCAGCCCGGCCAACATGGTGAAACCCTGTCTCTACCAAAAATACAAAAATTAGCCGGGCATAGTAGCGGGCACCTGTAATCCCAGCTATTCGGGAGGCTGAGGCTTGAGAATCACTTGAACTTGGGAGGCGGAGGTTGCAGTGAGCCAAGGTCACGCCACCACACTCCAGCCTGGACAACAGAGTAAGACTGTCTCAAAAATAAAATAAAATAAACAGTTTAAGAAATTACTAAAAATTCAGTAAAGAATGAAAAAATGGTGAAATATGAAAGAGAAGTTAAGAGACATGGAAGAAATTCAACATTTATTCCTGATAAAAACCTCTCAGCAAACTAAGAACTAAAGGGAATTCCTCAACTCAATGATGGACATTCACAAAAACCCTACATCTACTGTCATATTTTATGGTAAGAAACTGAATTCTTTCTAAGTTCAGGAAGAAGCAAGGATACCCCCTCTTAACACACCCATTCAATATTTTACTAGAGGCCCTAACCAGTGCAAGAAGTCAAGAAAAACAAATAAAAGGCCTACAGACTGGCAAAGAAGAAACAAACCTGTTTCTGTTAGCAGAATATATAATTGTCTTTATAGAAAATCACAAAGAATCAACAAAAAGCTCCTACGATGAATGAGTTAAGCAAAGTTATGGGATATGAGGTCAACATAGAAAAACCAATTGTGCCAATGGGGCTATGGGTGGCCCCTTTTCTCCTCAGTCAGGGCTGGAGGCCAAGATCAGCCTTTGAGGATTATCAGAGCTGCCACAAGCTGGGCAGCCTTGTTTTCCTACCTCAGACATTTGTAGAAGGAAAAAAAAAATCAATTGTATTCCTATAGATCAGCAATAAATAAATTGGAAATTTTGAAAAGTACCATTTAGAATTGCATAAGAAACAGATTCCTACTTTGTATAAATCTAACGAAACATGTGCAAGAGCAGTATGCTGAAAACAAAACAAAACCGATGAGAGAAACTAAAAAATATCTACATAAATGTTTATAAAGTAGAAAAATCAACATGGTTAAGTGACAAACTCTTCCCAATGCAATCAACAGAGTTAATGCAATACCAGTCAAAATCCCATCTGGGTGCCAGGTATGGTGGCTCACACCTGTAATCCCAGCACTTTGGGAGACCAAAGTGGGCAGATCACTTGAGGCCAGGAGTTCAAGACCAGCCAAGTGATCTGCTCTGTTGCCCAGGCTGGAGTGCAGTGGCATGATCTCAGCTCACTGCAACCTCTGCTTCCCGGGTTCAAGCGATTCTCCTGCCTCATCCTCGAGTAGCTGGGATTACAGGTGCACACCATCATTCCTGGGTAATTTTTGTATTTTTAGCAGAGGCAGGGTTTCACCATGTTGACCAGGCTAGTCTTGAACTCCTGACCTCAAGTGATTTGCCTGCCTCAGCCTCCCAAAGTGCTGGGATTACAGATGTGAGCGACTGTGCCCAGCCTTAGAAGTAAATTTATAATTTAAATAATTTAAATGCTTATGCTGCAATGGGAGACGAATCAAATATCAATAATCTAAGCTTCCACCTCAAGTAGTTCAAAAAAGAAAAGGAAATCAAACCCAAAGTAAGACGAAGGAAATAATAAAGATAAGAGCAGAAATCAATGAAATAGAAAAAAACAACAATAGGCTGGGCGCGATGGCTCAAGCCTGTAATCCCAGCACTTTGGGAGGCCGAGGCGGGCGGATCACGACGTCAGGAGATCCAGACCATCCTGGCTAACACGGTGAAACCCCGTCTCTACTAAAAATACAAAAATTAGCCGGGCGTAGTGGCGGGCGCCTGTAGTCCCAGCTACTCGGGAGGCTGAGGCAGGAGAATGGCGTGAACCCGGGAAGCCGAGCTTGCAGTAAGCCGAGATTGCACCACTGCACTCCAGCCTGGGCGACAGAGACAGACTCCGTCTCAAAAAAAAAGAAAAAGAAAACAAAAAAACAACAATAGAGAAAATTAATAAAACCAAAAGTTGGTGTTTTTTTGTGTTGTCTTTTGAGATGGAGTCTCGCTCTGTCGCCCAGGCTGGAGTGCAGTGGCGCGATCTCGGCTCACTGCAAGCTCCACCTTCCGGGTTCACGCCAGTCTCCTGCCTCAGCCTCCCGAGTAGCTGGGACTACAGGCGCCTGCCACCACGCCCGGCTAATTTTTTTTGTATTTTTAGTAGAGACGGGGTTTCACCGTGTTAGCCAGGATGGTCTTGATCTCCTGACCTCGTGATCCACGCGCCTCAGCCTCCCAAAGTGCTAAGATTATAGGCGTGGGCCACCGCGCCCGGCCTTTTGTTTTTTGTTTTTTGTTTTGTTTGTTTTTGAGATGAAGTCTCACTCTGTCGCCAGGCTGGAGTGCAGTGGCGCAATCTCGGCTCACTGAAACCTCCCTCTCCCAGGTTCAAGTGATTCTCCTGCCTCAGCCTCCCGAGTAGCTGGGACTATAGGCATGTGCCACCATGCCCAGCTAATTTTTGTATTTTTAGTAGAGACGAGGTTTCACCATGTTGGCCAGAATGGTCTCAATCTCTTGACCTTATGATCTGCCTGCCTCAGCTTCCCAAAGTCCTGGGATTACATGTGTAAGCCACCGCCCCTGGCCCAAAAGTCGTTTTTCTTTTTTTAATAATCAACAAAATTGACAAGCTTTAATAGACACCAAGAAAAAAACAGAGAATACACAAATTGCCAAAATCAGCAATAAAAAAGGGGACTTCACAATAGACTATTTACCGAAAAACTACTGCTAACTTAATACTTAATGGTGCAGACTGAATGTTTTTCTCCTAAGATAAGGAAAAAGGCAAGGACATTCTCTCTCCCCACTGTTATTCAACATTGCCCTGGAATTTCAAGCCAGTGAAATCAGGGAAGGAGAAGAAAACAAAGGCATGTAGGTTGGAAAATAATAAGTAAAAATGTCTTTAATTGCAGAAGACATGTATGTAGATAATTCTTTGGAGGGTATTTTATTTTATTTTTCTAGCGATGGGGGTCTCACTATGTTGCCCAGGCTGGTCTTGAACTCCTGAGCTCAAGTGATCCTCCCACCTCAGCCTCCCAAAATGCTGGGATTACAGGTGTGAGCCACCACACCTGGCCCTGTGGAATGCACTTTAAGTACTCATAGAACTAATCAGCAAATGTAGCAGGGTCACAGTATGCAAGATCTATATATATGATCAAAAAACTTCTCACAAAGAAAAAAATAGGAATGATTTCACTAGTGAATTTTAAAACAGTTGAAGAATGAACTCCAATTCTCCATAAAGTCTTCCAAAAATTAGAAGAGGAAAGAATACTTCCCAACCTATTCTATGAGGCCAGTTATTATCCTGATACGAAAACCAGAGAGACATCACAACAAAAACAGAAACAAAAATTCTACAGACCAATATCCCTTGTCAATATAGATATAGAAATCTTTAACAAAATACTATCTGAATCCAGCAACATATGAATAAGATTGACCAAGTGGGATTTTTCCCAAGAATGCAAGGTTGGCTGGACTTATGAAAATGAATCAATCCAATGCACCATATTAGCAGAATAAGGAAGAAAACCACAAGATCATCTCAATGATGCAGAAAAAGAATTTGACAAAATCCAACACTCTTTTATGATAAAGACACTCAGCAAACTAGGAATAGAAGGGAATTTCCTCAACGTGTTAAGGTTCACCTATGAAAAACCCAACACCAACTTCTTACTTAATGGTGAAAAACTGAAACCTCCCCCTAAGATCAGGAGCCGGAGAAGGATGTCCACTCTCACCACTTCTACTCAACATTGTACTGGAGATCCAATCAGGGCAGTTAGCCAGGGCAATTAAAATTTAATTTCAAATCCCACTGAAATTGGGATGGAGGAAGTAAAGCCATCTCTATTTGCAGAGCATATGATCTTGAATGGAGAAAATCCTAAGGAATCCACTAAAAACAACTACTAGAACTAATGAATTCAATCAGTTTGAGGAGTATAATATCAATATATAAAAGTCAACCATATTTCTTTATGCCAGCAAGGAACAATATAAAAATGAAATTAAGAATGCAATTCTATACAATAGCATCAAAAAGAATAAAATACTTACTGTTGGGAGAAAAGCTGAGTGTTGGGACAGAAGCTGAGCAGGGCTTGGAACATGTCTGCGGTCCAGGGTCTAAAACCCCTGGTGGCCTCTGGAATGTGTCTAGATTTTCTGGCTCCTTGCTTCTAGCACTCCCATTATCTCAAGTAGCCATATGTTTCAAAGAAAATGCTAAACCATCACAGCTGTAGCTCATTCGCTTGATACACTGCTTCCTTTCAACCCCCACATCCTCAACACCTGTTTCTTTGTTTGATCACCAATAAATAGCCTGGGCTCCCAGAGCTCAGGGCCTTCCCAGCCTCTGTATAGTTGGGCCCCTGGTCCAACTTTCTCGCTTGTCTTTTCTCATTCGTTTGATTCTGCCGGACTTCGTAGCCCCCACAGCCTGGTGTTGGGTCTGATCACCCCAACAACTTAGGAATAAAATTATTTGGCTGTTTATTGTGTTGTATTCTTTGAGAGTCTTTGGCCATAATTAGTCAAAAATCTATTAAAAATGAGGTACCTGCGGAGAAATGAAAGTAGAAAGAGAAAAGGTTAGGATGCAACTAAAGCTCTAAAAAGGCCCCCCTACACTGAAGTTTCCCAGCATCTCAAAAGAGTCTTAGGACTCAAGGATAAAGCAGATCATGAAATAGCACACCTAATAAATAACACAGAGGCTAATAATAAAATTCTTTCTTTAAAAAAAAAATCATTTTGGAGGCCTGACATGGCGGCTCACACCTGTAATCCCAGCACTTTGGGAGGCTGAGAAGGGTGGATCAGTTGAGGCCAGGAGTTAAGAGACCAGCCCTAGCCAACATGGTGAAATCCTGTCTCTACTGAAAATACAAAAATTAGCCAGGTGTGGTGGTGGGCACCTGTAATCCCAGCTACTTGGGAGGCTGAGGCAGGAGAACTGCTTGAACCCGGGAGGCGGAGGTTGCAGTGAGCTGAGATTGTGCCATCGCACTCCAGCCTAAGCGACAGAGCAAGACTGTCTCAAAAAAAAATCATTTTGGAGAAAGAAAATTGGGGTAAAGTCATGAAGTTTAACAATCCAGGATGCCAAGCTCCTGAGGACTAGAAGTTTCCCAGCTAAGAGGGATGTCCCCTCAGTGTGTCTTACCAGTGAGAGGTGACAGCGTGCTGGCAGTCCTCACAGCCCTCGCTCGCTCTGGGCGCCTCCTCTGCCTGGGCTCCCACTTGAAGAGCACTTCAAGTGCTTCGCTGTGGGAGCCCATTTCTGGGCTGGCCAAGGCCGGAGGTGTGGAGGGAGAGGCGAAGGCGGGAACCCGGGCTGCGCGCGGTGCTTGCGGGCCAGCGCGAGTTCCGGGTGGGCGTGGGCCTGGCGGACCTCGGAGCGGCCCGCCGGCCCCACAGGCCCCGGGCAGTGAGGGGCTTAGCATCTGGGCCAGCAGCTGCTGTGCTCAATTTCTCGCCAGGCCTTAGCTGTCTTCCCGCGGGGCAGGGCTCAGGACCTCCCCGACGAGCACCGCCCCCTGCTCCAAGGCGCCCAGTCCCATGGACCACCAAAGGGCTGAGGAGTGCAGGCGCATGGCGGGGGACTGGCAGACAGCTCCACCTGCGGCCTGGTGCGGGATCCACTGGGTGAAGACAGCTGGGCTCCTGACTTTGGTGGGGACTTGGAGAACCTTTATGTCTAGCTAAGGGATTGTAAATAAACCAATAGGCACTCTGTATCTAGCTCAAGGTTTGTAAACACACCAATCAGCACCCTGTGTCTAGCTCAGGGTTTGTGAATGCACCAATCAACACTCTGTATCTAGCTACTCTGGTGGCAACTTGGAGAACCTTTGTGTCCACACTCTGTATCTAGCTAATCTGGTGGGGAGGTGGAGAACCTTTGTGTCTAGCTCAGGGATTGTAAACGCACCAATCAGCGCCCTGTCAAAACAGACTACTCGGCTCTACCAATCAGCAGGATGTGAGTGGGGCCAGATAAGAGAATAAAAGCAGGCTGCCGGAGCTGGCAGTGGCAACCAGGTCCCTTTCCACACTGTGGAAGCTTTGTTCTTTCACTCTTTGCAATAAATCTTGCTGCTGCTCACTCTTTGGGTCCACATTGCCTTTATGAACTGTAACACTCACCGCGAATGTCTGCAGCTTCACTTCTGAAGCCAATGACACCACGAACCCACCGGGAGGAATGAACAACTCCAGACGCACCGCCTTAAGAGCTATAACACTCACCACAAAGGTCTGCAGCTTCATTCCTGAGCCAGTGAGACCACGAACCCACCAGAAGGAAGAAACTCCGAACACATCGAAAATCAGAAGGAACAAACTCTGGACACGCCGCCTTTAAGAACTGTAACACTCACCGCAAGGGTCTGTGGCTTCATTCTTGAAGTCAGTGAGACCAAGAACCCACCAATTCCGGACACACCAGTATGAATAAAAAGCATCCACCCTGTCACCAGCAAGTCCTCTACTCAGAAAGAACTGACCCAAGTCTGGGAAAGCAACTAATTCAAATGTGCAGGGCTGGAGCTTGTGAACACAGCCACTGTTTTCCATTGCACATTTTCATCTCAGTAGTAACGTGGCCACTCCCGGGGAAAGTGCGGCAGGGATCCCAAGGTGAAGCAGCACAGATGTCTACAAACTGTGTAGTGATAGCGGCTCAGATCCTCCAGACTCCTACCCCTGCATGGTGGCCTCCTGCCTTCAACAACTCACTGGGCCTCATGATGATGCCTTCCATGGCTTTCCAGTCATTGCTCCGGTTTGGCTAGGCCAGGCCATGCATCTCTTTTTGCCCACTGATGGGTCCACCATATCGTTCTCCTGTGACAGACAGCAGTTCCTCAATGGAAGAATGTTTGAACCACCCCTCACCATCTCTCACCCAGTAAGGCCCGTTACAGAGCATGATCCAGTCATCCAGGTGACTACCTTCACCTTCCTCACCAAAAGCACCCACTTCCTGGTTTTCAGAAAGGTGTGGAGGTTTCAGCCAGTGTTGACATGTGTCAGCCAGATGGGCTGGCAGCACTTGATGGGGGTTCCCCTCTCACCGGCTGTGGTGATCTTACCTATGTTTTCCAGTAACTGTTGCTGTCATCCATGGAGGTTACACCTGTCACTGACTGCTGCCCAACACCTGACCCATAGAGCACATCGTGTGACTGCAGTTGGACATTGTAGCGCATTTTGAGTAGCTTCACCATAGAGCCACCAGTAACAGCCAGATTGGACGCTCCCACAGTGCTCTACAAACCCCCAAACAGCAGTAGCGGAACCACAGCCATCCTAGCTGGATTCGGAGCCCAGATCTTCCAGAAATAAATTTTTTTTAAAGAAAGGCAAAACATACTCTGAAAACTAAAACATTTGTTTAAAGAACTTAAAGATCGGCTGGGCCCCGTGGCTCATGCCTGTTATCCCAGCATTTGGGGAGGCGAAGGTGGGAGGATTGTTGAGCCCAGGAGTTCAAGAACAGCCTGGGCAACATGGTGAGGTCCATCTCTACAAAAAACTAAAAAAATTAGACGAGGGTGGTGGCATACACCTGTAGTCCTACCTACTCAGGAGGCTGAAGTGGGAGGATTGCTTGAGCCTGTGAAGTCAAGGCTGCAGTGGGCTGTGATTGTGCCACTGCAGTCCGGCCTGGGCGACAGAGTGAGACCCTGTCTCAAAAAAAAAAAAAAAAAAAAAAAAAAAAAAAAAAAAAATTGGGTAGCACAGTGTCTCACACCTGTAATCCCAGCTACTCGAGAGGCTGAGGCAGGAGAATTGCTTGAACCTGGGAGGTGGAGCTTGCAGTGAGCCAAGATCACACCACTGCACTCCAGCCTGGGTGACAGAGCAAGACTCCATCTCAGGGGAAAAATATTACAAAAATTACCTGGGTGTGGTGGTGCTAGTCCCAGCTCCCTGGGAGGCTGAAGCACAAAAGTCCCTTGAACCTGGGAGGTGGCGGTAAGCTGAGATCGTGCCACTGCACTCCAGCCTGGGCAAGAGAGCAAGACTCTTATCTCAAAAAAAAAAAAAAAAAAAAAAGAAAGAAAAAAAGAGAGAGAGAGAATCTGAGCTAGATCAGCATTAGACCTCTCAACAGCAATATTAGAAACTAGAAGTTTATGAAATAATGCCTTAAAGTTGCTGAGGGAAAATCATTATATACCCAGCCAAAGTATCAACCCAGTGTGAGGGTAGAAAATAGACATTTTCAGACCAAAAAAAATTGTCTTCCATGAAAACTTCCTCAGGAAGGAACTGGAGGATGTGCTCCACCCTAGAAGGGCATAAACCAAGAAAGAAGAAATGGAACCCAGAAAAATCAGAGATCCATAGAGGAAAGAGAAGAAATGTTGTTGCAGAATGTTGGCAAAGGGAAGCCTCTGGATGACGATTATGCTGCTGATCTGGAAAGCTTCTGGCTCAGATGGAGGCAGGAGAACTGAGGGCTCCAGAAAGGGTGTCTCAAGGGAAAAAAAAATTAAGGAACTGGAACTGA
Organism: Pongo abelii; assembly: GCF_028885655.2. Classification (NCBI taxonomy): domain Eukaryota; kingdom Metazoa; phylum Chordata; class Mammalia; order Primates; family Hominidae; genus Pongo; species Pongo abelii. The sequence goes on along the minus strand of NC_072001.2, from coordinate 78,361,720 downwards.
TAGTGAAAATCAGTATTGAGAATCATCTTACTAGGCTTTTGCAGAAGATCTAATCATGGGTCAAAGAAAATAAGCAAGTGAAAAAAATGAGACAATGATTAACCCTGTGGGGGAAAGGAGATTGAAAAAGATAGTATATTAGTTGTTTCAGCCATAAACACTTTTTAGTGATTGTGAATGTAACCAAGAGTTGTGGTGGTATGATATTGAAAGGAGAGGAGAAAGAGTGTGAGTGAACCTCCTCTGTCACAATAGGGAGCCCTAGAGACAGCATCTAATTGGACCTCTCGGGAGATAATCAGAATTGAAATCAATGCTTTATTTAGGGAGTAAAAACCAGAAGAAACAACTGAATAAGTTGAAATGGCTGCTTTTGGCGAGCAGGCTGACGTGGGGTAAAGAGCATGCTATTTTTGTTGTAATCCTTTAGCATTCTCTGACTGTAAATACTCTGTACACATTATTTTGGGGAATAAAAACTGACCAGAAGACCTGTGAGGAGAAGCCATGACAACAATAAGGCTGTTTCCTTTTGAGATTTTCCTGTCTGAAGCAATTCTCCTTTGGAAACTGAGCAAACAACCCCTCCCCGTTTTTTCCACTGTCTCATGAAGTGCATTCTCACTCCTATAAATAATCTTGGGAGGCAGGTATTGATAAGGGTTCTTGGTGCTTTGTGAAATATTAACTTGCATGTTGGTGACTCAGAGCAAGACTCTATCTCAAAGGCAGGACAGAAGTAAAAATTCCCACTTTTAAAAATTTTATTATTTTTTTTTTCAGAGACAAGGTCGCACTCTGTCACCCAGGATGCAGATCAGTGGCCCAATTGTAGCTCATTACAACCTTGAATTACTGGGCGCAAGCGATCCTCTTGCTTCAGCTGCCCAAGTAGCTGGGACTACAGGCGGGCCCCACCATGCCCAGCTAACTTTTAAACTTTTTATAGAGACAAGGTCTTACTGTGTTGCCCAGGCTGGTCTCAAATCTCCTGGGCTCAATCTGTCCTCCTGCCTTGGCCTCCCAAAGTGCTGGATTAACGTTGTAAGCCACTGCACCTAACTGATATTCCCTTTTTTTTTTGAGACAGAGTCTTGATCTGTTGCCAGGCTGGAGTGCAGGGCGTGATCTCGGCTCACTGCAACCTCCGCTTCCCGGGTTCAAGTGATTCTCCTGCCTCAGCCTCCCAAGTATCTGGGACTACAGGTGCGTGCCACCACGCCCAGCTCATTTTTTTTTTTTTTTTTTTTTTTTTTTTTGAGACAGAGTCTCGCTCTGTTGCCCAGGCTGGAGTACAGTGGTGCAATCTCGGCTCACTGCAAGCTCCACCTCCCGGGTTCATGCCACTCTCCTGCCTCAGCCTCCCGAGTAGCTGGGACGACAGGCGCCCACCACCATGCCAGGCTAATTTTTTGTATTTTTAATAGAGATGGGGTTTCACCATGTTAACCAGGATGGTCTTGATCTCCTGACCTCATGATCCTCCCGCCTCGGCCTCCCAAAGTGCTGGGATTACAGGCGTGAGCCACCTCGCCCGGACTTTAATTTTTATATTTTTAGTAGAGATGGGGTTTCACCATGTTGGCCAGGACGGTCTCAATCTCTTGACCTCATGATCTGCCTGCCTCGGCCTCCCAAAGTGCTGGGATTACAGGTGTGAGTCACCGTGCCCGGCCTAATATTCCCATTTTACGCACAAGACAACATAGACCTCAAAAAGGGAAGTAACTCTCCACAATCACACAGCCAGTGAGTGGCAGAGCTGGAGTCCTGACTCCCTTTTCTGTTTTCACACAGCTGGCCTTAGGCCCAGGAACCTCTTGGCCTTCATGCTTCCACCTCCCTCTCTCCCAGCTGATCCCACCTTGCCTTCAGACACTTTCCACAACGTCCCTGGCTCTGAGCCCCACCCGGAGGGGATCCTTAATATGAGCTATAGGCTGAGCCCATGATCTCGTCACAGACTGAGTTCTCATCCTGATCACTCGCTAAGCCCTGATCCTGCCACAGAATGAGTCTTGGTCCTGGTCCTAGATAAAGCTCTGAACCTGGTCATAGACTGAGCCCTGATGCTGGTCACAGAATGAGCCCCAGCCCCTTGCCACCAGTTCCCTTAATAATGTATACAATTAAACACAAGTCAGGCCTGGCACAGAAGACATGGAAGGCTGGGTACCATCCCTCTCCAGTATTGCAGAAATCCTGTCTCAGGGACAGAACTGGTGCAGTTGTGGCCTAGCTAGATGCTCTGGCGTCGTTTCCCTCCATCCTCCACCAGAATTTATGCCACAGCTTGTGCCCATTCATTTCTGTCCCCTCCCGCTGCCCTCCTTGTGTGGGTGGGGGTTTGGGCAGCCCATGGTAATAAGCATGGAGCAGGGGTTGTCTCTGATGTCATTCTCGCTCAGAACGAAGCATTCCAGCATGGACAGCACTTGTCCTGGCTCCCCTGCTATATAGAACTCATTGTTCCCCACCCTAGACCCTTACCCTCACCCCTTGCCAGGCCAGCATTCTCCAATATGATTTCCAGGAGCTTCCAGAATGCTGGCTTGTTACAGCTGCTGCCCTGCTCTTAGTGACCAGCATCTCCTTCAAGCAGTCCTCTGTGTCAGGTGGGAAGTCGGGCCGACTTCTGACCACTCTCAGCTCGTCAGCCCAGGAGAGGTGGAAGGTCAAGGGAGGGGCAGGCAAGGTGCTGGAGCTGGGCATCTTGGAGGAGAGAAAGCAAGGAGGCAGAAGGAGACAGGTGTCAGTGTATCACTGAGTCATAAAATGTCAGGGCACATGGGAAGTGGAAGGACTGGCTCTCCTCTGCTCTCCCTTGCTAGACAGCTGGAGAATTGAGGCCCAAGATCCTACAGTGATTTAGGAGAAGAATGGAGCCTCACGTGTGGATTCCTGGTACCAAAGAACAGCAGATCCCATAGCTCCAGAGGCCAGAGGAGGACCTTAAGGGAAGGAAGACCTTCCTAATTATCTAAGTTGCCCAGCCCAGAGACCTCTGGTTGGAGGGGCACGGGGCTGTGAGTTCCCCATCGCAAAGGGACTGTAGCCAGCACAGTTACAGTATGGCTGTGCAACCCAACCCTGCCGGGGGTGGAGATTGGTTGCTTTCTTGGCCACGTTTCCTTTTGTGGGTTTGGAACCCAGATGTGCTCCCCGCATGGGATCTTGGGGTCCCAGAAGGGCCTGTTCTCCCTTCTATGCCCCCCAGATCTAGCACAGTTCCTCTGGGCAGCTCTGCCGCTGCCGCTGGCTGGCCACAAGGCACTCAGGACGTAGGAGGCATCTAGACCCACAGTCAGAGTATGTATTTGGGGAGGGAAATTGGGAGAGGGTCCAGCCGAGCGGAGGCTGCTTATTGGAGCAGACTGGGTCTGAGAAGATCATGGTAGACAGGTGGGGACCTCGCCCTTCTCCAAGCCAAGGGGGTGGGCTGTGGTTTTCAGGCGCTTGGGCCCCTGCCTTGCTGCCATGCCCCAATCCTGAACTCTGCGGCCCACACACCCCACAAAACCAAAGCCGGCTTTCTGGGCCCCAGTGGCTGTGTCTCCCTGGGCCTATTCTCTCCCCACCCGGGTGGTTTACGTGCCTCTGTGCCATGAAGCTGGCCACTCTTTGAAAGCCGAGGGTTGCGGGGTGGGTTCCTCAGGAAGTGGGTTTGGACTCGGAGTTACTGTGAAGGATGTCTGTTAGGGAGAGCTCTTGCAGACAGCGCCTGGAGAAGGGAGGGTAAGGAGGACAAACCGGGCAGAGGGAGAAGAAGTCGAGCTGCAAGACAGGCCCAACCCCAGCCTCAGCTGCCTCGCTGGGAGCTCCGAATGACCTGTCACCGCCCCGCACAGGGCTTAAATAGCCAGGCCTGAATTAGTACCCAGCTGGATTAGTCGTTGGATATGAGGCTGCCCAGAGAAAGGCATGGGAGGCCGAGGCAGAGGAGGCAAATCTCTGCAGCTGGGGGCAATCCCTGGAGAGCTGAGCACTCACGACCCTCCCGCCGCCAGGGCCAGTCCTTCCTGAGGTACATCTGGACATCATGTCTCTGGGTGTACTGTCCTGGGTTTTAGTGGGCTTTTGAAAGACGCTTGTTGAATAAATGAATGCATAAATGAAATAAGCCCCTCACACATGTTGGCCTCACTCTCCTTATCTATTGAATAGGGATAATACTTTCCACACTCATGCTGTGAGGGCCAAGCTCGTTGTAAACACCAAGTGCCATGGGCCTATGAGGCCTCCCCATCTCTCCTTCAGCTGAGGCCCCGAGGTTGGGGCTAGGACACGGAGGGGTGGGGTGGGCTTGGCAGTTTGTGGTTGCTGCTTCAGGGGAAACCACAGCTGCCTCTTGCTGGGGCAGTCAGTGAGGCCCAGGGGAGGGGAAGACAAAGGACAGGTGGCAGGTGAGGTGGGCCAAGAGCTAGCAGTCAGGAGCAGGTATCCGGACAGCCTCTTCACCTCAAGGTCCCTCCCTGTCCCATCCTGCAGGAGCAGCATCTACTGTATGCTACAGGAGGGGCTGGCTCAGTCACAGATCTCTGAGCAACAGGACAGAGCAAGAGCTGAGTGACCTTGGGCAAAGAGCCATCCCTCTCTAGCTCTCCCCTACCCCTGGGAAAATAGGGACAATTCTTGGGTTTGAGAAAATTCATCCATGATGTCATCATCTGAAGATTTTGCTCATACGATGCTTTTACCTCATCGTTACAGTCTAGAGTGCTGCTGTTTGTCACGTTGCATTCATCTACTGATTGCTCTAATAGCTGTGAAATGTCTTCCTCTGTCAGTTTCCTTCTCTTTCCTCTATAGGAAAATGAACAATTCTGAATTCTTAACTGTGTGCAATGAAAGCTAAAAAAAAAATACAAAGATGGTATCTCTGGACTTTTTACACTTTCTTGAAAGACGGTCTAATGCTTTGGACAAGGCAATAAGAAAACTGAAAATTGGTGAAATAGCAATGACTCATGTCACTATTGAGTCATTCAGGCAATTCCATCATTCTTCTGTTTTCTTACTATTTTAGTCTTTTTTTCAAAGCATGGTTGGGAATAATTGATGAGTAATGATGAAATAGTTTCTGAGAGAATACAATAGCAAAATGTTTTATGATATAGGAAGAATAAGATCATGAAGATCTCATATTTTAGATTTACAAATGATCCAGTAGATCCATAAGATAATTACAAGATAAAATAAGCTTTTTTTTTTTTTTTTTGAGGCAGGGTCTCCTCTGTCATCCAGGCTGGAGTGCAGTGGCTCACTGCAACTTCTGCATCCTGGGCTTAATAATCCTCCCATCTCAGCCTCCCGAGTAGCTGGGAGTACAGGGGTGCGCCACCAAGCCCAAATAATTTTTGTATTTTTTCATAGAGGCAGGGTTTCACCCTGTTGCCCAGGCTGGTCTCGAACTCCTGAGTTTAAGCAATCTGCCCTCCTTGGCCTCTGGAAATGCAGAAATTACAGGCATGAGCCACTACACCCAGCCCTTCATTCTTTTTTATTAAAAAAAAAAAAAAATAGTGGCCGGGTACAGTCACTCACGCCTGTAATCCCAGCACTTTGGGAGGCCAAGGCAGGAGGATTACCTGAGGTCAGGAGTTTGAGACCAGTCTGCCAACATGGTGAAACACTGTCTCTACAAACAACAACAACAACAAAAGAATTAGCTGGGCATGGTGTCAGGCACCTGTAAACCCAGTTACTTGGGAGGCTGAGATAGGAGCGTCGCTTGAACCTGGGAGGTGAAGGTTGCAGTGAGCTGAGATTGTGCCATTGCACTCCAGCCTGGGCAACAAGAGCAAAACCCCATCTCAAAAAATAAATGAATAAATAAATAAATAAAAGTTCTCTTTGGTTTTGGGAGACCTCCGTGAAAAAAAAAAAGTAATAAAATAATCCTCATAAATCGTTTGAACTGCTCAAAAAAGAAACTTCAACCAGGTGTGATGGCTCATGCCTGTAATCCCAGCACTTTGGGAGGTCGAGGCAGGCAGATCACTGAGCTCAAGAGTTCAAGACCAGCCTGAGCAACATGGCAAAATCCCCTCTCTACTAAAAATAAGAATACCAAAAAATACAAAAATTAGCCAGGCGTTGTGGCATGCACCTGTTGTCCCAGCTACTCGGGAGGCTGAGGCAGGAGGATGGCTTGAACCTGTGAGGCAGAGGTTGCAGTGAGCTGAGATTGTGCCACTGCACTCCAGCCTGGGAGACAGAGTGAGACCCTGCCAAAAAAAAAAAAAAAAAAAAAAAAGAAAAGAAAAGAAAGAAGGAAAGAAAGGAAAGAAGAAAGGTTGGTTAAAAATTAAAATTAAAATTGGGTCTAATGGAGTCTGAAGGTATATTGAGAGTTAAAATGAAATTCCCCAAGGAGGACTTAGCTAAAGGTCCACCTCTCTCTGTGTCCAAATAGGGAGGAAAAAGTAGAGACTGTGACATTAAATAAGACCCCACCAAATGACAAATTATAAGCAAAAAATGCAAATAAACGCAAGTGAAGACGATATTGAGGACCCTGGTACTCCTGGTAAACATGGAATACGGGCTCCTTTGGGTGACCGGTATTCTAAGACAGCTGCCCCATCCTCCTTCTGGGGTCTCCCCTACAGCCCCTCTGGCTGGGAGACCCATGCCTGAAGGCTGTTCTTGCTTCCTTACTCCCTTCTCCAGCACTGACAGAATTCTCCTATTGCCCACTGGATCCCCGAGCTTGGCACACCAGCCGTTCTGCTCTCGCTGTTGCAGGCAAGGGACCCTCTGGCCACCCACGAGCCCTCTGGCCACCCACGACGTCCCTGTGAATCACCCTAGAGCAAGGTCAGTGACAGGCCCAGCACTGCTGGGCACTGGGAGCCCCAAGGGCTGTTTCCCACATGGGTTTTTGTATTTTGTTTTTTTTGAGACAGTCTCGCTCTGTTGCCCAGGCTGGAATGCTGTGGCGTAATCTCAGCTCACTGCAACCTCTGTCTCCCGGGTTCAAGCAATTCTCAAGCCTCAGCCTCCCGAGTAACTGGGACCACACGTGTGTGCCATCATGCTCGGCTAATTTTTGTATTTTTAGTAGAGACAGGGTTTCACCATGTTGGCCAGGCTGGTCTCCAACTCCTGACCTCAAGTGATCCACCCACCTCGGCCTCCCAAAGTATTGGGATTACAGGCATGAGCCACCATGCCCAGCCTCCCACATGGGTTTATCATCAATTTACAATAGCCTCACAAGTATTGGGGAAAACCGAGGCTCAGAGAAGGACGGTGACTTGCCTAAGGTTCCCGAGCAAATCATTAACAGAGCAAGGTTCATAACCAGACCTTCTGCTACCTGTTCAGAGCCTTGTCTTCCATGTATAGGCCCAAGGAAGCTCATGTCTTTCAAGGGTGCAGGTGGCAGAGGCTACTTGAGCTCATGGGCCACCTTGGGGGCTTGAGTCCAGAAGGTTTTTTTCATAAGAAGTGACTGGATTGTGCTTGTTCATGGGAGGTAGGAGAACCTATTTGTTAAGAGCTCAGGCTCAGGAGTTTACAGTATGTGGGTATTTATCCTGGCTGTACAACTTATTCCTGTGTGGCCCTCAGAAGGGAACCTAACCTCTCTGTGCCTTGGTTTCTTTACCTGTTGGGGTGGTGGGAAGTTGAGTCCTTTTGGTTGCCAGATCAGCAGGTCCCTTGGATTCCCTTGAGTCTGGAGGATTATTATCAGTAAGGGAGACAGGCCCTCGCAGGACTCCAAGAGTAGGACCTGGACCTTGTCCAGGCTTGGACCCTGGGGCTGGAGAGTGGTACTGGGTGTGGACACTAGGGATTCAGGACAACAGGACGTGGTGAATGGTCCTATGGCACTTCCTGAGCCCTCTCAGCATCCGCTCCCTTCCCTCACAAACACCCCACAACCACCCTGCATTTGTTCAGCTTTTTCTTGTCCTCCCAGCTTCCGCAAACTCATTTTTTCCATTTCCTCATCTCTCAGCTTCCTGGGCATGACCTCAGAGTCCAGACAGCTTTGTGGCCGCTCTGAAACACACCCTTTCAACTTAGCCTCAACCACTCAAACCCCTGAGGGAGAAACCTGATTCCAGCCAAGGCAGACTCATTGATCTCAGATTTACCCTACCATGGTAAACAACCATAAATACTGGGCAAAATAGAATATCCAACAACAGTTTGTAGGCCCTGGACAGCAGCCAATGCAGGGTTATGATCGTTGGAGAGGGAGTGCACATGAGGTGAGCCTCACTTTTTTTTTTTTTGAGACACGGTCTCACTCTGTCCCCCAGGCTGGAGTGCAGTAGCATGATCTTGGCTCACTGCAACCTCTGCCTCCTGGATATAAGGGATTCTCCTGACTCAGCCTCCCAAGTAGCTGGGACTACAGGCGTGTGCCACCACACCCAGCTAATTTTTGTTTTTTTTTTTTTTGAGATGGAGTCTCGCTGTGTTGCCCAGGCTGGAGTGCAGTGGCGCTATCTCGGCTCACTGCAAGCTCTGCCTCCCAGGTTCACACCATTCTCCTGCCTCAGCCTCCCGAGAAGCTGGGACTACAGGCACCCGCCACCATGCCCGGCTAATTTTTTTTTTGTATTTTTAGTAGAGATGGGGTTTCACCGTGTTAGCCAGGATGATCTCGATCTCCTGACCTCGTGATCTGCCCGCTTCGGCCTCCCAAAGTGCTGGAATTACAGGCGTGAGCCACCGTGCTGGGCTAATTTTTGTATTTTTAGTAGAGACGGGGTTTTGCCATGTTGGCCAGGCTGGTCTCAAACTCCTGACCTCAGGTGATCCACCTGCCTCGGCCTCCCAAAGTGCTGGAATTACAGGCATGAGCCACCTCACCTGGACAAGCCTCACATTTAAATTGCTTTCTCCATGAAGCCATTTCCCAAACTCAGGTGCAAGGAAGTGGACCAAGCAGGAAGTCACAGTCTCAATGGGCCAAGAAAATAAGTATCTGGCCGGGTGTGGTGGCTCATGCCTGTAATCCCAGCACTTTGGGAGGCCGAGGTGGGCGGAACACAAGGTCAGGAGTTTGAGACCAGCCTGCCAAACATGGTGAAACCCCGTCTCTACTAAAAATACAAAAATTATCTGGGTGTGGTGGCGTGCGCCTGTACTCTCAGCTACTCAGGAGTCTGAGGCAGAAGAATCGCTTGAACCCAGGAGGCGAGCTTGCAGTGAGCCAAGATCGTGCCACTGCACTCCAGCCTGGGCGACAGAGTGAGACTCTGTCTCAAAAAAAAAAAAAAGCAAAAATTAGCCGGGCGTGGTGGCAGGTGCCTGTAATCCCAGCTACTCAGGAGGCTGAGGCAGGAGAATCACTTGAAACCAGAAGGAGGAGGTTGCAGTGAGCCGAGATTGTGCCACTGCATTCCAGCCTGGGCGACAGAGCGAGACTCCGTCAAAGAAAAGGAAAGGAAGGGGAAGGGGAAGGGGAAGGGGAACACCCAGATATTTTTTGCATTTTTTTTGTAGAGATAGGGTTTTGCCATGTTGCCCAGGCTGGTCTCAAACTCCTGAGCTTAAGTGATCCACCTGCCTCAGCCTCCCAAAATGCTGGGATTACAGGCATGAGTCACTGCACCCAGCCAAAAAACTGACATTTTGGACTGCAAAATATATTTGAAATTAATAACTCACTGGATAGGTTTAGCAGGAGACTATATACAGCAGAAGGCAAGACTAGTGAACTTAAAGACCAGTCAATAGAAATTATTCAAATTGAAGCACAAAGCAAAAAGAATAATAGAAGGAAAAACAGAACTGAGTATAAGAGATGCATGGGATGTGCTCAAAAGGTCTAACATATGTGTTTGGAATTCCTTAAGGAGAGAAGAGAGGGAATAGGAGAGAAGCAGTATTTGAAGAAATAATGGGCTGGGCATGGTAGCTCACGACTGTATTCCAAGTACTTTGGGAGGCTGAGGTGGGAGGATCACTTGAGCCCAGGAGTTCAAGACCAACCTAGCCAACATGGCAAAACCCTGTCTCTACAAAAAATACAAAAATTAGCCATGCGTGGTGGCGTACAACTGTAGTTCCAGCTACTTGAGTGGGAGGATGAGGATCACATCAGCCAGGGAGGGTGAGGCTGCAGTGAGCCATGACTGCACCACTGCACTCCAGCAGCCTGGGCAACAGAATGAGACCTTGTCTCAAAAAAAAAAAAAAAGAAAAAAAGAAAAAAAGAAAAGAAAAGAAAAAGAAGGCTGGGCGTGGTGGCTCATCCCTGTAATTCCAACACTTTGGGAGGCCAAGGAGGGCGGATCACCTGAGGTCAGGAGTTCGAGACCACCCTGGCCAAAATGGTGAAACTCTGTCTCTACTAAAAATACAAAAATTAGCCAGGCATGGTGGCTTGTGCCTGTAATCCCAGCTACTTGGGAGGCTGAGGCATGAGAATCACTTGAATCCAGGAGGCAGAGGTTGCAGTGAGCCAAGATTGTGCCACTGCACTTCAGCCTGGGTAACAGAGTGAGACTCTGTCTCAATCAAAAAAAAAAAGAAAGAAAAAGAAATAATGGCTGAGAATCCCACAAATATGATGAAAGGCATCAAGCCATAGATTCAAGAATATCAATGAGCTCCAAGCAGAGTAAGCATAAAGTAAACTAAACTTAGCCTCATCACAGTTAAATTGCTGAAAATCAAAGACAAAGTAGAAAGTCTTAAAAGAAACCATATTTTAAAAGAGAGAGAGACACAGAGATACCAACAATACAATTGATGGCAAACTATGGAAGCCAGACAATAATGAAATGACATCTTTAAAATGCTAAAAAGGGTTGGGGACAGTGGCTCACGCCTGTGATCCCAACACTTTGGGAGGCCGAGGCAGGCAGATCACTTGAGGTTAGGAGTTCAAGACCAGCCTGGCCAACATGGCAAAACCCCATCTCTACTAAAACTACAAAAATTAGCTGGGCATACTGGTGCATGCCTGTAATCTCAGCTACTCAGGAGGCCGAGGCATAAGAATCGCTTGAATCCAGGAGGCGAGGCTGCCGTGAGCCGAGATTGTGCCACTGCACTCCAACCTGGGCAACAGAGCCAGACTCTCTTTCAAAAAAATAAAATAAAATGCTCAAAAAAAAAAAAACCTGCCAAGCTACAATTATATGCCCACTTCAAAAAATAAAGTAAAAGAAACATGTTGTCAGACAGACAAAAGCAGAAAGAATTTGCTTTGTTACTAGTGCACATCTGCACTATAAGAAATTCTTGAGGAGGTTGGCGCGGCGGCTCATGCGTCCAGTCTCAGCACTTTGGGAGGATTGCTTGACGCCAGAAATTCAAGACCATATGAGCAACATGGTAAGACCACATCTCTACAAAAAATAAAAAATTGGCCAGGAGTGGTGGTGCACACTTGTAGTCCCAGCTACTCTGCAGGTTGAGGCTACAGTGAGCTGTGATTGTGCCACCACACTCCAACCTGGGTGACAGAACAAGACCCAGTCTCAAAAAAAAAAAAAAAAGAAAAGAAAAGAAAAACTAGAGAAGGTTTATTTTTGTTTTTGTTTTTTATTTTTTGAGACCAGGTCTCGGTCTCGCTCTGTCACCCAGTCTAGAGTGCAGTAGTGCTGTCACAGCTCACTGCATCCCTGGCCTCTTGGGCTCAGGCCATCCTCCTGCCTCAATCTCCTGAGTAGCTGAGACCACAGCCGTGCACCACCATATCCAACTAATTTTTTTAAGTATTTGTAGAGATGGGGTCTCCCTATGTTGCCCAGGCTGAGGGATTTTTTCAGGCTGATGGAAAATGATCCCTGATGGTATTGCAAGAAGGAATGAAGAGCACAAGAATAAAAATGTGTCCAACAAGAATCAAATATTGGCTATTTAAAACAACATCTCATAAGATTTTTCACATAAAAGTAAGTATATGAGACCCAGTGTGGTGGCTCACACCTGTAATCTCAGCACTTTGGGATGCCCACGTGGAAGGATTACTTGACGCCAGGATTTTCAGACCAGCCTGGACAACATAACAAGACCCTATCTCTATAAAAAATTAAAAAAACAAATTAGCCAGGCATAGTGATGCATGCCTGTGGTCTCAGCTACTGGAGAGGCTAAGGCGGGAGGATCGTTTGAGCCCAGGAGGTTGAGGTTCCAAGTGAGCTGAGATCATGCCATTGCCCTCCAGCTTAGGCAACACAGCAAGACCCTGTCTCAAAAAAAATCAAAAAAGTAAATATATGACGACAATAAAACCAAAGAGGGGAGGGGACTAAATGGGAGTTAACTGTTATAAGGTTATTGCATTATTTAAGTATAAATTGTAAATGTTCTAACTTAATGTAGATTGAAATAAATCAAGGATGCATTTTACAATCTCTGAGATGACCACTAAAATAGCAGTAAAAGAAAATGCAATTAAAAAGCTAACAGTAGGCCGGGCACGGTGGCTTGTGCCTGTAATCCCAGCACTTTGAGAGGCTGAGGCAGGCAGATCAAGAGGTCAGGAGATTGAGACCATCCTGCCCAACATAGTGAAACCCTGTCTCTACTAAAAATACAAAAATTAGGCCAGGTGCGGTGGCTCACGCCTGTAATCCCAGCACTTTGGGAGGCCAAGGCGGGTGGATCACGATGTCAGGAGTTCAAGACCAGCCTGGCCAAAATGGTGAAACCCCGTCTCTACTAAATATACAAAAATTAGCTGGGCATGGTGGCGCATGCCTGTAATCTCAGCTACTCGGGAGGCTGAGGCAGAAAAATTGCTTGAACTGGGACCTGGGAGGCAGAGGTAGCAGTGAGCAAGACTGTACCACTGCACTCCAGCCTGGGCTACAGAGCGAGACTCCGTCACAAAAAAAAAAAAAAAAAAAAAAAAAAAAAATTAGCTGGGTGTGGTGGTGCACTCCTGTAATCCCAGCTACTCCAGAGGCTGAGGCAGGAGAATGGCTTGAACCTGTTGAACCCGGGAGGCGGAGCTTGCAGTGAGCCAAGATCGCACCACTGCACTCCAGCCTGGCGACAGAGCAAGACTCCATCAAAAAACAAAACAAAACAAAACAAAGCTAACAGTAGAACAAAATGAAATTATTTTTTAAAATATTGATTAAGTCTGGGCGCCGTGGCTCACATCTCTAATCCCAGCACTTTGGGAGGCCGAGGAGGGCAGATCACGAGGTCAGGAGATTGAGATCATCCTGGCTAACACGGTGAAACCGCATCTCTACTAAAAAAATACAAAAAAAATTAGCTGGGCATGGTGGTGGGCGCCTGTAGTCCCAGCTGCTCGGGAGGCTGAGGCAGGAGAATGGCATGAACACTGTCCCAAAAATAAATAAATAAATAAATATAATAAATATAAATATAAGGACATAAAAAGGTGAAAGTAAAAGGTTAGAAAGCAATATTTCATGTCAACACTAATCCCAAGAAAGCGAATATGGAAATATTATACAAACAAACAAAAAAAAACCAACCAAACAAACAAAATATACATGTACACATATAGACATAGGCTGGGCACAATGGCTCACGCCTGTAATCTCAGCCCTTTGGGAGGCCAAGGCTGAGATCACTTGAGGTCAGGCATTTGAGAACAGCCTGGCCAACATGGTGAAACCCTGTCTCCACTAAAAATACAAAAAATTAGCCAGGCGTGGTGGCGGGTGCCTGTAGTCCCAGCTACTCAGGAGGCTGAGGCAGAAGAATGGTGTGAACCCAGGAGGCGGAGCTTGCAGTGAGCCGAGATGGCGCCACTGCACTCCGGCCTGGGTGACAGAGCGAGACTCCGTCTTAAAAAAAAAAAAAAAAAAAAATTAATCGGGCATGGTGGCATACACCTGTAGTCCCAGCTACTCAGGAGGCTGAGGCATGAGAATTGCTTGGACATGGGGAGGCGGGGTTGCAGTGAGCCAAGATTGAGTCACTGCACTCCAGCCTGGGAGACCTAGTGAGACACTGTCTCAAAAATAAATAAATATAATAAATATAAATATAAGGACATAAAAAGGTGAAAGTAAAAGGTTAGAAAGCAATATTTCATGTCAACACTAATCCCAAGAAAGCTAATATGGAAATATTATACAAACTTTAAGTCAAAAAGTATTATGAAAGAAAAAGTGGAATATTTCATAATAATCAAACTCCAAAGGAACAATCTATTTGGCCCAACTTGTCCAGCTAGTCCAGGTTACAGGTGGCTACCAGCTGTGAACCGGCGCCCAGGATGTACTGGGGCTAGGAGAGCTGCCCCTGCAGCAGCTCTGAGGGGAAGGTGTGGGTCCCTTGCCATCCTGGTCACTTTTCCTCATTTGATCCTGCCCTTCCTTGTTTGATGTCTAAACCCAGAGATGCCCAACTACACGTCCTGTATCCTAGGTAGGCTCTCAGCTGCTAGGGACTCAGCCTGAATCTGGGCTGCACAAATACTCCAACCTTGACTGTGAGCTGTAGTCCAACCAGGATTCCCATCCCAGGGCTGTGGCCTTACAGTGGGAATTGACAATTGTCCCTGGACAATCTGATTTTGTTGACCTGAACCACCATTCCCATGGACAGTGACCACGTGAGCTCCTAACTGGTAGCTCTGCCTCTTGCCCCGTCCTAGTGGGCGGACAGGTCTTTGCCACCCACCAGTTGGGCAGGCTGGGTAGGGCAGGGCCTGCAGCTCCTGAGAGGGCTACAGTTCGCGGCTGATTCACCTTAGCCATTATCACTCAATTTCTGTGACCTCTTTCCCTGTGCCACAGAGAAAGCGGTGGGACAGGGCAGACCACACTCTCTGTGGCCCTGGGTTCTGGCTCCTGCCTGGATTGCTAACTCTGATGCCTGGTATTCTGCTCCTGCAGACACTATTCTCTCCCTCCAGTTCCAGCCGCTCTTGCCCCGAGAGTTGGATCCCGCCCTCTGAAACAGGAGGCGAGACATCTTTCATGGTTCCCGGTCTCTGGCGTCCCTCCCTTGCTATTCTGCCTGACTTCACAGCCCTGCCACATGGCTGGACAGGCCTCAGCCACAGCTCCTGCCTCACTGGCTAATTCCAAGCCCTGCTCACCTGGGTGGGGCCTGACCCTGGGCTTGTTTGGGTGCAGCTGCCACTTGTATTCACTTTGCCCACAAGGTCCTCCCAAGACATATTACCCATCCTGTGGGAGTCTAATGCTTTCTGTCGGATTTTATCAGCTGTGGGTAGGACGTGGCATGCCATGATTACAATGAATGGTATTAATTGGTTTCAACCTTGTTCGGATGCTGTGGGTTGAAGAATACAGGCTCTGCAGACAGGCCTGGGCTCCCGTCCCACCTCAGCCACATATTACTCTGTGATTCTGGGCAAGCAACTTAACCTCTTTGAGCCTGAGCTTCCTTGTCTGTAAAATGGGTTAGTATCTGTCTCCTAGGAGTGTGGTAAGGGATAAATAAGATGATGTGTGTGAAGTGCTTGGCACAGCACCTGGCACATGGATAGTGCTTAATACTACAGACGATGGATATTGCTATGTCTGAGGAGCTCAGCTAACTGTGTTACAAATATTCTAAACACAGCATATTTCTACTCTGTTGTGGTTAGGTTTTTCTGTTTTTAAAACATTCTGTAATATATAATAATAATAAAATTAGTACCTGTATACCGGCTGGGCACAGTGGCTCATGCCTGTAATCCCAGCACTTTGGGAGGCAGAGGCAGGTGAATCACCTGAGGTCAGAAATTTGAGACAAGCCTGGCCAACATGGTGCAATCCCATCTCTACTAAATATACAAAAAATTATCTGGGCGTGGTGGCGCACGCCTGTAATCCCAGCTACTTAGGAAGCTCAGGGAGGAGGATCGCTTCAACCTGGGAGGCAGAGGTTGCAGTGAGCCGAGATCGTGCCACTGCACTCCAGCTTGGGCAACAAAGTGAGGCTCTGTCTCAAAAAAAGAAAGAAGAAAAAAAAACACCTGTATACCTACTGCTCAACTACAGAATAAAACATTCACAGTTCCTTTGAAGCCTCCTGCGTCTCCTCCCCAATCACATCCCCTCTCTCCACTCCAAGGTCACTGCCATCCTGACAATATGGTGAAAGTGGACGCCATGAAAAAGCAGTAAGGTGACACCCCCACCCCACACAGCCAGTGCTGGTCTAGTGGAATCTAGAGCTCCCACACCCTCCAAGGTAAGGCACAGTACCCCCTTCTCTAGAGTCCATGGGTGCTGAGTGGGGAACCTGGACTTCTGCCTCCACCTCACAGCAATGCGGCAGCACCTCCCCTCCTGTGCTGGAGTAGCAGCATGGGAAGCAAGGTTTCAGTAAGACCCAGAGACTGGTAATACCTAACAGGTCTGGGTTTCAGTAGAAAATCACCAGTCAAGGTCGGGAGCGGTGGCTTATGCCTGTAATCACAGCAATTTTTTTTTTTTTTTTTTTTTTTTTAGACGGAGTCTCCCTCTGTCGCCCAGGCTAGAGTGCAGTGGCACCATCTCGGCTCACTGCCAGCTCCGCCTCCCGTGTTCACACTATTCTCCTGCCTCAGCCTCCCGAGTAGCTGGGACCACAGGCGCCCGCCACCACGCCCAGCTAATTTTCTTGTATTTTTAGTAGAGAGACGGGGTTCCACTGTGTTAGCCAGGATGGTCTCAATCTCCTGACCTCGTGACCCGCCCGCCTCGGCCTCCCAAAGTGCTGGGATTGGCCGGGCGCAGTGGCTCACACCTGTAATCCCAGCACTTTGGGAGGCTGAGGCGGGCAAATCACGAGGTCAGGAGATCCAGAACAGCCTGGCTAACACAGTGAAACCCCGTCTCTACTAAAAATACAAAAAATTAGCTGGGCGTGGTGGCGGGCACCTGTAGTCCCAGCTACTCGGGAGGCTGAGGCAGGAGAATGGCCTGAACCCGGGAGGCGGAGCTTGCAGTGAGCCAAGATCGTGCCACTGCACTCCAGCCTGGGCGACAGAGAGAGACTCTGTCTCAAAAAAAAAAAAAAAGAAAGAAAAAGAAAATCACCAGTCATGCTGAGAACCAGGAAGATCTCACACTGAATGTCAAAAGACAATGAATAGATGCCAACACCATGATGATGGAGATGCTAGAATTATCTGATGAAGATGTTAAAGCAGCCATCATAAAATGCTTCCATAAGCAATTGCTAACACACTTGAAACAAAAACATAGCAAGTCTCAGCTAAGAAACAGAAGATATAGGCCAGGTGCAGTGGATCCTGCCAGTAATCCCAGCACTTTGGGAGGCCGAAGTGGGCAAATTACTTGAACCCAGAAGTTTGAGACCAGCCTGGGCAACAAGGCAAAACCCTGTCTCTACAATAAATTAGCCAAGTGTGGTGGTGCACACCTGTGGTCCCAGCTACTCGGGAGGCTGAGGTGGGAGGATTACTTGAGCCTGAGAGGTCAAAGCTGCAGTGAGCTGTGATCACACCACTGCACTCCAGCCTGTGCAACAGAGGAAGACTCTGTTGTTTTTTTTGTTTGTTTGTTTTTGTTTTTGTTTTAAAAAGGTATTATTGGCCGGGCACGGTGGCTCACACCTGTAATCCCAGCACTTTGGGAGGCCGAGGCAGGCCAATCACGAGGTCAGGAGATCAAGACCATCCTTGCTAACATGGTGAAACCCAGTCTCTACTGAAAATACAAAAAATTAGCCAGGCATGGTGGCAGGTGCCTGTAGTCCCAGCCACTTGGGAGGCTGAAGCAGGAGAATGGCATGAAGCCAGGAGGCAGAGCTTGCAGTGAGCCAAGATTGTGCCACTGCACTCCAACCTGGGCGACAGAGCGAGACTCCGTCTCAAAAAAAAAAAAGTATTCTTACAGGCATTGGCACAGAGGGACAGAGGGAGGAAGAGAGAGAGAGAGAGAGAAGAACCAAATAGAAATTTTATTATTTCTGTTGACAAAAAAAATTATATACTTATGGTATACAAATGATGTTTTGATATATGTAGACATTGTGAAATGGCTAAATCAAGCTAGTTAACGTATGCAGTACCAAATGGAAATGCTCAAACTGAAAAAGACAATGACTAAAATTTTAAAGCTCAGTGGATGTGCTCAACAGAAGAACGGGAGGACAGAAGAAAGAATCCGTGAACTGAAACACAGAATAGAAATGACCTGATTGGAACCACAGAGAAAATAGACTGAAACTGAACCAGAGAGAAAATAGACTGCAGGAGGGAAAAAAACAGTTTCAGGGACCTGTGGGACTACAAGAAAGATGTAATATGTCACTGGCATCTCAAAAGGTGAGAAGAGCACGTGAGATGGGCTGTATGGTGGTGGCCGTCTGGAAAATATCATCAGCTACATCCATGTTAATGCATGGAGCTATAGTTTTCTGTTCCACTATAATATAGTATTCTATTGTGTGACTGAACCACAATTCATTTATTCACTTCACTGTAATGGGTATTTGGGCTATTTTGTTTTTGATCTAATAAACAGTGCTCTGTGACTATTCCATCCATGTCTCCAGGAGTAGAACTGCTGGGTCTCAGGGTGTGTGAATGTTTACTTTTACCAAATAATGTAAAACTTTTCTTCAAAGTGAGTGTACTCACCTCTAGTCCCACTGCAGTTTAATAGTTACATTTCACCAGCATTTTGTCAGTCTTCTAATTTTTTCCAAATGAGTAGGCACAAAATAAAAATTTGTGGTTTTATTTACATTTCCCCTTTTTACTAATGAAGGTGAGTATATTTTCATATATTTAATGGGCCATTTGTGTTTTCTGTGAAATACCTGTTTATGGTTTTGTTTTGTTTTGGTTTGGTTTGGTTTTTGAGACAGTGTCTCACTCTGTCGCCCAGGAGTGCAGTGGTATGATCTCAGCTCATTGCAACCTCCACCTCCTGGGTTCAAGTGATTCTCCTACCTCAGCCTCCTGAGTAGCTATGATTACAGAGGCCTGCCACCACGCCCGGCTAACTTTTGTATTTTTAGTAGAGATGGGGTTTCACCATATTGGCCAGGCTGGTCTTGAACTCTTGACTTCAAGTGATCTGCCCACCTCGGCCTCCCAGAGTGCTGGAATTAACAGGCATGAGCCACCACACCCAGCACCTGTTCATATTTTTAAACATTTTTCTATTGAATTTTTTGTCCTAATTGATTTATAGGATCCAGGCACTAATTTTTTTTTTTTTTTTTTTGGTGAAATGTGTGCAAAGTTTTGTTATGATTTGATGGAAACAGTATTAAATCAATTTGGGGAGAAATAACAGTTTTACAGCATTGAGTCTTTCTATCCACAAACATGGTGTTGCTCACCAATTGGTTTTCTTATTGCCTTTCAGTAAGGTGCTATAATTTTCTACATAAAGATTTTACAGGCAGGGCGCAGTGGCTCACACCTGTAATCCCAGCACTTTGGGAGGCCAAGGCGGGCAGATCACAAGGTCAGGAGATTGATACCATGCTGGTTAACACGGTGAAACCCCATCTCTACTAAAAATACAAAAAATTAGCCGGGCGTGGTGGCGGGTGCCTTTAGTCCCAGCTACTTGGGAGGCTGAGGCAGGAGAATGGCTGAACCTGGGAGGCGGAGCTTGCAGTGAGCCGAGATCACAACACTGCACTCCAGCCTCAGCAACAGAGAGAGACTCCGTCCCAAAAAAAAAAAAAAAAAAATTTACAGGGCTGGGTACAGTGGCTTATAAGATTTTACAGGGCTGGGTACAGTGGCTTATGCCTGTAATCCCAGCACTTTAGGAGGCAAAGGTGGGTGGATTGCTTGAGCCCAGGAGTTCAAGACCAGCCCAGGCAATATAGCAAGACCCCACTTCTTTTAAAAAAAGGTTTTTACACATCTTTTGTTAGATTTTTTTTCAATATCTTATATTTTTCATTGCTATTGTAAATTTTTAAGTTGCATTTTCTAACTTGATGCATATACATTCATTAAACTTTAATTTATTAGATATTGAATTTATATCTGGCAACTCTGCTAAACTATTTTTTTTTTGAGACAGAGTCTCACTCTGTCGCCCAGGCTGGAGTGCAGTGGCATGATCTCAGCTCACTGCACGCTCCACCTCCCGGGCCATTCTCCTGCCTCAGCCTCCTGAGTAGCTGGGACTACAGGCACCCGCCACCATGCCCGACTAATTTTCTGTATTTTTAGTAGAGATGGGGTTTCACCGTGTTAGCCAGGATGGTCTCAATCTCCTGACCTCGTGATCCGCCCACCTCGGCCTCCCAAAGTGCTGGGATTACAGGCATGAGCCACTGCACCCAGCCCTCTGCTAAACTATTTTTAAAAATTGAATAGACCAGCTTCTCTGGTGAATGGTATTTCTTAAAAAATGCAAATACAGTCATGCACTGCACAACAACGTCATGGTCAATGGTGGACCACATATACAACAGTGGTCCTATAAGATTATAATGGAGCTTAAAAATTACCATGGCACAAATAACCATTGTGTTACTATTTCCTTACACTATTCAGTATAGTAACATGCAGTACACGTTTTTAGCCTAGGAGCAATAAGCTGTACACATAGCCTAGGTGTGTAGTAGGCTATCCCATCTAGTTTTGTGTAAGTACACTCCAGAATGTTTGCACAATGGCAAAATCACCTAAGGATACATTTCTCAGAATGTATCCTTATCATTAAGCAATGCATGAATGTATTACTTTATGGAGGTATAATTTACACACAGAAAAATACACAAATTTTGAATGTATAGCTTGATACATTTTATCATTTGCATACCCATGTAACTGACACTCAGCTCAAGATATAGAACATTTGCATCACACCAGAAAGTTCCCTTCTGCCCTTGTCCAGCTGATATTCACACAACCCAGAACTAACCACTGTTCTAACTTTTTTTTTGTTTGTTTGTTTGTTTTGAGACAGAGTCTTGCCCTGTCACCCACACTGGAGTGCGGTGTCGCGATCTTGGCTCACTGCAACCTCCACCTCCCGGATTCAAGCAATTCTCCTGCCTCAGCTTCCCAAGTAGCTGGGGTTACAGGCACGCACCACCACACCTGACAAATTTTTGTATTTTTAGTAGAGACGGGGTTTCACCATATTGGCCAGGCTGGTTTCGATCTCCTGACCTCAAGTGATCCGCCCACCTCAGCCTCCCAAAGTGCTGGGATTTCAGGCGAAAGCCACTGCGCCCGGCCCACTGTTCTAACCTTTTATCACCATCAATTAGTTTTGCCTGTTCTTGAACTTCATATAAATGATATTATCCTAGCACAAATTCTCCATCTGGCTTCTTCTACTTGACATAATGTGTTTGAGATGCATCCATGTTATTGCATGTATTCATAGCAGTTTGTTTTGTTACTTGCTAAGTCCTATATCATTATATGAATATATCATATTTTGTTTATTCTCCTAGATGATAGGCATTTTGATTGTTTCTTGTTTTTGGCCATTATGAATAAAGTTGCTATGAATATTCTTTTATAAGTCTTGCAGACATTATGCCCTCGTTGCTCTTAAATATACACCTCAGAGCAAAATTGCTGGGTCATAAGGTAAGTGAGTGCTTTATGTTATTCAAAGCTGCTAAACAGGTCTCCTGAGTGGTTGTGCAGTTTTACACTCACATCTGCAGTGTATGAGAGTTCTAGTTGCTCCACAGCCTTGTCAAATGTGGAATTGTTATTACTTTTTTTCACTTTAGTCATTCTGGTAGGTGCATGGTGGTAGCTTTGTGGCTTTAATTTGCATTTTCCTCATGACTAATGATGTTGAGCATCCTCTCATGTGCTTATTGGCCATTTAAGTAGCTTCTTGTGTAAGAGTCCTGTTGAAGACTTTTGCCAATTTCTAAAAATCAAGTAATTGGTCTTATTATTGATTTGTAGGCATTCTTTATATTTTCCAGGTGGATTTTTTTTTGGAGGGAGGGGGTCAAATATATGTTTTGCACATGTCTTCTCCCAGCCTGCAGCTTGCTTTTTCAGTTTTTTTCATGGTCCCTTTTAATGAGCAATTTTGTTGAAGTCTAGCACCTTGTATCTTGCACCTTTTTTTTTCTTTTTTCTTTTTCTTTTTTTTTTTTTTTTGAGACGGAGTCTTGCTCTGTCGCCCAGACTGGAGTGCAGTGGCACGATCTCGGCTCACTGCAAGCTCTGCCTCCCAAGTTCACACCACTCTCCTGCCTCAGCCTCCAGAGTAGCTGGGACTACAAGTGCCCGCCACGACGCCCAGCTAATTTTTTGTATTTTTAGTAGAGACGGGGTTTCACCGTGTTAGCCAGGATGGTCTGGATTTCTTGACCTGGTGATCCACCCGCCTCGGCCTCCCAAAGTGCTGGGATTACAGGCGTGAGCCACCGCGACCGGCTTTTTTTTTTTTTTTTTTTTTTTTTGAGACGGAGTCTTGCTCTGTTGCCCAGGCTGGAGTGCAGTGGCACTATCTCGGCTCACTGCAAGCTCTGCCTCCCAGGTTCATGCCATTCTCCTGCCTCAGCCTCCTGAGTAGCTGGGACTACAGGCGCCAGCTACCACGCTCGGCTAATTTTTTGTATTTTTAGTAGAGACGGGGTTTTGCCATGTTAGCCAGGATGGTCTTGATCTCCTGACCTCGTGATCCACCTGCCTCGGCCTCCCAAAAGGCTGGGGTTACAAGCGTGAGCCACTGTGCCCAGCCTATTTTAGTTTATCTTTAATGGATTCAACAATAAGGAAAGTTTGGCCAGGCACGATGGCTCATCCCTGTAATCCCAGCACTTTGGGAGGCTGAGGCAGGCGGATCACCTGAGGTCAGGAGTTTGAGACCAGCCTGACCAACATGGCGAAACCCCATCTCTCCCAAAAACACAAAAATTAGCCAGGTGTGGTGGCAGGCGCCTGTAGTCCCAGCTACTCAGGAGGCTGTGGCAGGAGAATCACTTGAACCTGGGAGGCGGAGGTAGCAGTCAGTCGAGATCACACCACTGCACTCCAGCTTGGGCAACAAGAGTGAAACTCCGTCTCAAAAAAAAAAAAAAAAAAGAAAGTTTATGAATTCATACAGCAAGAATCAAGGAGGTGAGCCTGGGCAAGAAGAGTGAAACTCCATCTCAAAAACAAAACAAAACAAAAAAACAATAAGGAAAGTTTACAAATTCATACAGCAGGAAGCGGGGAGGTGAGGGCAGCTCCAGAATGGGCTAATCTGTGACTCGGCAGCAGCGTCAGGCTCAGGCTCTTCCTGTCTTTCCTCTCCCATGCATACTGGCTTGGTCTGTACTAGGAAGGGCTCTGCGCATTGTCTCAGGAGAGCTGCCACAGCTCCAGGCGTCATATCCAGAAACAACAATATCCTCTATGAGAGGAAGGATGCCTAGCCCTTGGAGCCCTTCTTAAGAGCAAGGAAACATTTCCCAGAAGACTCTGCTATGGTGTGAGTGTTTGTGCCTCCTCCAAAATTCATGTTGAAACTGAATCCCAGTGCAGCAGTATTAAGAGGTGGAGCCTTTAGGAGATGATTAGGCCACCAGGGCTCTGTCCTCACGGATGGGATTAGGGTCTTACAAAAGGGCAGGAGGGAACTAGCTGGCCTTTCTTCCTTTTGCCTTTCCACCTTCTGTGCCGTGAAGAAACAGCATTCATCTGTTTTTGTCTTTTCATCTTTTGTGTTATGGGAGGACACAACATTTGTCCCCTCCAGAGGACACAGCAACAAGGTCCCATCTTGGAAGCAGAGACTAAGCTCTCATCAGACATTGAATCTGCTGGTGCCCTGATTTTGGACTTCCAGCTTCTGTAGCTGTGAGCAATAAAGTTATGCTATCTCTCAATTCTCCAGTCTAAGGTATTTTGTTACAGTGGCAGGAAAGGACTAATACAGTCTCCCTCCCCATCCTTTTCTCAAATCTCATTGATTCACATGCCAACTCCTAAACCAATCTCTGCAAAGGAGACTAGCCTACACAAATCAGGATTTACCCCTTGAACTGGGTAGAACAGAATGATTTTCCTGAGCCCCTGGGAGGAGTGGGACACACACACAAACGGTGTCTCTGCTAGCAAGAAAGAAAGAGGTGTACAGACAGAAACTTGATCTAGACAACAGCGACTGCCTCAGAGCCAGCGGCCCCAGAGGGTTAAGACAAAGAGTCCCTGTGCAGAAGGCAAAGATTTACTGTTAAGTACAATGGCTCCAAGGACATTTCCAAGGAAGTCAGAAGGATTGAGAGCTTCTCTCTGCCCACTTCCCATCCCCATCTCCAAGACAACTGGTCTGGACAGGTTGGAGACCTGCAGGCTAGCGCATAGCCACCCCTGGTTGGCCATGAGGTGGAAGCTAGCTCCAGAGCTGTTTATGGAGCCCATTTGAGGGCCTCCCATCCCTCCTCACATTTTAAAAATAAATTAGGACATTTTATTACATTTTCATAACTAATAAAATTAGCAGGCTGGGTACAGTGGCTCACGCCTGTAATCCCAGCACTTTGGGAGGCCAAGGCAGGTGGATCACCTAACGTCAGGAGTTTGAGACCAGCCTTGCCAACATGGTGAAACCCTGTCTCTACTAAAAATACAAAAATTAGCTAGACATGGTGGCAGGCGCCGGTAATCCCAGCTACTTGGTAGGCTGGGGCAGGAGAATCACTTGAGTCCAGGAGATGGAGGTTGCAGTGAGCCAAGATTGCACCATTGCATTCCAGCCTGGGCAACAAGAGTGAAACTTCATCTCAAAAAAAAAAAATGACCACATCTATCAGCCCCAAAGGTGCCCTTGTACTTCTTTGTTAATTTGATTCTTCCCCCACCCTGCTCGCAGGCAACCACTGGTCAACTTTCTATCACCACAGGTTAATCTGCATTTTCTAGAATGTTATTTTATATTTTTATTTATTTATTATTTTTATTTTATTTATTTATTTTTTTTTTGAGACGGAATCTTGCTCTGTCACCCAGGCTGGAGTGCAGTGGCATGATCTCAGCTCACTGCAATGTCCGCCTTCCAGGTTCAAGAGATTCTCCTGCCTCAGCCTCCTGAGTAGCTGGGATTACAGACGTGTGCCACCATGCCCGGCTAATTTTTTATATTTTTAGTAGAGATGGGGTTTCACCATCTTGGCCAAGCTGGTCTTGAACTCCTGACCTCGTGATTCACCTGCCTCGGCTTCCTAAAGTGCTGGGACTACAGGCATGAGCCACTGTTCCCAACCTATTTATTTATGTTTAGACATGAGATCTTGCTCTGTTGTCCAGGCTGGAGTGCAGTGGTACAATCACAGCTCACTGCAGCCTCAAACTCCTAGGCTCAAGTGATCCTCCTGCCTGAGCCTCCTAAGTAGCTGGGACTATAGGCACACAAACCACACCTGGCTAACTTTTTTTCCTGTTTTTTTTAGAGACAGGGTCTTGCTATGTTGCTTAGGCTGGTCTCGAACTCCTGGCCTCAAGCAATCCTCCCACTTCTAGGATTTTATATAAATGGAATTATACACGATAAGCTCTTTTTTGTCTGGCTTCATTTACTTAACATAATTGTTGAGATTCATTCACTTAGGGATCTACACCATACACACTAGTTCATTCTTTTTTATTGCTGAGTAATATTCCACTGTGTGGATGTTCCACCATTTGTTTACCACCCACTTGTTGATGGACATTTGGGTTATTCCCAGTTTGGGGCCATTGCAAATAAAGCCGCTATGAACATTGATGTATAGTATTTGTATGGACCTATGCTTTCATTTCTTTTGAGTAAATACCTAGGAGTGGAATGGTTGGGTCACATGATAGGTGAATAATTAATCTTTTTTTTTTTTTTTTTTTTTTGAGACAGGGTCTGGTATCGTTTGGCTCTGTCTCCAAATCTCATTTTTAAAAGATGAGAGTTGGAGGTTCCAAGATGGCCGAATAGGAACAGCTCCAGTCTACAGCTCCCAGCATGAGCAACACAGAAGACAGGTGATTTCTGCATTTCCAACTGAGGAACACAGCTCCTTGCCAGCAACGGAACAAAGCTGGATGGAGAATGACTTTGATGAGTTGAGAGAAGAAGGCTTCAGACGATCAGTAATAACAAACTTCTCCGAGCTAAAGAAGGATGTTAGAACCCATCGCAAAGAAGCTAAAAACCTTGAAAAAAGATTAGACGAATGGCTAACTAGAATAAACAGCATAGAGAAGACCTTAAATGACCTGATGGAGCTGAAAACCATGGCACGAGAACTCCATGACGCATGCACAAGCTTCAGTAGCCGATTTGATCAAGTGGAAGAAAGAGTATCAGTGATTGAAGATCAAATGAATGAAATGAAGCAAGAAGAGAAGTTTAGAGAAAAAAGAGTAAAAAGAAATAAACAAAGCCTCCAAGAAATATGAGACTGTGTGAAAAGACCAAATCTACGTCTGATCAGTGTACCTGAAAGTGACGGGGAGAATGGAACCAAGTTGGAAAACACTCTTCAGGATATTGTACAGGAGAATTTCCCCAACCTAGCAAGGCAGGCCAACATTCAAATTCAGGAAATACAGAGAATGCCACAAAGATACTCCTCGAGAAGAGCAACTCCAAGACACATAATTGTCAGATTCACCAAAGTTGAAATGAAGGAAAAAATGTTAAGGGCAGCCAGAGAGAAAGATGGGTTACCCACAAAGGGAAGCCCATCAGACGAACAGCTGATCTCTCAGCAGAAACTCTACAAGCCAGAAGAGAGTGGGGGCCAATATTCAACATTCTTAAAGAAAAGAATTTTCAACCCAGAATTTCATATCCAGCCAAACTAACCTTCATAAGTGAAGGAGAAATAAAATCCTTTACAGAGAAGCAAATGTTGAGAGATTTTGTCACCACCAGGCCTGCCTTACAAGAGTTCCTGAAGGAAGCACTAAATGTGGAAAGGAACAACCAGTACCAGCCATTGCAAAAACATGCCAAATTGTAAAGACCATTGATGCTAGGAAGAAACTGCATCAACTAACGAGCAAAATAACCAGCTAACATCATAATGACAGGATCAAATTCACACATAACAATATTAACCTTAAATGTAAATGGGCTAAATGCTCCAATTAAAAGACACAGACTGGCAAATTGGATAAAGAGTCAAGACCCATCAGTGTGCTGTATTCAGGAGACCCATCTCACGTGCAGAGACACACATAGGCTCAAAATAAAGGGATGGAGGAAGATCTACCAAACAAATAGAAAACAAAAAAAAAGCAGGGGTTGCAATCCTAGTCTCTGATAAAACAGACTTTAAACCAACAAAGATCAAAAGAGACAAAGAAGGCCATTACATAATGGTAAAGGGATCAATTCAACAAGAAGAGCTAACTATCCTAAATATATGTGCACCCAATACAGGAGCACCCAGATTCATAAAGCAAGTCCTTAGTGACCTACAAAGAGACTTAGACTCCCACACAATAATTATGGGAGACTTTAACACCCCACTGTCAACATTAGACAGATCAATGAGACAGAAAGTTAACAAGGAGATCCAGGAATTGAACTCAGCTCTGCACCAAGCAGACCTAATAGACATCTACAGAACTCTCCACCCCAAATCAACAGAATATACGTTCTTCTCAGCACCACATTGCACTTACTCCAAAATTGATCACATAGTTGGAAGTAAAGCACTCCTCAGCAAATGTAAAAGAACAGAAATTATAACAAACTGTCTCTCAGACCACAGTGCAATCAAACTAGAACTCAGGATTAAGAAACTCACTCAAAACCGTTCAACTACATGGAAACTGAACAAACTGCTCCTGAATGACTACTGGGTACATAATGAAATGAAAGGAGATACAAAGATGTTCTTTGAAACCAATGAGAACAAAGACACAACATACCAGAATCTCTGGGACACATTTAAAGCAGTGTGTAGAGGGAAATTTATAGCACTAAATGCCCACAAGAGAAAGCAGGAAAGATCTAAAATTGACACTCTAGCATCACAATTAAAAGAACTAGAGAAGCAAGAGCAAACACATTCAAAAGCTAGCAGAAGGCAAGAAATAACTAAGATCAGAGCAGAACTGAAGGAGATAGAGACACAAAAAACCCTTCAAAAAAATCAATGAATCCAGGAGCTGGTTTTTTGAAAAGATCAACAAAATTGATAGACCACTAGCAAGACTAATAAAGAAGAAAACAGAGAAGAATCTAATAGATGCAATAAAAAATAATAAAGGGGATATCACCACCAATCCCACAGAAATACAAACTACCATCAGAGAATACTATAAACACTTCTATGCAAATGAACTAGAAAATCTAGAAGAAATGGATAAATTCCTGGACACATACACCCTCCCAAGACTAAATCAGGAAGAAGTTGAATCCCTGAATAGACTAATAACAGGCTCTGAAATTGAGGCAATAATTAATAGCCTACCAACCAAAAAAAGTCCAGGACCAGATGGATTTGCAGCCGAATTCTACCAGAGGTACAAAGAGGAGCTGGTAGCATTCCTTCTGAAACTATTCCAATCAATAGAAAAAGAGGGAATCCTCCCTAACTCATGAGGCCAGCATCATCCTGATACCAAAGCCTGGCAGAGACACAACAAAAAAAGAGAATTTTAGACCAATATCTCTGATGAACATCGATGCAAAAATCCTCAATAAAATACTGGCAAACCGAATCCAGCAGCACATCAAAAAGCTTATCCACCACAATCAAGTTGGCTTCATCCCTGGGATGCAAGGCTGGTTCAATATAGGCAAATCAATAAACGTAATCCATCATATAAACAGAACCAAAGACAAAAACCACACGATTATCTCAATAGATGCAGAAAAGAAAATAAAACAATAGATGTTTAATTTTGACAAAATTAAACAGCCCTTCATGCTAAAAACTCTCAATAAACTAGGTATTGATGGGACGTATCTCAAAATAAGAGCTATCTATGACAAACCCACAGCCAATATCATACTGAATAGGCAAAAACTGGAAGCATTCCTTTTGAAAACTGGCACGAGACAGGGATGCCCTCTCTCACCACTCCTATTCAACATAGTGTTGGAAGTTCTGGCCAGGGCAATCAGGCAGGAGAAAGAAATAAAGGATATTCAATTAGGAAAAGAGGAAGTCAAATTGTCCCTGTTTGTAGACGACATGATTGTATATTTAGAAAACCCCATTGTTGGCCAGGCGCGGTGGCTCACACCTGTAATCCCAGCACTTTGGGAGGCCGAGGGGGGCAGATCACAAGGTCAGGAGATCGAGACCATCCTGGCTAACATGGTGAAACCCCGTCTCTACTAAAAATACAAAAAAATTATCCGGGCGTGGTGGCGGGCAGCTGTAGTCCCAGCTACTCAGGAGGCTGAAGCAGGAGAATGGCGTGAACCTGGAGGCGGAGCTTGCAGTGAGCCGAGATCGCGCCACTGCACTCCAGCCTGGGAGACAGAGCAAGACTCTGTCTCAAAAAAAAAAAAAAGAAAGAAAAAAGAAAACCCCAACGTCTCAGCCCAAAATCTCCTTAAGCTGATAAGCAACTTCAGCAAAGTCTCAGGATACAAAATCAATGAGCAAAAATCACAAGCCTTCCTAGACACTAATAACAGACAAACAGAGAGCCAAATCCTGAATGAACTCCCATTCACAATTGCTTCAAAGAGAATAAAATACCTAGGAATCCAACTTACAAGGGATGCGCAGGACCTCTTCAAGGAGAACTACAAACTACTGCTCAACGAAATAAAAGAGGACACAAACAAATGGAAGAACATTCCATGCTCATGGATGGGAAGAATCAATATCGTGAAAATGGCCATACTGCCCAATGTAATTTATAGATTCAATCCCATCCCCATCAAGCTACCAATGACTTTCTTCACAGAATTGGAAAAAACTACTTTAAAGTTCATATGGAACCAAAAAAAGCCTGCATTGCCAAGACAATCCTAAGCCAAAAGAACAAAGCTGGAGGCATCACACTACCTTACTTCAAACTATACTACAAGGCTACAGTAACCAAAACAGCATGGTACTGGTACCAAAACAGACATATAGATCAATGGAACAAAACAGAACCTTCAGAAATAATACCACACATCTACAACCATCTGATCTTTGACAAACCTGACAAAAACAAGAAATGGGGAAAGGATTCCCTATTTAATAAATGGTGCTGGGAAAATTCGCTAGCCATATGTAGAAAGCTGAAACTGGATCCCTTCCTTACACCTTATACAAAAATTAACTCAAGATGGATTAAAGACTTAAATGTTAGACCTAAAACCATAAAAACCCTAGAAGAAAACCTAGGTAATACCATTCAGGACATAGGCATGGGCAAGGACTTCATGACTAAAACACCAAAAGCAATGGCAACAAAAGCCAAAATTGACAAATGGCATCTAATTAAACTAAAGAGCTTCTGCACAGCAAAAGAAACTACCATCAGAGTGAACAGGCAACCTACAGAATGGGAGAAAATTTTTACCATCTACCCATCTGACAAAGGGCTAATATCCAGAAACTACAAAGAACTTAAACAAATTTACAAGAAAAAAATCAAACAACCCCATCAAAAAGTGGGTGAAGAATATGAACAAACACTCCTCAAAAGAAGACATTTATGCAGCCAACAAACACATGAAAAAATGCTCATAATCACTGGCCATCAGAGAAATGCAAATCAAAACCACAATGAGATACCATCTCACACCAGTTAGAATGGCGATCATTAAAAAGTGAGGAAACAACAGGTGCTGGAGAGGATGTGGAGAAATAGGAACACTTTTACACTGTTAGTGGGACTGTAAACTAGTTCAACCATTCTGGAAGACAGTGTGGCGATTCCTCAAGGATCTAGAACTAGAAATACCATTTGACGCAGCCAACCCATTACTGGGTATATACCCAAAGGATTATAAATCATGCTGCTATAAAGACACATGCACACATATGTTTATTGCAGTACTATTCACAATAGCAAAGACTTGGAACCAACCAAAATGTCTGTCAATGATAGACTGGATTAAGAAAATGTGGCACATATACACCATGGAATACTATGCAGCCATAAAAAAGGATGAGTTCATGTCCTTTGTAGGGACATGGATGAAGCTGGAAACCATCATTCTGAGCAAACTATCCCAAGGACAGAAAACCAAACACCGCATGTTCTCACTCATAGGCGGGAATCGAACAATGAGAACACTTGGACACAGGGTGGGGAACATCAAACAGCAGGGCCTGTCACGGGGAAGGATAGCATTAGGTGATACACCTAATGTAAATGACGAGTTAATGGGTGCAGCATGCCAATATGGCACATGTATACATATGTAACAAACCGGCACGTTGTGCACATGTACCCTAGAACTTAAAGTATAATAAAAAAATTAATTAATTAATTAAATTTTTAAAAAAGAGAGATGAGAGTGTTGAGGGAGGGATCTATAATCCCCATGTGTTGAGGAAGGGAAGTGATTAGATTATGGGGGCCGTTTTGCCCATGCTGCTGTTCTCATGATAGTAAGTGAATTCTCACAAGATCTGATGGTTTTATAAACGGTGGCTTTTCCTGCACTCTCACTCTTCTCTCTCTCGCTACCATGTGAAGAAGGTTCTTGCTTCCCCTTAGCCTTCCACCATGATTATAAGTTTCCTGAGGCCTCCCCAGCCATCTGGAACTGTGAGTCAGCTGTACCTCTTTCCTTTATAAATTACCCAGTTTCGGGTAGTATCTTCATTGCAGTGTGAAATGGACTAACACAGGATCTCGCCCTGTCATCCAGGCTGGAGTGCAGTGGTGTGATCATGGCTCACTGCAGCCTTGACCTCCCAGGCTCAAGCAATTCTCCTACCTCAGCCTCCTGAAGCTGGGACCACAAGCATGTGACACCATGCTCAGCTAATTTTTTTTTTTTAATTACTTGTAGAGATGGGGTCTCCCTATGTTGCCCAGACTTGTCTTGAACTCATCTGGGTCACCTGTCAAGGTTCAAGTGATCCCCTTGTCTCAGCCTCCCATTGTGCTGGGATTACAAGCATAAGCCACCCTTCCGTGTCTATGATTAACTATTTAAAAACATACACAAATACTTCCCTACTCTGTCCCAGAGTGGTTACATTATTTTATATTCTCCCAGCAGTGTATGAGAGTTTCAGTTTCTGCACATCCCCAACAACATTTAGTACAGTTAACTTTTAAAATGTCAACCATTGTAGTGGGGGCATATTGGTCTGTCTCTGCAGTTTTAATTTGCATTTAGCCAATGACTTATGACATTGAGCATTTCTTAATATATTTCTTTCCCATCTGTATATCATCATCTTTAGCAAAATGTCTGTTTAGATCTATCTTTTGTCCTTTTTTTTTTTTTTTTTTTTTTGAGACAAGGTCTTGTTCTGTCACCCAGGCTGGGGTGTAGTTGCACAGTCATGCTCACTGCAGCCTCAACCTCCTGTGTTCAAGGATCCTCCCACCTCAGTCTCTGAGTAGCTGGGACCACAGGCATGTGCCGCCATGCCCAGCTAATTTTTGGTAGAGACGGGGGTCTTACTATGTTGCTCAGGCTGCTCTCGAGCTCCTGGGCTCAAGCAATTCTCCTGCCTCCACCCCCAAAATGCTGAGATTATGGGTGTGAGCCACTGTCCCGGCCTCTTTTGTCCTTTTTTTTGAGACGGAGTCTCTGTCGCCCAGGCTGGAGTGCAGTGGCGCGATCTCGGCTCACTGCAAGCTCCGCCTCCCGGGTTCATGCCGTTCTCCTGTCTCAGCCTCCTGAGTAGCTGGGACTACAGGCGCCCGCCACGACGCCTGGCTAATGTTTTGTATTTTTTAGTAGAGACGGGGTTTCACTGTGTTAGCCAGGATGGTCTCGATCTCCTGACCTTGTGATCCGCCCACCTCGGTCTCTCAAAGTGCTGGGATTACAGGCGTGAGCCACCGCGCCCGGCCCTTTTGTCCATTTTTTATTGCATTGTTTGAATTCTTATTATTGAGATGTAGGAGTTTTTTATATATTCTAGATACAAGTTCTTTGTTGGAGATCTGTTCTGCAAATATTTTCTCCCAGGCTGTGGGTTGCCTTTTCATGTTTGTAAACACTGTCTTTAAAGATAATTGGGGCCAGGAGCGGTGGCTCACCCCTGTAATCTCAGCACTTTGGGAGGCTGAAGTGGGCGGATCACCTGAGGTCAGGAGTTCGAGACCAGCCTGGCCAACATGGCGCAAACCCATCTCTACTAATTAAAAAAAATAGCTAAGCGTAGTGGCAGGCGCCTGTAATCCCAGCTACTCAGGAGGCTGAGGCAGGAGAATCACTTGAACCTGGGAGTCCGAGGTTGTAGTGAGCAGAGATCACACCACTGCACTCCAGCCTGGGCAACAAGAGTGAAACTCCACCTCAAAAAAATAAATAAATAAAAATTAAATTAAATTAAGATAATTGGTTTTAAGCAATTTGATCATGATGTACCTTCATGTAGTTTTCTTCAGGTTTCTTCTGCTTGGGGTTCATTGAGCTTTTTTGTAATTATTGTTAATTTTCATCAAATTTAGAAAATTTTATGCCATTATTTCTTTTAATGTTTAAGTCCTTTCGACTCTTCTTCTTCTGGGACTTCAATTACATATAAAGTAGACTTTGATATCCCACAATTCATTGATCCTCTGCTCCTTTTTTATTTTTTATTTTCTCTAGTCTTTGTTCTCTCTGTATTTCATTTTGGATAGTTTCTACTGCTATGTCTTCAAATTCACTAATCTGCTCTTCAGTGCCTACACTGCTGCTAATCCCATACAGTGTATTATTTTTTGAGATGGAGTTTCTCTCTTGTTGCCCAGGCTGGAGTGCAATGGTGCAATCTCGGCTCACTACAACCTCCGCCTCCCGGAT
This sequence comes from Pongo abelii, assembly GCF_028885655.2. Taxonomy (NCBI): domain Eukaryota; kingdom Metazoa; phylum Chordata; class Mammalia; order Primates; family Hominidae; genus Pongo; species Pongo abelii. The sequence goes on along the minus strand of NC_072001.2, from coordinate 78,327,989 downwards.
TCAAGCAATTCTCCTGCCTCAGCCTCCCGAGTAGCTGGGACTACAGGCATGCACCACCATGCCCGGCTAATTTTGTATTTTTTTAAGTAGAGACAGGGTTTCTCTATGTTGGTCAGGCTGGTCTTGAACTCCTGACTTCAGGTGATCTGCCCGCCTCGGCCTCCCAAAGTGCTGGAATTACACGTGTGAGCCACCGCGACCAGCCCATGCAGTGTATTTTTAATCTCACATATTGCAAATTCATTATCCAGTAGTTTTGAATTTGGACTTTTAGAAATAGACTTCATGTCTCTTATGCTCAGGATTTGTCTACCTTGAACATACAAAGTCTGTAATTTCTGTTTTAATGTCCTTGTCTACTAATTCTGCCTATCATTTATGTCATTTCTCAGTCTGTCTCTATTGATTTATTTTTATTATCATTATGAGTCATATTTTCCCACCTTTTCATATACCTGGTCATTTTCAATTGGATGCCAGATGCTGTAATTTTAAATCGTTGTATTCTGGGATTTTTCCTTTTAATTTTCAGCTTTGGTCTCGGATGCAGCTAAGTTACTTGGAAACAATTTGACCTTTTTGAGGCTTGCCTTTAAGTTTTTTAACATGGGCCCAGAGTAGCCTTTAGTCTAGGGCTCATTTGGCAATACTCTCTTTTCTCAGTCCTCTGTCTGACACCTGGTTTCCTAGGAGGTCTTTCTACTTTGCTGTCGAGAACATGAAGTATTCCCAGTTCTGTATGTTCTGGTGATGACTCCGCCTGTCCTTTCCAGTGGCTCTTTCCCCGGCCGTGGTAGTGTCCCCACACTGATCAGCACTCAGCTGAAGATTGCAGATGACTGGAACCCTCTTTCTCTATAAAGCTTTCTCTTCTCCAGTACTCTGCCTTGAAAATTCTAGCCACCTCCCCAAATGCTTAACTCTGTTTCCTCAACTCTGGTATGCACATGAAAATACAGGGTTTTTTGTGTAGTTATACATTTTCTTTTCTCATAGGTAAATACCTAGGAGTCAGACTGCTGACTCATATAGTAAGTATGTGTTTTACTTTACAAGAAACTTCTAGATTTTCTTCCAAAGAGGATGTACCATTGTACAATTCCACCCAGTAAAATGGCCACACCATTCATTAATCTCACCCAGTAACATAGAAGAATTCTAGATGCTTTCCATCTTCTGAATTCTTCTTTTAGTCTTTCCAATAGTTGTGTAATGGTATCACATTGTGGTTTTTTTTTTTTATTTTCCTAATGACTAATGACACGGAACATTTTAAATGTGCTTATTGCTATCTATAATCTTCTTTAGTGTTAAAATATTTGTATTTTAAAAACTAGTTGGTTTTTGGTCTTATGATTGAGAAAACAATTTAAAACAGATGTTTTGAGTTATAACTTATATACCATAAAATTCCCCCATGTGGAATTATCACAATACAGTTTTAGAAAGTTTCACCATCCCGGCTGGGTGTGGTGGCTCACACCTGTAATCCCAGCACTTTGGGAGGCCGAGGCAGGCAGATTGCCTGAGCTCAGGAGTTTGCGACCAGCCTGGGCAACACAGCGAAACCCCGTCTCTACTGAAATACAAAAAATTAGCATAGTGGCTTGCACCTGTAGTCCCAGCTACTCAGGAGGCTGAGGCGGGAGAATCGCTTGAACCTGGGAGGCAGAGGTTGCAGTGCGCCGAGGTCATGCCACTGCACTCCAGCCTGGGTGACAGAGTGAGATTCTGCCTCAAAAAAAAGAAAAAAAAAAGAAAATTTCACCATCCCAAAAACTTCCCTTCTGCCCATTTGCTGTCAATGCCTACTCCTACCCAAGGCCCAGGCAACAACTGATCTGCTTTATGTCTTTATGGACTCGGATTATTTGAACTTGGAATAAATAAAATCATACAATATGTAGTATTTTGTGTCAGGTGTTTTGTTTTTGTTTTTTTGAGACTGAGTCTCACTGTGTTGCCCAGGCTGGAGTGCAGTGGCACGATCTCAGCTCACTGCAACCTACGCTTCCTGGGTTCAAGCGATTCTCCTGCCTCAGCCTCCTGAGTAGCTGGGATTACAAGTGCCCGGCACCACGCCCAGCTAATTTTTTGTATTTTTAGTAGAGATGGGGTTTCACCGTGTTGGCCAGGCTGGTCTCAAATTCCTGACCTCGTGATCCTCCCACCTCGGCCTCCCAAAGTGCTGGGATTACAGGCGTGAGCCACCACGACTGGCTGTGTCAGGTGGTTTTTTTAAATAATATTTTTGAGATTCTTTGGTGTTATACCATTCACGAATAGTTTTTGGTTTGTTTGTTTGTTTTGAGACAGAGTCTCAAAACTCTGTCGCCCAGGCTGGAGTGCAGTGGTGCGATCTCCGCTCACTACAAGCTCCGCCTCCCGGGTTCACGCCATTCTCCTGCCCAGCCTCTCGAGTAGCTGGGACTACAGGCGCCCACTACCACGCCCGGCTAATTTTTTATATTTTTAGTGGAGGTGGGGTTTCACCATGTTAGCCAGGATGGTCTCGATCTCCTGACCTCGTGATCCGCCTGCCTCGGCCTCCCAAAGTGCTGGGATTACAGGCATGAGCCACCACGCCCGGCCATTAATAGTTCTTTTTAATTGCTGAATAGTATTACATTATAAGGATATACCACATTTTATTTATTTATTTATTTATTTTTCTGAAACAGAGTCTTGCTCTGTCTCCCAGTCTGGAGTGCAGTGGTGCGAGCTCGGCTCACTGCAACCTCTGCTGCCCAGGTTCAAGCAATTCTCGTGCCTGAGCCTCCCGAGTACCTAGCACTACAGGCATGCACCACCATACCCAGCTAATTTTTTTGTATTTTCTCTGGTGAAATAGCTATTTAACTTTTAGCCCATTTTAAAATTGGGTTGTTTGTCTAATTGCTGAGTTGTAAGAGCTCTTTATCTGTTCTTAATGCAAGTCCCTTAGCAGAGATATGATTTGCAGATATTTTATCCTAGCTTATGGCTTGTATTTTCATTTTCTTACTTGTGTCTTCTGAAGAGCAAAAGTTCTTTAAAATTTTTATGAAGTCCAGTATATGATTTTTGTCCTTTATGAATTTTGTCTTTTATGGATCATATTTTTGCTGTCCAGCTAAGAAATATTTGATCACAACAATTTTCTTCTATTTTTTTCTAGATGTTTTGGTTATTAACTTTAGATCTGTGATCTATTTTAACTTATTTTTGAGGTATAGTGAGAAAGTAATAGTCCATACTTGTGGGGAATTTTTTGTTTTTTCTTGTTTATTTATTTTGGTACATGGATGAGATGTACTATTTGTTAATTTTCTTCTACCCTATTGAATTGGCTTGGAAACTTTGCTAAAAATTAATTCAAGAGTCTATTACTAGCTGGGCACAGTGGCTCACACCTGTAATCCCAGCACTTTGGGAGGCCGAGGTGGGTGGATCACCTGAGGTCGGGAGTTTGAGACCAGCCTGACCAACATGGAGAAACCCCATCTCTACTAAAAAAAATACAATATTAGCCAGGCATGGTGGCATATGCCTGTAATCCCAGCTACTTGGGAGGCTGAGGCAGGAGAATCACTTGAACCCGGGAGGCGGAGGTTGCAGTGAGCTGAGATTGGTCCATTGTACTCCAGCCTGGGCAACAAGAGCGAAACTCTGTCACAAAAAAAAAAGAGTCTATTACTGAAATGTATATTGTGTTTCATTAATCTACATGTGTATGCTTACTCATACCACATTGTCTTAATTATTGTGGCTTTATAGAAAGTTTTGTATCAGGTAGTACATGTCCTAAAACCTTACCTTTCTTATTCAAAATTGTTTTGGTTACTCTAGGTTCATTACATTTTCATGTAAAGTTTAGGATCAGTTTGTCAATTCAACCCAAAAAAAAAAAAAGCTTGCTGGGATTTTGAGAGCGATTGCATCAAATCTGCAGATATACCATCTTAACAATATTGAGTCTTCAAATCCATGAACACTGTATATCTCTTATTTTATTTAACTTTTTTTTTTTTTTTTTGAGATGGTGTCTTGTTCTGTAGGTCAAGCTGGAGTGCAGTGGTGTGGTCATAGCTCACTGCAGCCTTGAATCATTGAATTCCTCAAGCCTTGAGGAGCCTTGTTACTCCCACCTCAGCCTCCCAAAGTACTGAGATTACAGTCATGGGCCACTGTGTCCAGCCTATATCTCTCCATTTATTGGAAATTTTTAAATTTTCTCTCAGCAGTGCTTTGTAGTTTTCAGTGTACAGAAGACAGTCAACAGTATATAGACGTTATGCTATTTTTTGTTAAATTTATTCTTTATGAGCTATTATGGACAAATTTGCTTTTTGAGTGTTCACTGTTAAATGATAGGAGTATATAGGCCGGGTGCGGTGGCTCACGCCTGTAATCCCAGCACTTTGGGAGGCTGAGGCAGGCAGATCACAAGATCAGGAGATGGAGACTATCCTGGCTAACACGGTGAAACCCCATCTCTATTAAAAAATACAAAACATTAGCCAGGCATAGTGGCAGATGCCTGTAGTCCCAGCTACTTGGGAGGCTGAGGCAGGAGAATGGCATGAACCTGGGAGGTGGAGCTTGCAGTGAGCTGAGATCATGCCACTGCACTCCAGCCTGGGCGACAGAGCGAGACTCCGTCTCAAAAAAAAAAAAAAGATAGGAGTAATAAATCACATACCATAAAATTCACCTTTTTAAAATGTACAATTATGGGCCTGGCGCAATGGCTCACACCTGTAATCCCAGCACTTTGGGAGGCTGAGGCAGGCAGATCACAAAGTCTAGGAGTTCAAGACCAGCCTGACCAATATGGTGACACCCCGTCTCTACTAAAAATACAAAAATTAGCCAGGCGTGGCTGCTCGCGCCTGTAGTCCCAGCTACTCGGGAGACTGAGGCAGAAGAATTGCTGGAACCCAGGAACCCAGAAGAATTGCTGCAACTGGAGGTTGCAGTGAGCCAAGATGGTGCCACTGCACCCCAGCCCGGGTGACAGAGTGAAACTCCGTCTCAAAAAAAAAAAAAAAGTACAATTATGTATTTTTTACTATAGTCACAAAGTTGTATAACCATCCCCACTATCTGATTCCAGAATATTTTTATTACACCAAAAGAAACCTGTATCTATTAGTAGTCAGTCTTCACTGTCTCCTATCTTCATACCCTAGCAGCCACTAATCTACTTTCAGTCTCTAGAGATTTGCCTATTCTTGGCATTTCATATAAGTGGAATTATAAAATATGTGGCCTTTTGTAGCTGGCATCTTTCACTTAGCATGATGTTTTCAAGGTTTATACAAGTTGTAGCATTATCAGTACTTCATTCATTTTAATGGGCAAATAATATTCCATTGTATGGATATATCACATTTTATTTAGCCATTCATCAACTGATGAACATTGGCTTGTTTCTGCTTTTTTGCTATTATGAGTAACACTGCTATGAATATTTGTGTACAAATTGTTGTGTAAATATGTTTCCATTTTGGGGGGTATATACCTAAGAATGAAATTGCTAGGTCATATGGTAACACTATATTTAGCTTTTTGAGGAGTTGCCAGACTTGTCCAAAGCAGTGGCACCATTTCACATTCCCACAGCAATGTATGAGAGTTCCAATTTCTCCACATCCTTGTCAACACTTGTTATTGTCCATCTGTTTTATTATAGCCGTCCTAGTATGTGTGATGTGGCATCTCCTTGTGGGTTTGACTTGCATTTCCCTGATGGATAATAATATTTACAATCTTTTCATGTGGTGTTGTCCGTTGGTATATCTTCTTTGGAAAAATATCTGTTTAAATCCTTTGCCCAATTTTTGAGGTATTTGTCTTTTTAAGTTGTAGTTGCTATTTTATATTCTGGATACTAGCCCCTGATCATATACATAATTTGCAAATAATTTACCTCATTCTCTGTGTTGTCGTTTCACTTTCTTGATAGTGTCCTTTGAAGCCAAAAGATTTCCATTTTGATGAAGTACAATTTATCTATTTCATCTTTTGTGGCTTGTGCTTTTTCTGTTGCATGTAAGAAGGCTTTGCCTAACCTAAGGTCATGAAATTTTATGATTATGTTTTCCTCTAAGAGTCTTAGAGTTACAGCTATCATTTTTAGGTATCTGAGCCATTTGCAGATCGGACTTAATTTTTGTATACGGTCTAAGGAAGGAATCAACTTCATTCTTTTGCATGTAGATATCCAGTTGTCCCAACATCAGTGATTTGATGACAAGATATTTTTCTCCGTTAAATTATCTTGGCACCCTTGTTAAAAAATCAATGGAATATAAACGTATGTGTTTACTTCTGGACTCTCAATTCTATTTCATTAATCTATATGTCTGTCCTTATGCCAGTACTACACAATGCTGATTGCTGCAGCATTGCAGGAAGTTCTGAAATCGAGAAGTGTAAGTCCTTCAATATTGTTCTTCTTTTTCAAGATTGTTTTAGCAATTCTGGGTCTGCTGCATTTTTATACAAATTTCAGAATCAGTTTTTCAATTTCTGCAAAAAGAAGCTGGGATTTTGAAAGTATACTACTACATTGTAAGTGTAGACAAATTTAGGGGGTATTGCCATCTTAACAATATTGTCTTCCAATCCATGAATATGGAATATTATTCTATTTATATAAGCCTTCTTTAATTTCTTTCAATGTTTTGTAGTTTGCAGCATATGAATCTTGTGTGGGTTTTTTTTGTTTTGTTTTGTTTTGTTTTGTTTTGTTTTGTCTTTGAGACGGACTCTAACTCTGTTTCCAGGCTGGAGTGCAGTGCCACAATCTCGGCTCACTGCAACTTCCACCTCCCGGATTCAAGTGATTCTCCTGCCTCAGCCTCCCGAGTAGCTGGGACTACAGGCATGCACCACCACGCCCAGCTAATTTTTGTATTTTTAGCAGAGGTGGGGTTTCACCATGTTGGCCAGGATGGCCTCCATCTCTTTTTTTTTTTTTTTTTTGAGGCGAAGTCTCACTCTTTTCTCAGGCTGGAGTGCAGTGGCACGATCTCGGCCCACTGCAACCTCCAACTCCCTGGTTCAAGCGATTCTCCTGTGTCAGCCTCCCAAGTAGCTGGGATTACAGGCATGAGCCACTGCACCCGACCAATTTATCCTTTTTTATGCTATTGTAAATGGAATTATTTTCTTAATTTCTGCAAGCTTGCTAAATTTATTATCTCTAATAGGTTTTTGTGGCTTCCATAAGATTTAATAATTATTTCCGTAGAACAATCATATTATCTGAGAATAGAAGTAATTTTACGTCTTTTTCAACAGTGATGCCATTTATTTCTTTCATTTTGGGGCAGGGAGGGAGGACCTAATTTGCGTGGCTATTATTTCCAGTACAATGTTTGAACAGGTGTAGTAAGAGGAAAAATCCTTTCCTGCTGATCTTAGGGGTCAGAGAGTTTCAGTCTTTCACCATTAGGTACTATATTAGTGCAGGACTTTTCGTAGATGATCTTTATCAGTTCAAAGAACTTCCTTTCTATTTCTAGCTTTCTGAGAATTTTTATCATATAAGGTATTGGATTTTTTTCAAATGCTTTTTCTGCATCACTGACCTGATTTAAAGCTTCAATCCTTTATTCTATTAATATGGTATGTAACATTGATTGATTTTCATATCTTCAGCCAACCTTGCCTTCTTGGGAAAAGTCCCAATTGGCCATGTTGTACACTCTTTTTCATATGTTGCTGTATTCAGTTTGATACTATTTGTTTTGAAGATTTTTACATCTATACTGACAAAAGATATTGGTCTGTAGTTTTCTTCATTTTTGTCTGTCTGTTTTTTCTTGTGATGTCTTTGTTTTGGGTATCGGGGAATTATTGGCTTCGTAGAATGATTTGGAAAGTGTTCTCTCGTTTTCTAAGTTTTGAAACAGTTTATAAGGAATTGTTATTAATTATTCTTCAACTGGGTCATAAAATTCACCAGTGAAGTCATCTGTGCTTTGGCTTTTCTTTGTGGAGAGTTTTTTGATTATGTATATTGATCTTGCATACTGTGATCCTGCTAAACTTGCTTGTTAGTATTCCTGGTTTTAAAGTACATTCTTACAATCTAGCAGTGTGAGTCTTCCTAATTTGTTCTTTTTCTCAAAATTTTTTGTGGATATTCAAGTTTCTTTGTATTACTGTAAATATTTTAGAATCAACATATTGATTTTTATGAAAATCCTGCTGGGCTGTTGATTGGGATTACATTAAATCTACTGATCAAGTTGGGGAGAGTTGGGATTTTAAAATATGGATTTCTCTGTCTCGAGGTGGATAGTGTAAAAAAGCAAAAAAGAAAAAATATATATATTTTTTCCAACCCATTACCTCTATTTAGGTCTTCTTTAGTGTCTCTTATCAACGTTTTGTTGTTTTCAGCATGTCAATCTTGCATGCTTTGTTAGATTTATGCCAAGTATTCCTTGTTTTTTATGCTATTTAAAATGGCACCGTTTTTAAAATCCTCATTTTAATTGGGCATTCCTAATATATAGAAACATAGTGATTCTTCTCTGTTGATCTTGTATCTTGTAACCTTGATAAATTTACTTATTAGTTGTAGTTGCTTTTTTGTAGATTCTTTGTGATTTTCTACATAAACAATTGTGTATTCTACTAACAGAGACAGGTTTATTTCTTCCTTTCCAATCTGTAAGCCTTTTATTTATTTTATTTTATTTTTCTTGACTTCTAGCCCTGGTTAGGACCTCCAGTTGAATGCAGAATGGGAGTGGTAAGGGTGAACATCATTGCTTGTTCCTGAACTTAGAGTAAAAGACTTCAGTGTTATTTTTTGTTGTTATTGTTGTTGTTTTTTGAGACAGAGTTTCACTCTTGTCACCCGGGCTGGAGTGCAATGGTGCGGCCTCTGCTCACTGCAACCTCTGCTTCAGCCTCCCGAGTAGCTGGGATTATAGGCATGCGCCACCACACCCAGCTAATTTTGTATTTTTAATAGAGACAGGGTTTCACCACGTTGGCCAGGCTGGTCTCAAACTCCTGACCTCAGGTGATCCACCCGCCTCAGCCTCCCAAAGTGCTGGGATTACAGGCGTGAGCCACCGTGCCCAGCCGACTTCAGTCTTTCACTATAAAATACGGCAGTAGGTATAGGTTTTTTGTGGATGTCTTTCACTGAGTTGAGGAAGTGCCTTTTAATTCTTAGTTTGCTGAGAGGTTTTATCATGAATAAATGTTGAATTTCTCCCATGTCTCTTAACTTCTTTTTCGTATTTCACCTTATTACCTTTCTTTGTTGAATTCTTGGTAATTTCTTAAGCTCTACTTCTCAATTTACTATTCTGTCTTCACCTTTGTCTATTCAGCTTTTTCACTTGTCTTTAGAGTCTTTTTATTTTAATTATTGCAGTTTCATTTGTAGAAGTTTTATCTGGTTCATCTTTAAATATGCCTAATTAGGCTGGGCACGGTGGCTCACACCTGTAATCCCAGCACTTTGGGAGGCCGAGGCAGGCGGATCACTAGGTCAGGTGATCGAGACCATCCTGGCTAACACAGTGAAACCCCATCTCTACTAAAAATACAAAAACATAGCCAGGCGTGGTGGCATGTAGCTGTAGTCCCAGCTACACGAGAGGCTGAGGCAGGAGAATGGCCTGAACTCAGGAGGCGGAGCTTGCAGTGAGCTGAGATTGCACCACTGCACTCCAGCCTGGGTGACAGAGCAAGACTGCATCTCAAAAAAATAAATAAATAAAAAAAAATAAATAAATAAATAAATATGCCTAATATTATTCATTTCTTTCTCATTATATTTTCAGTATCTTTTTTCACTTCATTAAATACATTAAAATACTTATTTTCTATTCTGTGTCTCATCATTCTATCTTATGCAGTATTTGTGGGTCTCACCCTGCTATTTATTTATTGTTTCTGCTGACTCATACTCCTTGTGGTTTGTTACCATATGAACTTATTAATTGTTAATTATGAGGTCATGTTTCTTGTAATTCTTTGTGGGAATTCTTTGAATCTGTGTTTAAAATATATTATTCCAGAAAGGCTTTTTGTTTGCTTTTGCCAGGAACCTAAAAGTACTTCCAACTCAGAACCACTTTAAACATTTTTTTGGCTTAGGGTTTTTCTGGTCATACAGGGAATATAATTTTGGGCTTTTCTCTGCATGAATGTTGGCTTTCGGACTTCCTTTTTACCCTGTATTGCTTCTCCAGCCACAACTAAGTGGATACAGCAAAGTCTTCTGTAGGTGAGTTTTTTTCCCTGTTTCTCCCCTAGGGTATTGACTTCTGAGAAGTCCCAAATTTGGAGGAGAGGAAGGGTCCTACCTCCCAGGACCAGACTTCAGGCCTTTTCTCCTCTTTCCTGATTAGTTTTGGGTCCCCTAAAAGCAGAGCCTCAGACAAAGGTTTTTGTGTAATTAATTTGGGACGTAATCCCAGGGAGTAGGAGTGAGGGCTGGAGAGAGAAACAAATAAAGAGGGAAGCCCAGGACAAGGTCGCATTATCAAGGGGACCTCAGGTGCTTGATTCCATAGGATCTTCCAAAGAGTCTTATGAAATGAGAGATACAAAAAAGACACATTGAGTATTTGCTTGTGTCACTCATTGGTCAAGAGTGGCCTCACAGACATGAAGTCCCCTGAACTTGGGGTCTGCGCATGCATAATGGTCCAGGGGATTCCCGAGAGCATCTGCCCTGTGTGACTCAGACAGGAAGGGACGGGTGGGCCCCATGTGCCCAAGGTGAGGCAGCACCTGCATGAGGCCCACAGAACACTCATCACCTCAGCAGTGGCCAGAATCAGAACTGGGGCCAAACAGACTGAAGTGGTGCCCAGGAGGTGCCTGGCACGCTGGCCATTTACAATCCAGGGCCTCAGGAAGCACAGGCCCCGGTGCAGGCTCACACTGATGGGGTCATGCTCTTGTTATTCTGGCTTCTGACTGGTTCCCTGTTTAACATCCGTTCATCTGTGCTTTCACACAGACATATTTGATGTTTTATTCAGCATTTTTAGGAAGGGATTTCTCTATTCAATTAGTCTGCATGCTTCTGGATACAGAAGTAAATAGTCAATATTTTCAAAATGCTTCTATATGCATTTTAATATTCCTTTAAAATTCTTCTGAGTATTGAAATCAAGCATCCCTTTCTGGAGTTCCTATAATCCACTTTTGTGCCCCTAAACAGGCCAGTCAATAATGACAACAACAACATGGCAGGCCTCAGCTTTTGAACACCTACTATGTGCTGCTGTTATTGACTATATTACATTTCTATATGCTATAAACCCAATAATAATAGACATTGTTTTATACAATTGCTTTTTACAATTAGTTAACAGAAAGAAGAAATATGTATTTATACTGTCTTTTATACTTAATTACCAGCACTCTGTTTTTTCATATGGTTTTTGAGTACTGTTGGGGGTCACTTACTTAAATTCTGAAGAACTTCCTTTATTATATCTTGCAAGGTAGGTCTGGTAGCAACCAATTATGTTTATTTTTGCTTATCTGGAAATGTCTATATTTCATTTTTCTTTTTGGAATCTAGTAATGGCAACAGCGACCCATCTAGAGTGGCCACTGCCAAGACACCAGCTGCAGCAGGGAGGCATGGTCCTCACCTCTTGCTCCACAGAGCAGGCAGGAGCCCTGCCTTCCTGGGCGTGGCTGCAGCCATCCAAACCAGACTGAAGACTCAGGCATCCCTGCATTCTTGAGGGACTAGAAAGGCACCGCTTGCTTTGCAGGCTCAGAAGTGCCTGCTCCCGCTGCCTGGCTTCTCCCTGCTGTTGGCACCCACTCCAATCTTGGAGCAATGTTGGGACCAAGCCCCGACACCATGAACAGCAGCAGGAAGTGGACCAATTCCTGGGCAGAAGAAAACAGGTCCCCAGTGAGGCCCCACCTTCAGGTCAGGGAAGGCCTGAAAGCTGGGGACCAGGCTGCCAATCCCACAGCTGGAGTAAGAACTGGTGCCTTTTCCAGGCCACCATGGCTGCCCATGGACCAATCATTGCACACTTCCTCCCCTCTGAGGCCCATAAAAGCCCCAGGCTCAGCCAGAACTGAATAGACAATGGGATGACCAGCTGCAGAGACAAGCTACCCTCTCCAGGGCCTCCTCTCTGCTGAGAGAAGCAGACATCAGAGTGACCTGCCTGCAGAGGGGAACCACCCTCTCCAGGGCCTCCTCTCTGCTGAGAGTTGAACACTCAACAGGATGACCTGCCTACAGAGAGGAGCTACCCACTGTGCGTCTCCTCTGAGCTGTTCTGACACTTAATAAAGCTCCTCTTTGACTTGTTCACCCTTCACTTGTCTGCATTCCTCATTCTTCCTGGACACAGGACAAGAACTTGAGCAAAGGTGCCACCAGCCACAGGTTTCTGGCCATAAAATCGAAACCCCAAATATCCCATAACACTAGTTTTGCTGGAAAAGACTGTTGGTTGACAGGTTATTTTCAGCAGTTTGAATGTGTAATCCCACTGCCTTCTTCCCTCCATTTTTTCTGATGAGAAGGCGGCTGTTATTGATATTGGGATTCCCTCGGACATGACAAATCATTTTTCTCTTGTTTTCAGTGTATTCTCTTTGTCCTTAGCTTTCCAGAGTTTTAATAGAGTGTATCTGAGTGTGGCTCTCTATTACTTGGAGTTCCTTAAGATTCTTAGATGTGTAGCTGAGTGGTTTTCATCATTTTTGAGAAATTTTCAGCCATTGCATCTTCAAATATATGTTGTCTTCCTTTCTTTTTCTCCTCTTTCTGGTACTCCTATTATATATATTTTGGTGTATTTCATGATAGCCCACATTTCTCTAAGGCTTTGTTCATTTTTCTTCATTCCTTTTTCTCCTCGTTCTTCAGGTTGCATATTCTCTATCAATCTATCTTTAAGTTCACTGAGTCTTGCTTTTGCCAGTTCAAATTGATTACTGAACTCCTCTACTGGATTTTTCATTTCAGTTATTGTAATTTTCAACTTTGGAATTTCTATTTTATTTTTTCTTATACAATTTCTATTTCTTTGTTGATATGCTCTATTTGATGAGACACTGTCATTATACTTTACTTCTTTGTTTTTTTTTTTAGACAGAGTCTCACTCTGTCACTCAGGTTGGAGTGCAGTGGTATGATCTCAGCTCACTGCAGCCTCCATCTCCCAGGTTCCAGTGATTGTTGTGTCTCAGCCTCTCAAGTAGCTAAGATTACAGGCATGCACCACCATGCCTGGCTAATTTTTTATTTTAGTAGAAATGGGGTTTCACCATGTTTGCCAGGCTGGTCTCGAACTTCTGACCTTAAATGATCTGCCTGCCTTGGTATCCCAAAGTGCTGGGATTACCGGCATGAGCCACTGTGTGCACGCATGATTTTTATATTTTTAGTAGAGATAGGTTTTTGCCATGTTAGGCAAGCTGGTCTTGAACTCCTGGCCTCAAGCCCTCTGCCCGCCTCAGCCTACCAAAGTGCTAGGATTACAGGAGTGAGCCACCAAGCCTAGCTTTTTTTTTTTTCCAGACAGTGTCTTACTCTGTCACCCAGGGTAGAGTGCAAAGGTGAGATCATGGCTCATAGCAGCTTCAAAGTCCTGGGCTCAAGCACTCCTCTTGCCTCAGCCTCCCAAGTAGCTGAGACTACAGGCATGTGCCACCACATCTGGATAATTTTAAATTTTTTTTTTTTTTGAGACAGAGTCTTGCTCTGTTGCCCAGGCTAGAGTGCAGTGGTGTGATCTCGGCTCACTGCAAGCCCCGCCTCCCAGGTTCATGCCATTCTCCTGCCTCAGCCTCCCGAGTAGCTGGGACTACAGGTGCCCGCCACCACGCCCAGCTAATTTTTTGTATTTTTTAGTAGAGATGGGGTTTCACCGTGTTAGCCAGGATGGTCCCAATCTCCTGACCTCGTGATCCGCCCACCTCGGCCTCCCAAAGTGCTGGGATTACAGGCATAAGCCACTGTGCCCAGCCAATTTTAAAATTTTTTGTAGAGATGGGGCCTCTCTATGTTGCCCAGGCTGGTCTTGACTCCTGGCCCCAGGCAATCCTCTCAGCTCAGCCTCCCAAAGTGTTGGGATTACAGACATGAGCCACCATGCCCCTCCTTCCTTTACTTCTTTTTTTTTTTTGAGACAGTCTTGCTCTGTCGCCAGGCTGGAGTGCAGTGGTGCGATCTTGACTCACTGCAACCTCTGCCTCCTGGGTTCAAGCAATTCTCCTGTCTCAGCCTCCCAAATAGCTGGGACTACAGGCACACACCACCATGCCCAGCTAACCTTTGTATTTTAGTAGAGGTAGGGTTTCACCATGTTGGCCAGGATGGTCTCAATCTCTTGACCTTGCGATCTGCCCACCTCGGCCTCCCAAAGTGCAGGGATTACAGGTGTGAGCCACCACACCTGGCCTCCTTTACCTCTTTAAGTGTGGTTTCCTTTAGTTGTTTAATGGCCGCTTGGAAGTCTTTGCCTGCTAAGTCTGACATTTGGACCCTCTCAAAGGCAGCTCTGTTGCCTGCTTTTTTCTTGTGTATGGGTCACATGTTACTGTTTCTATGCATGTCCCATAATTTTTTGTTAAAAATTATAATTTATAATATACTTATATATAGTATATACATAGTTATATATTATGCTAAAATAATATATATTTATAGTATAAAATATATTAACATTCGCCAGGCACGGTGGCTTGCACCTGTAATCCCAGCACTTTGGAAGGTCAAGGTGGGCAGATCACCTGAGGTCAGGAATTCAAGACCAGCCTGGCCAACATGGTGAAACCCTATCTCTACTAAAAATACAAAAATTAGCTGGGCGTGGTGGCACCACCTGTAATTCCAGCTACTTGGGAGGCTGAGGCAGGAGAATTGCTTGAATCCAGGAGGTGGGAGCTGCAGTGAGCTGAGATCATACTACTGCACCCCAGCCTGGGCAACAGAGTGAGACTTTGTCTCAAAAAAAAATAAAATAAAATATATTAATGTTTCAGATAATAAATTGTAGCAACTCTGGATACTAACCACTACCCCTCTGCCACATGCACACAGCTTCTTGTTTTTGTTGTTTGCTTATTTATTTAGTGGGCTGGCTGGACCATTTTAGGGAAGTTTATTTCCCGGCTGTGTGCAGTTTCTGACGTCATGCCTAAGAAGCCACAGCCTTGTGCGTGTGTACTGTCACCCTGGAATGACAATGGCTTTAAGATGGCTTTCTTTGTGTCTGTTCTTGAGCTTTCTGTTAACCTGTATATTAGTATCACACAACTGTTAGCCTCTACTAACTGCTGACTGGTTCCTCTATTGTTTTATAATCACTTGGGCATAAATTTCTCCACAGTCTGATCAAATTAAATTCAAGCCCCTTTGCTCTGTTGCCCAGGCTGGAGTGTAGTGGCACGAATATGGCTTACTCCAGCCTCGACCTCCTGGGCTCAAGCAATCCTCCTGCCTCAGCCTCCCGTGTAGCTGGGACCACAGGTATGTGCCACCATGTCTGGCTAATTTTTTTTTTTTGAGATGGGGTCTCACTTTGTTGCCCAGGTTGGTCTTAAACTCCTGGCCTCAAGTGATCCTCCCACTTTGGCCTCCCAAATTGCTGAGATTACAGGTATGAGCCACTGCATCTGGCCAATAAATGTTTATTTGCCATATGGCCTTAAGAAAAATTCCAGAGAATGTGAATGGTTGTTTTTAAAATTATTTTTCATCAGTTATGGTTGTTTTGTCTGCAGAGCTCCTCCTGCCAGCATTCCAGATGTCCTCTCCCTAAAATCTTCTCTTTAATCCTAGTGTTCTAAGATTTCACAATGATGAGCCTTGGTGACAGATTTTGCTTTGTTTTATATACATTCATTTTGCTAGGCACTCAGTAGACTCTCAATTAAGCACTTCTGTCATTTCCGAAAATGTTTATTGTGTTTTTAACTCTTTATCCCCTATTATCTCTGTCCTCTTTTTCAGGAAGTTGAATCAGTCAGATGTTGAATCTCAGATTGATCTAATTTTCTTATTTTTTGTATCCTGTTGTTCATCTCTGAGTCTTTCTGCGTAACTTTCTGAAAGGTTTCCTTGATTTTATCTTTCTACCACTCTCTCACATTTTAAATTCTTGTTCTCTGAGTGCTCCCCCTTCCATAGCATCCAGTTCCTGTTTTGTGGATGCCATATATCTTCCAGTCTCTCTCAGATGATCAACTGCAGTTTCTTCAACATTTTCTTCTGCTCTTTGCATCATCTTTGTTTCCTCTGAGTTCCATTTGTTCTGCTGTTTTGGCCTCTCTCTTACATATTTGGAGCTTCCCTCAAATCTTTAGAGAAGCTGAGCATGATGGTTCATGCTTGTAATCACAGCTACTCAGGAGGCTAAGGTGGGAGGATCACTTGAGGCCAGGAGTTCAAGACCAGCCTGGGCAACATAGCCAGACCCCCATCTCAAAAAAAGTCTCTGGAGAGGGGCTCCTTGGTGTGGGACAGGACATCTCGCCAAGAAAGCATGCTTATGGCCCCTAGAGAGTACATTCCATGGAGGAGAAAGAGCCAGCCTTGGAGTTGGATACACCTGGCTCAAAATCCAGCTCCATATCTGCCTGCTTTTTTATTCTGATTGGATAACTCCCCTGAGCATCAATTTCCTTCTCAGTAAAATGAAGATAGTAAGACATCCTGTGGATCACACAAGAGCAAGCAAGCACTTGTCAAAGAATAGACACTCCAGAAATGTTAACTTGTCAGCCTTCCCTTTCCAGAAGTTGATCTAAGGTACTTCAGTTGATCTAAGGTACTTACCACCTGCATTGACCATTGATGTTCATTTCTCTTCCTTCTTTTTCCCTCCCTCTTTGGCCTCATATGCTCAAGGCCATGCCTCTACCAATCATGGAGGGACAGACCATCTCTGATAATAAGACTTTGCCACCATGCTGCCTTAAGCAAGTGGTTAAGAAGACATATGTTGGTGTCTGGGATCCAAGGCCTGCATTGATCACTGAAATAGCAGATGTGACGTAAAAACAAAGATTTACCTAGCAGCCCCAAGCCTGGTGTGAGACCCCTATTTACTACAGTCAAAGAGGAGACAGGAACAATATGGTCTCCAGGACTCAAGAGTCCACCCAAGGGAAACCCTCCCAGTGACAACTGGGATCTGGACCCCAGAAAAGGGCTTTTTCTCTCCTCCTCAAAGATCTGGAGGGTTGTGCCTTAGAGCAAAGGAAGCATCTTCTAGTCTTCTGGCAGCCTGGAGACCTAGCTCTCCAAGACAGCTGTTGGACTTTATGCTCCATACACCCATGCTGCCCTGCTTTCCCACCCACCTCCAGCCACCTGCCATCCCCATCTTGCTGCTCAAGTCTAGGCTAAGACTCTGTTCCTTTGGTGGTATCATCTCCCTCGCTGGGCCCTGCACCAAGGAGAGGGAAGGGACAGGTTCCAGGGAAAGGGGGAAGCCAGCCAAGAAGGTCTTACCCTCCAGGTGAGAAGCTATGCATTCTGACCTCTCCCAGAGCATTCTGCACCAGGCACCTGACTTCAAAGGCTCCCCTAAGCACAGCCTGGCCCTATTCCTTCAGATCTCTGAGCCTGCCATGGTGGGCACTCAAGACAGGTGTCTCTGGGTCTGGGATGGGAGTTTGGGCAGAGCTATGCTGCAGCCTGTGTCCATTGGGCAGGGCATCCATACAAGGAGTTCCACACTCCTGAGCCCTCTGCTGAGAACGTCCGCCTCCAGCCCTGTGCATATCATCCCTGGGGTGGCAGGTCACCTGAGCAGAACCAGCACACTGGGTGCTCAGGGATCCTGTGCGCTCTGGTGACCTCATCCTCCATCTCTGTCACCTCTCCCACATTTCTGAGGGACAACTGGGCACAGATTCTGGAACACTCTGAGCGAACTCTAAACCCCTCCATCTAATGGGCCTCAGGGGCACTTCCTACGAGTACTGCACCATGCTAGGTTGGCAGGGTGAAACAAAAACAGCAAACAGGAGGGGTCCCGGCCCTCCAGCTAGTTGGAATGTAAGGCAATTATCTGCCAAGTATCCCACAGTAAAGCTGTGGGAGCCTAGAGGACGGAGCTTTTTGGGAGAATGGGCCTAAAAAAGTTCTCGAGCTTGATCTGGGTGGTGGTTCACAGGTGTGTGCACCTCTAAAAATCCATCACGCAGGCCAGCCAGGTGTGGTGGCTCTCACCTGTAATTCCAGCACTTTGGGAGGCTGAGGTGGGCAGATCTCTTGAGCCCAGAAGTTCGAGACCAGCCTGGGTAACATGACAAAACCCCGTCTCTACAAAAATTAACTGGGCATGGTAGCACAATCTTGTATCCTAGCTACTCAGGAGGCTGAGATGGGAAGATCACCTGAGCCCAGGAGGTCGAGGCTGGGTTGCAGCGAGCAGTGATTGCACCACTACACTCTAGCCTGGGTGACAGAGACAGACCCTGTCTCAAAAAAAAAAAAAAAATCCATCACGCTGTACACTTAAGATGTGTGCACTTTACCATATGTGTTATACTTCAATTTTTTTTTAAACTGTAACTGGCCCTGGTCTCAGAACTCAGCAGAGAGTAGAAAGGCCAAGCAGGGAGTGGAAGGTAGGTGCCAGGACCCCCAGGGAAGCCAGGTCTGGAGGCCCGGTGATGGCAGTGGGAAGGAGCCATGGGCATGGGTTGGAGCCATTACCAAGAAAGAAGGTGAGGGCCTGGGGACTAACATAACATCAGAGACAGAGGCAGCCAAGAGTGAGAGGTCTGGGGTATGAGAGCCAGGGCAGCCTTCTGTTTGGGAAACACCCAGAGATGACTGGGAAGTCCCAGTATGCACACAGTTGAAGGGGAAGTGGAGGAGGGATGTGTTGACTTCTCAGGTTTCAAATAGGTGAGGACTGTATGGCTGACAGTTGGAGGGTCCAGAGCACCAGAACTCACTCAGGACTCTGAAAGGCAGGCCCTGGGAGATAACTTCAGAGGGTGACTAGCAGCAGGCAGCCCATGGGCCTGAGACCACCACCATCCCCAATCCCTGGTTTCCCCCAAAGCATTCTGAGCAGAAAAAAGACCTGAGTCTGCCCCAGACTAGCTTGGGTCAGCCCCACCATTTGTGAGGTCCAAAATCCTGTGTTTGGGGGACATGTGTGGTGAGTCTCCAGCACGAAGGTGGAAGGGAGGGAGCACACAGTAGATGCTCGAGCAATGGCAAGGACTGATTCTAGGCCACCCATGAAGCTAAGCAGGGGCCCTCTTCACACCTCTGGTCCTCCAGTGTCTCCTCAAACATCCCCAGAGCAGGAGGCTCACTCCCTCAGTCACTCCCTCCATTTCCATAAGCTCTAGGTGCCAGAACATTTTCCTTCTCTGGGGCTGAACTTTGCCTCCAGGTCATTTCTCAGAGTTCTAGGATAGACTCTTGTCCCCTGAGGCTGCTCTTCCCTGCTCATCCAGCCTGGCTTTTGCAAAGCCTTCATCATGCTGGCTCTTCTCCTGCAGATGTTGGGCAGCAGGGGCCCCAAAGGGACCACAATCCTTCAGATGCAGTCTAAGCCAGAAGGAGGAAAAATCACCTCCTTTGACCTGCATGCTATACCACTATTAATGCAGCCCAAGCTATTAGCTAAGGAGGCTACATGCAGCGTGTGGTTATCATTTAGCTGATGGGAAAAAGAGGGAGTTCTTGATTCCCAAGTACCACCTTGGCTTCCCAGAGCCTCTCCATGATCCCCACCCAGTCCCTGCCTCATTGGGCCCCTACCCAATCTGCCCTCCTTCATCCACTGCACTCTGCCCCACTCAAAACTTTTATGTGCCCCAGCCAGCTCTTCCCCTTCCCACGTTTGCACATGTAATAGCCTGGGTCTGAAATGCTCTGGTTCATCTTCCCCTGGCTAACTCCTGGTCACTCATCTTACTTCCACTCACCTCCTCCAGGAAGGCTTTCCTGAAAACCCCTGCCCTTGCCTAAATTAGGCTCCAAGGTTATCCCCTCTCAGTACCCCGTACTTTTCCTCCATGGTGCTTATTGGGGTGTCTACTCTTCCTTACCTGTGGGCAGCTATCTCAGAAAGGCCCCTGAGGGCAGGGAGCATGTGGATTCTTTTCCCCACTGTGTCCCCAGCACTGGGCACAGTGCCTAGCACAGAGCACATGTACATACAGTAAAGATGGACTGAGTGGACCTGTAAATGAGGCATCCTTGTTGATCTGGTTATGCAAAGCCCTTGACTGCCACACCACTCCATCCTCCCCAGGCTGAGCGAGAGGATGCAGCGTCAATCAAGAGTGTGTGCTTTGGGGCCGGGCACGGCAGCTCACGCCTGTAATCCCAGCACTTTGGAAGGCCGAGGCGGGCGGATCACGAGGTCAGGAGATCAAGACCATCCTGGCTAACATGGTGAAATCCCGTCTCTACTAAAAATACAAAGAATTAGCCGGGCGTGGTGGTGGGCGCCTGTAGTCCCAGCTACTCGGGAGGCTGAGGCAGGAGAATGGCGTGAACCCAGGAGGCGGAGGTTGCAGTAAGCCGAGATCACGCCATTGCACTCCAGCCTGGGCGACAGAGTGAGACTCTGTCTCATAAAAAAAATAAAAAGAAATCTGGGCCTACGTTGCAGCACGGCCGCTTACCAGCGTGCACCTGTAGTGACTTCATGTCTCGGAACCTCAGTCTACTCACTGGTAAAATGGAGATGGTGACAGTACCCACCTCACGGGATGACGGATGTGATATAGTCGCACGTGCAAGGGCCCAGCATGAGGTGCTCAGGACAGGAGTCTCCTTTACAGGGCACTTGCGTGCGTGGTGTGTGTGTGTCCCAGCCACCTCGAACAAGCAGGGCAGGGTGGGGCTTGCTCTGCTGCAGATCCAGAGCAGCGGGGTGGTGACCAGGCTCACCTCTCAGGCGTGGCTTGCTCTTGGGATACTCCCTTCTCGAGTTGGGCCATCGTTGTTCTCTCTGGTGGCTTCAGAGCCCCATCATCTTTGTCCCTCTGTAAGAGCCACAGGGAAAGGGCACCATTACTGTCTTCATGTTCTGACTGAGCAAGCAGAGGCCTAAGCCCCAGCTGCACAGGCACCCAGTTCCTGGCCCCCATCTACCCCAGGCCTGGCTACTGCCCCTCCCAGGGCGCTCAGGAGGCTGGGTGAGTCTGGTCTGCCACAGACTTGCTGAGGAGAGGGTTCCAAGTCCCTGGCCTCCCGTGCTCAGTCGATTAGGAAAGCGTTGCTTTTTCTCATGTCCCTCTTTCCTGGAACCACCTCTAGGGATAAATAAGAAAACTTGACATAACCCGAGAAGTCCCTCTAGGCCCAAACCCCACACCCTGGTGGACCTCAGCTGCTTCTCTGTGGCATGTGAGACTGTTGGCCAAGGCCGTTTCTGAGCAGAAGGGGAGGGGGTGTCAGCCTTTGGCCCATCAGAAAAATAACCCCATTTTCAAGGGGCTGACACTTGAGGCATCAATGAAAACCCCTGGAGCATCTTCAGGACAAATGTAAAGCCACAAATGGCACAATCCAGTGCCCCAGCCACCCCATTCCCTTTCAAGGGCCAATACAGGCTCCACCCCTTTGGGAAGCTTCCCAGATCCCCACCATGCCTGCTGTGGCCCATCTGGACCCTTCCCCCCTCAAACTGAACCCCTCAGCTTCGGGCTCCGTAAGATAAGGCTATCACTGCCTCCACCTACTGATACCCTAAAGCCAGACCAAGAATCTGGGTTGGGCGTGCTATCTGGCCTCCAGGGCTTTGCACACCCTGCATCCCACTCCCACCCTCATCACCCTCTTTGCTAACGCCTACACCTCCCTTAGAATTCAGCCCAGGCAAAACTTCCTCTGCTCTCCCTCTGCCACCCCTCTGCATTCCCCAGGCCTGGCCTGCAGGCTGGAGGGTGCCCTGCAGGGCTCAGGACCCTGGTCTAACCTGGGCTTACTCATCTCTGTTGAGGTATCCCTCACCACCAAGCTGGTCTATCGGCTTGTCTGCCTACTTCACTGAACTAGAAGTGCCTTGAGGGCAGGGCTGGCCTTGGTCCAGAACAGTGTCTGGAACAGAGTTTGAAAAATGAATGAATGAGACTGTGAGAAACACGCTCACCTGTCCAAATCCAAAGAATGGACTTAGCGGCATGAAGAACAGCAAAAGTGAGACTTTTAATAGTGGTCTTGCAAGGTCAGGTGTCTAGCAGGCAGGCACACCCAGGACAGTCACAGCAGGTAATTTATCTCCTAGCACACAAGTGCCTCCCCCAGTTCCTCATTGGTCGAGTACTATGGAGTTACAATCTTCCCGGACATCACCTAAGTTTCATTATCCCCCTTATAAGGTTATACCGTGTCCCCTTTCCCACTTAAGTTTCAATTTCCCAATAATGAAACTTGCTTCCCTTTTATGGGCTGACCCCTCCTCTACATTCTGTTTGCTTATTGTGACCTTCTAGGTGCACGGCCCATGCAGTTTGCTACATTTGCAGGCTGGCTGCCAATACTTAGATTTATCACGCCTTGAAAAGGGACCATGTAAAATGTTTTCTCACAAATTCCCTCCCTCTTTTCTATTGACTTCCTTTGATCTCATTTTCATTTAAACCCTTTTGGTCCTTGAATTGCTCTAGAAGTTGTTTACTTTTTTCTTCCTTATAGGAGAGTGAGTTTAATTTGGTTTCTAATAGTAGCAGGTTATTTTGCTGGTAAGTCATGGGCATTTGTTTATTAATAGCTGTTTCAATTCATCTCTGTGCTAGTCCCCTCACACAAGGGATAATACAATATCTCACTGCTGTTAAGACTCCTGCACAGTTATGAGAGATGGAAGGATTGAAGCTACCATGCCTTCCCATTTTCCAAACCAACCTTCTAGCTAACTCATAAATGGGTCATTAATTCCAGCATTTTTTGCCAGTTCATTGGCTAGAGTTGTTAGTCCTTATAAAGCTTTTGCGATGGTCCCATCTGGGGCAGTATTGCTGGGAATGAAAGTACATTTCCCACCCAGCATAACATATACACCCCCTTTTTCTGCTAGTATCATGTTTAGCGCAAGCCTGTTTTCTCAGACCATTCAGCTGGTGGCATTTAACTGGCTAGCCACTCCTTTGAGAGTGTCCCCAGTATAACTGATGAATCTCTGTTGATTATAATAGATGTAGTTAATCTAATTCACATTCTTATTAGTGGCTGACCACCAGAAAAGTGCTGACTCAAACCCAGCAACTATTTGGTTTCAGGCCTTAGATTTATTAGGCACCCCCCTAGGGACTCCTATTGAGTTAACTTATATATTAAGATTAAAAGAATTTGTCAAATATCTCTGGTTTTGGTGGCCATGTGTATTTTCATCTATTTTATGGAATGCCAGGGTGAAGGGAATGGCCAGTTGGACTAAAGCACAAGTCCCGGTCCAGTTGGACTGTAACAGGTTACGGAGGTTCCTTTTCCCATAATACTGCCAGACATTAGCCTGGGTATATGGAGAGCTGAGTAACTGCCACTGCTTGACTCACCAGTGATGTTTAGGATGTGGGCACAAGTTGAGAGTTCTCCCACGGGCTTATTGAACCCTGCCCCCTGCCTAGAGAGGCAAGAGGAATGGTTCATATTCCCTATAAAGAATGAGGGGATTGCTCTGGGATCTGACCTCCACAATGCAGGAAAGAGCAATGACAGACTCCTACAAGTCTCATTTCCTCGTGCATCCTTGTCCTGATATAGAGCCAACATGCAACACATTCCTTTAGGATCAGTATTCCATTTTAGGGGAAACGGACCCACCTGCACCTGAGGTCGTCCCACAGTACACGCATAGCAGTTACTCTTGTTGAGGGCTTGTACCAAAAATTTGACCCATTTGACCCAGGCATTTATATCCTCACACCCTGTCTCAATTTCTAAGGTTTGCCTTAAATCTTTTACTTCAATTATTTTTACCCTTTTAGGGTTATTATTTGATGGACTAAAGTGTTTATTAGGGTCTAGGGTTGGAATAGTCCCAAGCAAATGGGAAGGTGAGATCTTGATTAGTTTGAGAACAAATCACCCTAGGGGTCTTTCCCTGTGATCTCTGCTGCTAACCCATATACCCCAGACGCTGCTTTTGGTTTTTGGTGTAGAAAGGCTGGATTGTAAATGATGATGAGTACAGGAGTGCATTTTTTTTTTTTTTTTTTTGAGACGGAGTCTTGCTCTGCGGCCCAGGCTGGAGTGCAGTGGCGCAATCTCGGCTCACTGCAAGCTCCGCACCCCCCAGGTTCATGCCATTCTCCTGCCTCAGCCTCCCAAGTAGCTGGGACTACAGGCACCCGCCACCATGCCCAGCTAATTTTTCGTATTTTTAGTAGAGATGGGTTTTACCATGTTAGCCAGGATGGTCTCGATCTCCTGACCTCATGATCCATCTGCCTCAGCCTCCCAAAGTGCTGGGATTACAGGCGTGAACCACAGTGCCCGGCCTAGGATTGCATTATAAATTCTGTCAGTTATGGCCAGGCATGGTGGCTCACACCTGTAATCCCAGCACTTTGGGAGGCTGAGGCGGGCGGATCATGAGGTCAGGAGATCTAGACCATCCTGGCTAACATGGTGAAACCCCATCTCTACTAAAAAATACAAAAACTTAGCCAGGCATGGTGGCAGACGCCTTTAGTCCCAGCTACTCGGGAGGCTGAGGCAGGAGAATGGCATGAACTGAGGGGCAGAGCTTGCAGTGAGCCGAGATCAGCCACTGCACTCCAGCCTGGGTGACAAAGGGAGACTCTGCCTCAAAAAAAAAGAAAAAAAATTCTGGCAGTTATTTGGCAGGGAGCCCTTGGGCAGATGTAGTTTATTCTTTAAGGGTCTCCAGCTTGGAGTTACCCACCCCATGTTTACTGTCCAGCCTTGAAATTGGGTAGTCCACCATATATTATCCCAGCTGAGGTAGGGTGATGCCCTACTGTAACCTGTATTTGGTTTAGGGCAAAGATATTTATCTGCCTGTGAGATCTGTCTCTGATTTTTTAAATTTCCACAAGGTAAAACCTGGCAGGCATTAAATCTTATAGTCTGGGGTGCTACCGTCTTGGTCACATTAATCACCAACCTGACTGGGTAGAGAGGAGTCCCCTGCCAGTTTCCATTTTGACCTTCTGCTCTTTGTATATTAGCCCATCCCAGCCATGTTAATTTCCAGAAATGGGGCCAGCTCATGTTTTCTTTTTAGATTTTTCTTAGAGTTCACTTTAAGGGTTCCTTAAAGTTAAGAGTTAAAGTTAGACTCCGGCACTTTCCACTGGTCTTTTTCCCTCCCTTCCGGGGTCTCTTTTACCAGTCCCTTGACTTGAATATAGTGAGTCCACCTCCATTCAGCTGTTTGCAGGGCCATCTCAATGGTCAGGAGCACTTGATAGGGACCTTTCCAGCTTGGGTGGAGCTTGTCTTATTTCCAAGTCTTAATCAGGATCAAGTCACCAGACTGGAAATGGTGAACCACAAACTTAAGAGGTGGAGTTTGAGTTAGAAGTCTTTTTAACCTAAGGGATGACAGGGTGGAGGATATGGCCAGTGTATAATTTCTTAAGAATTGATCCTTGGTTTCCATAGTAGGGAGATCTGTAGCTCTGCCTAAATACAGGAGCCCATATAATAACTTGTAAGGGAACAATCCCAAGTCTTTTACTGGAGCTGTCCTAATCCTGCGGAGTGCTATTGGGAGACATTTGGTCCAAGCATTTTAGTTTCTAAGATTAGTTTGGTGAGATGCTTTTTGAGAGTTTGATTCATTCTTTCTACCTTTCTAGAGGAAGGGGGATGCCAAGGGGTGTGATAATCCCATCTAATTTGTAAACCTTCCATAATTCCCCTTAACACCTTTGAGGTAAAGTGGCTCTCATTGTCTGAATCAATATTTTTCACCAGGCCAAATCTAGGTGCAATCTGTTCTAATATTATTTTGACCATATACCTGGTGGTGGCTGTTGGGAGGGAAAAGGCTTCCACCCAGCTGGAAAGGTGATCTACGATCACCAGTAAATACTTTCGTATTTCTACTTTGAGCATTTTTGTAAAATATACTTGAATGCTTTGAAATGGTCTTAGTCCGGGAGGTCTTCCTCCTGTGGCCTGTTTTCTAATTACCTTTTGGTTTATGCTTTGACAAGTTACACAATTTCCACATACTTGTTTAGTGAGGGTATAAGTCCCTATACACCCATAATTCCTAATGTTATAGGAGGCAGAAAGAAATTTAGGTAGACAGGGTAAAGTGAGTCCCTGGCAGAAAACTTTCCTTCCAACAAAAAGCCCCTCAGAAATAGCTCCCTTTCTAACCTCATGCAGTTCAAAGAAATTACTTCTCTTCTAACAAAGGGCAGCCTGAAAGCTGAGCCTGTAAATCACAGATAAAGAGCTCAAGCACAGAAGGAGGGGGGTTGGGGGGGATCGAGATTGGGGGGAAGTCTCCTGGGTAATCACCAAACTTCACACTCATACAATGGGCCCCAGTAAAAACAGTGGGCCTTAATAAGCACATTCCTTTCCCTTTAGGCACACTAAGATACAGAAGCTAAAAGCGGACTGGGGTGTGGGGGTGGGTGCCTGAAGTTGCAAGATGCCTGGAACAGACACAGACACTCTCCCTCCCAGATAAATGACACAATTGGGTAAAGGCTGATAGAAACTCTGCTCTAAACAGATAGCACATCTGGTCACAACTAAATCACTGGGCCCTAGGAGGATGAGACATCCCCTCCTCACTAGCCCCCTCCTCACTAGCCCATTTATGAAAACTCTGACATTTTTATTGCAACTTGGCAACCCGCTCAGGACCCCCCCTTCAACGCAGAGCTGCTCCCTCCCCCTGGCCACCAAATTCCTGCTCCAAACCCGCTCCACCTGTGCAACCCCAATCTCCCCAGCTGCAAGACCAAGAATCCTGGCATCCACCCCAGCCAACAAGGCTGCCTCACTAAGTATCGCATTACACAGAGCCTGGGGTCCCCAGTGACTCCCTTTGTGTACTATAGACATTAGTTCTTTTATCAGGGGTTTACTCACACTAGCTCTCTCACACTGTCCACCTTTATTTCAGCTGTCTGCTCCTGCTCTGTGACTCCTGCCACCCCTCCACCTGCAGGTGCACTTCCTGGCCCACAAGGCCAGCTCTTAGTTACAGAGTTAACTTTTAAAAGGCTTTGCCTTACTGGGTTCTCTGAACTTAATCTGGAGTTTTTGGTTTTTTTTTTCCATCTGATCTCTGGCCTCTGCAGGAATGCAGAGGGAGTTTTCTCTTTTTCTTGTTGAATCTTGAATGCCTTTGAGACATTTTGTGTCCTAGGAGTGGGCTCCTTGACCCCTTTAACTATCAGTTCTCTGAGATCCTACATTTGGGCCTGGTCCCTGGGATCATTACTATCCCATTTGAGATTGACATTTGGAAGTTTTTTGTTCGACTGTCAAGACTTCTTGCCTGGGAGGGTGTTGCCTCTCCCAGATAGTCATGGCCACTCTCCTAATCATTCCCTTTTCTTCTCCTATGAACAGGATATTTAAGATAGACATAATTTCAGCCCAGGTGTAAAAGCTGAGTCCTATGACTTTGTCCAGTTGGTCTGCTAAACCGAGGGGATCTTCTAGGAGTGGTTTCATTTCCTTCTTGAAATTCCTAACATTAGTACTTGTAAGAGGAGCATTTACAAAGCCAATCTCTCCCTGTCCCATGAGAACTTCCCTAAAAGGGAACATGCTAGATGCCTGCTGTGTGGAAGGGATAAGGAAGTTTTCAATATCCCTCTTACACTGTTCTAATTCTTTTTTTTAATTTGGATAAGGATTTAAAGAAGCAGTTGGTTCAGCTTCCCCATGGTCTCCAGGTCTTTCTTCCTCTAACCCTCCTGCTGCCCCTTGATCTTCCTGTCCCCTATTTTGTGAGACATATGGAGGGGGCACGCATGACAGGGGGTCCCAGGGCTTTTCCCTGGGTGAGGGCTTTTTACTAGGCTCTTTTTCTTCTTCTTTGAAGGGGAACGTGGGGGCTAATTCCTTGATCCAGAAGAGAGCATAACATCTCTTCTTGTGAGGATGGGGTTTTATCATTCACATAGAGAATTAAAACTTGGCACACCCAATCCTCATCTGAGCCAAACTTGGGCCAAAAGACTGAAGGCTTACAAATGGGGTCTTTGGGCCAGATAAAACAGCAATGCTTTATTATCTTTTGCTTTTCCTTGTCCCTGGTTCGAGGGTTGTCCCTCCAAACCTGCCACATTCTCCCCAAAGGACTATCTGGGGGAATGTCAGAGGAGTCTCTTTGGCTCCCTCTTTCATTTGTCCCCTAGGCCTAGAATTCCTGTTTCCCATTTTCAGTCAGTCTCTGTGTCTGAGTTTCCCTGTGTACTCAACCCCCCCTTACTGGAGGTTTCTTGCACACCCCAAGAATCGCTTCATCCGTGTCCAGCCATTTCCCTCTCAGGAGAACAGAACCACAGATTAGGACTCCACACTCACTTTGTATCTAAGATATGTCTCAGTCACACACACACTCAACCGCCAAAAATGCCCAACCACCAAGGCAGTACTTACAGTCCAATTTTCCACCTTGGCTCACGCACAAGTTTGCCTGGTTGCCACGATGCCTGCTTTTCTCCCTGTGTCATCTCAACTGTCTCCTGAATAAGTCTTGGGTTTGTCTATGGCTTCTGTGGGGAGCCGGGATGCCCGACAGAGCAGGCCACCTAAATTGAGTAGGACGTGTCTCCCCTCTTGGCCAGAGTCCCACTCCATGCAGGCACAGAGATCCCAGACAGGCCCCCAAGTTGTGAGAAACATGCTCACCTGTCCAAACCCAAAGAATGGACTTAGAGGCATGAAGAACAGTGAAAGTGAGACTTCTAATAGTGGTCTTGCAAGATCAGGTGTCTTGCAGGCAGGCACGCCTGGGACAGTCACAGCAGGTAATTTATCCCTTAGCACAGAAGTTCCTCCTCCAGTTCCTCATTGGTTGAGTACTATGGGGTTACGATCTTCCCAGATATTGCCTACGTTTTCTTATCCCCCTTATAAGATTATACGCCATCCCCTTCCCCACTTAAGTTTAGATTTCCCAACAATGAAACTTTTTTCCCTTTTATGAGCTGACCCCTCCTCTACATTCTGTTCGTTTATTGTGACCTTCTAGATGCATGAGCCCTGCGGTTTGTTACATTTTCAGGCTGGCTGCCAGTACTTAGATTTATCATGCCTTGAAAACTGACCACTTGAAATGTTTTCTCACAGGCCAAGCATGATGGCTTATGCCTGTAATCCCAGCACTTTGGAAGGCCAAGTTGGACCGTCTGAACTCACGAGTTCGAGACCAGACTGGGCAACATGGCAAAACCCTGTCTCTACCAAAAATACAAAAAAATTAGCTGGGCATGGTGGGACGCACCTGTGGTCCCAGCTACGGGGGAGGCTGGGGTGGGAGAATCACTTGAGCCTAGGAGGCGGAGGTTGCAGTGAGCCAAGATCGCACCACTGCACTCCAGCCTGGGTGACAGAGTGAGACCCCATCTCAAAAAAAAAAGAAAAAAAATGAATGAATGAAAGGAGGTTGTGGATGTGTGGGGACAGTGGGATATGGAAACTCCCTGTACTTTCCACTCAGTTTTGCTGTGAACCTAAAACTACTTCAAATAACTTTACTAATTAAAAAAATTAATAAATGAATGAAGACATATGATCAGCCCTTGCTTATGCAACTTTGGCTTGCAGAGGTCTCAGGCCATTGTGCTTGTGTGAAGTACCGCAGGCAGACTTGTCCCCCTGAGAGCCAGCACTGGCCCAGGCCCGGGTACGAGCAGGTGCTATGATCCACCTGACTGGATGACCGGTGGCCTATTTCCTACCCATCTGCCTGTGATGTCATAAGTCAAGGTGATTCCAAAGGCCATCTGAGCTTTGGCCTGTGCCCTCCATTTTCTATGCTATGGCCACTGGTCCACTCTGAAGGGTCAGGCTGGCTTGTGAATGGAGCAAGAACTAACCCCTGAGGCTTACAAATTCTGCATGCGTGCATATGCTTGCACACCTTCTGCTGCTAATCTGGAGTATTCCTGCATCCCAGACCACCACGATTCTCTGAGTTCCAGAGAGACTGAGCCAGGGCCATGGCAGAATCTATAGACCAGAGGGGACAGTCCTGGCTCCAGGATACCTGCCATTCGATGTATCAGTGTTCTCCAATCATAAAAATGGGGCAACTCAGGGCATGACTTCTTTCCTAGAAAATTCCCAGGCAAGCCTCTGCCTTGGTCACGCCTTCCTGGAAGCCCAGGATGATCCTTGTGGAAGCCTGGGGGGCCACTACCCCGCCCTAAACCCCCACTACACACTCACCTTCTTTTGCAAGCCAGCCCTGGGAGAGGCCATACAGAGACTTCAGGGATTGCCTGGTGACTGGCCTGTCACCCTCCAAGACCCAAGCTTCGTTCCCTCCAGCTGGCCTCCTCCTCTGGTCTTCCTCCAATGGCCCTGGGCCTTGGAGGCAATATGACTCACAGAAAGAGCAAGGGCTTGGAGCCTGCCAGAGCTTCCTCACTTACTAGCTGTGGGACCTTGAGGAAGTTAAGTAACCGGTGGGGCACAGTGGCTCACGCCTGCAATCCCAGCACTTTGGGAGGCCAAGGCAGGTGGATCACCTGAGGTCAGGAGTTCGAGACCAGCCTGGCCAACATGGTGAAATCCCGTCTCTATTAAAACTACAAAAAATTAGCTGGGCGTGGTGGTGCACACCTGTAGTTCCAGCTACTCAGGAGGCTGAGGCAGGAGAATCACTTGAACCCGTGAGGTGGAGGCTGCAGTAAGCCAAGACTGCACCCCCAGCCTGGGCAACAGAGCAAGCCTCTGTCTCAAAAAAAAAGAAAGTTAAGTAACTTATTTGAACCTCAGCGTCCTCATTTGTCAAATTCTTGCTCTCAGGAGAAATGGCCAGGGGACAACAATACCCACCTTAGGGTTGCTGTGAGAATTAAACTGTAAATGGTGGCCATTGCTTCACAGAGCATGGCTTCCCTCTGGTGCTCTGTGAGTAGTGACCATACATGCTGGTTTGCCCACAACAGTCCAGTTGATGCCTACTGTCCTGGCATGTTAATTGCCCCTTTTCACTCTCAGAAGTGCCCAGTTTAGACAAAATACAGTCAGCCTATCTGTGTTTCTTTCTATTCCTAGCTCAGGTCCAGCCTGTGTTAGCAGCACCACTATTTCTACTTTACCCTCTAAGAGGCCATGTTTGGTTTGTGGTTAGGTTACTGATACACCAGGGGTTTGGTCTAGGTCCTGCTGTTGGTCACACAAAAAGCCAATGACTGAGACACAGAGGATTGCCAAGGAAGAAGGCTTTAATCGAGTGCTGCGGCCAAGGAATGGGAGCTCAGTCTCAAATCCATCTCCCTGGCTAAAATTAGGGGTTTGTACAGTAGGGAAGAACCGTAACAATGTAAGGGAAAACAGGAACTCCTGAGGGGTAAGGAAGCAATCATGATAATGAGGGGCCTGGGTCTCATTGTCTGGACGCTATGCTCTGTGAGTTTCAGTTCTTTCATACTTTTTGAGAGGCCTGGCATCTCACTGTCTGAATCTGGTGAGTTTCAAGCTTTAAGACCAGATGTGTCCATTTCTGTTTATCAGGAAAAACTGTGTATGAGATTCTTTGATACTTTTTGAGAGACCTGGTATCTCATTGTCTGAATCTGGTGAGTTTCCAACTTTAAGACAAGATGTGTCAATTTCTGTTTATCAGGAAAAGCTGTCTATGGAACTACTGGGTCAATTTCAATTATATCCTTCTTTCTGGGCCTCAGGTTCCTCTTATTATTATCATTTTTTAGAGATAGGGTCTCCCTACGTTGCCTAGGCTGGAGTCAGTGGCTATTCACAGGCACAGTCATGGCACACTATAGACTCAAACTCCTGGGCTAAAGCGATTTTCCTGCCTCAGCCTCTGAGTAGCCAGGATTGCCCGTGCACACCACCACACCTAGCACAGGTTATGTCTTTTTTTATTTTTTTTTGAGACAGAGTCTCGCTCTGTCATCCAGGCTGGAGTGCAGTGGTGCGATCTCAGCTCACTGCAACCTCCGCCTCCTGGGTTCAAGCGATTCTCCGGCTTCAGCCTCCTGAGTAGCTGGGATTACAGGTGCATGCCACCACACCTAGCTAATTTTTGTATTTTTAGTAGAGACGGGGTTTCACCATGTTGGTCAGGCTGGTGTCGAACTCCTGACCTCGTGATCCACCCACCTCGGCCTCCCAAAGTGCTGGGATTACAAGCGTGAGTCACCGTGCCCAGCCGTTGTTTTTTTTTTTTTTTTTTTTTTTTTTTTGAGATGGAGTCGCTCTGTCGCCCAGGCTGGAGTGCAGTGGCAGGATCTCCACTCACCGCAAGCTCCACCTCCCAGGTTCACGCCATTCTTCTGCCTCAGCCTCCCGATTAGCTGGGACTACAGGTGCCTGCCACCACGCCTGGCTAATCTTTTGTATTTTTAGTAGAGACGGGGTTTCACCATGTTCGTCAGGATGGTCTCGATCTCCTGACCTCGTGATCTGCCCACCTTGGGATTACAGGCATGAGCCACCGTGCCGGCCTCTTATTTCTTAAATGGGAATAATAACGCCCATCTTGAAGGATGTTTAGGAGGCTTAAATGCAGGGTCTGGCACAGGCCAGGAGCCAGATAAACCTGAGTTCCCTTCCATGGCCTTCTCTCTCTTCCCTCCATCATGCCAATTTCCCCCAAGCATGGCACACCAGAACTCAACTTCTCCGCTGCCAGGAGAGCAATTTCCAGAAGTTCCAGGTGACATATCAGCTCCCAAGCCAGGGCCAGGCCATGGTCTCTTCCGAGAGCAGGAAATCTTCAGGGCCAGGAGCAGTGGCTTACACCTGTAATCCCAGCAATTTGAGGGCTGAGGCAGGAAGACTGCTTGGGTGTGGTGGCTCTCACCTGTGGTCCTGGCTACTCCTCTGGTGGCTGAAGTGCGAGGAACACCTGAGTCCAGGGAAGTCGAGGCTGCAGTGAGCCATGATTGCACCACTGCACTCCAACCTGGATGAGAGTAAGACCCTGTCTCTTAAAAAAATTTTATTTACTTTTTTTTTGAGATGGAGTCTCACTCTGTCGCCCAGGCTAGAGTGCAGTGGCACGATCTCGGCTTACTGCAACCTCTGCCTCCCGGGTTCAAGCAATTCTCTGCCTCAGCCTCCTGAGCAGCTGGGATTACAGGCACTCACCAACATGCCCAGCTAATTTTTTATTTTTAGTAGAGACGGGGTTTCGCCATCTTGGCCAGGTGGGTCTTGAACTCCTGACCTTGTGATTCACCTGCCTCAGCCTCCCAAAGTACTGGGATTACAGGTGTGAGCCACCGCGCCTGGCCAAAAAAATTTTTTAATTAAAAAAATTTTATGTCTGGTCAGGACCTAGTTAAAGTTAAAAAAAAAATTTTTTTAATTTTAAAGAGAGGGCCGGGTGCAGTGGCTCACGCCTGTAATCCCAGCACTTTGGGAGGCCGAGGCGGGTGGATCATGAGGTCAGGAGATCGAGACCATCCTGGCTAACACGGTGAAACCCCGTCTCTACTAAAAATACAAAAAAAATTAGCCAGGTGTGGCGGTCCGTGTCTGTAGTCCCAGCTACTTCGGGAGGCTGAGGCAGGAGAATGGCATGAACCCAGAAGGCGGAGCTAGCAGTGAGCCGAGATAGCGCCACTGCACTCCAGCCTGGGCGACAGAGCGAGACTCCATCTCAAAAAAAAAAAAAAAGAAAAAAGAAAAAAAAGAAAATTTAAAGAGAGAAAGAAAGCATCTTCAGCATCCATGTGTTCATGTTCAACCCATGTTGGCTGCTTCCAAGTCCATTGCTATGGCTGGTAACATTGTTTTGCCTACACAGATGGAAGGCACCTTTGAATTCACCTTTGAACGCTCCTTCCTCTTCCAGGAATCCAGAGGCCTGAAAGGGAGTCTGCTGGGCCTCCAGTCCCTAAGGACCTGCTGTCTACGCTAGCAGGCAAAGCGTCACCATGTAATCTCAGCAGATAAAGCCACCATGAGATGAGCCCATTGCAGCAAGGGAATGACATGCTCCCAGATTCCACCTGGATTAGCTGCATGTCCTCCAAAAGCCCTGAAGCTCACATATCTGCCTCTTGTCCTCACACCCACCCACTCCCCACATTCCTTTGCTATGAGACAACTGGTAGTTCTTCTGGCCTGATCATTCCCATTGCCTTGCCTCAGGGGGTCCAAACCTGGCTTAAATACTGTAGAATATTTGGTTCCACCAGGAAGCTCTCAGTGTAAACAACTTGTCAGTTATTGGGGTTGATTCTTTGCTCAGAGGCAGTTGCGTGACACTTAGGATTTTCATCCTGCCCTAGAAACCACAATACATGAAGGAAGGAAGCCATGAGAAGAAAAAGGTAATGAAGGAGCTGTCCAGTTGGGACTGAAAGGGCAGGCATCTGGGGGTGTTGATGCGTGGTGGAAGGGGTGTTTCAACTGATCCCAAGGAGGTAAATGCAAATAAGGGTAGAAGTCCTGTGCAGGAGCCTGTTTGCAGGTAGCTGTAGGGCAGAAAGAGAAAACCCTAGCACACTGCACTGGCTGTGTGGCCCTCAGTTTCTTGTCTATAAAACAGCTACATATGCTAATTGACTCCATCGTGAAGCTGTTACGTGAGGAGGGTGAAATGAGATCAAAGAAACACTTGGCAATATGGAGAACATGTAACACGTACCCATAACCCAAGTCTTATCTAGGGCTCCACACAGTTCAGTCCTGCTCAGCTGCACTCAGAGAATCACACATTGCAAAGGGCTTTAAAAAGAACCTCGATCACAATTGTTGCAGTGAGCTGAGATCGCGCCACTGCATTCCAGCCTGGCGACAGAGCAAGATTCCATCTCAAAAAAAAAAAAGAACCTTGGCTGGCTGCGGTGGCTCACGCCTGTAATCCCAGCACTTTGAGAGGCTGAGGTGGGCGGATCACAAGTTCAGGAAATCAACATCATCCTGGTTAACACGGTGAAACTCCATCTCTACTAAAAATACAAAAAATTAGCTGGGCATGGTGGTGGACACCTGTAGTCCCAGCTACTCAGGAGGCTGAGACAGGAGAATGGTGTGAACCCAGGAGGTGGAGCTTGCAGTGAGCCGAGATCGCGCCCCTGCACTCCAGCCTGGGTGACAGATCGAGACTCTGGCTCAAAAAAAAAAAAACAAAAAGACTCCTTCACTTCTCCATTTGTTCCCATCTTCCCAGTTCTGTATCTCAATCTATTTTTCTTTTTTTTTTTTTTTTTTGTTTGAGACGGAGTCTTGCTCTTGTCATCCAGGCTGGAGTGCAATGGCATGATCTCGGTTCACTGTAACCTCTGCCTCCCAGGTTCAAGTGATTCTCCTGCCTCAGCCTCCCGAGTAGCTGGGATTACAGGCGCCCGCCACCACCCAGCTAATTTTTGTATTTTTTAAGTAGAGACAGGGTTTTGCCATGTTGGCCAGGCTGGTCTCAAACTCCTGACCTCGTGATCCACCCGCCTCGGCCTCCCAAAGTGCTGGGATTACAGGAGTGAGTCACCGCCAATCTGTTTTTCTAATCCCACACCACAAAGTGCCCAGGAACCACGGGACAGATTGTTTTTGTTTTTGTTTTGTTTTGTTTGAGATGGAGTCTCATTCTGCCGCCCAGGCCGGAGTGCAGTGGTGCGATCTCAGCTCACTGCAACCTCTTCCTCCCAGGTTCAAGCAATTCTCCTGCCTCAGCCTCCTGAGTAGCTGGGATTACAGGCATGCACCACCACACTTGGCTAATTTTGTATTTTTAGTAGAGACAGGGTTTCACCATGTTGACCAGCCTGGTCTTCAACTCCTGACCTTAATTGATTTGCCCACCTTGGCCTCCCAAAGTGCTGGGATTACAGGCATGAGCCACTGCGCCTGGCCACAAAGACAGATTGAACAATACTGTGAGGTCAGGAGAGAGAAAAAAACTATACTATAATAAGCAAAGCAAAATTATTTTTCATGGGTGGGGCTGAAGATTGCTATAAATCTTGCACCGACACACACATACAGTGTCATTTAGTCTCCCTCCCTCCACTGGCCACAAGGACAGTGGGTTGTTTTTTGTTTGTTTGTTGGATATTGTGTTTTCTTTTGTTTTTAGTACACACCACCTTTGGAAAAGACCGTGGTTTTTACAGTTTTTAATGGTGTTGATTTTTCTTCACATTGTTACTCACTTTTGTCACCCCTTTTCCAGAATCAGGGGTGTGGTCAAGGCCTTCAGCACAACCTAGATTCCCCTTCTCAGCATCCTGGCTTCCTCCTAGACTCCAGCTTCTCAATCCACACCCAATCTGTTCTGCACATACCGCCCCGCTGATCTTGACCACACGCCACACTCACCATGTGCCTCCCCTACTGAACAGCTCCCAACCTCCCCAGCACGTGGAGCCTGAGCTTCTCCCTAGGTGTCCTACAACAAGCACATGGCAGCATGTCTTCACCCTTTGTATCCTTGGTCCTCCTGTAAGCCCCAGCCCAAGTTCTGGTCCGTCCAGGGGACCCATCCTGACTGCTCAATTCTGAAGCAGAGTCCATGCCACACAGTCTCACTTTCATTGTTTGCTGTTATTTGATCACTGTGAGTCTTTCTCCCATAAGAACATAAGCTCCTTGAGATCAGGGATCTCAAAGGTTTATTAAAAGCACACAAGGATACTCAAAATTCATTTTCCTCTGTTAGCTTGTGACAAGAAAAGCAGACCCATTTCTACTCCAAAGGCCTTGATGAATATCTTCAGGCCAGGCACTGTGGCTCATGCCTGTAATCACAGCACTTTGGGAGGCCAAGGCAGGAGCATCACTTGAGTCCAGGAGTTCATGACCAACCTGGGCAACATGGTAAAACCCCATCTCTGCAAAAAATAAAAAATTAGCCAGGCATGGTGGCATGTCCCTGTAGTCTCAGCTACTGGGGAGGCTAAGGTGGGAGGATCGATTGAGCCCTGGAGTTCAAGGCTACAGTGAGCTGTGATTGTGCCACTGCACTGCAGTCAGCCCAGGTAACAGAGTGAAACCCAGTCTCAAAACAAAAAGAAAATTTCCAGATGCCTCTGCCAAGTCTTTGTGTTTGTTTGTTTGCAATAACTCCCTGCCATCATTTTTAAGAACTTCCAGATAAAGAACAGAAAGAGGCCAGGCTCACACCTATAATCCCAGCACTTTGGGAGGCTGAGGCAGGCGGATCACTTGAGGCCAGGAGTTCAAGACTAGCCTGGCCAACATGGTGAAACTCCATATCTACCAAAAATAGAAAAATTAGCTGGGCCGTGGTGGCGGGTGCCTGTAGTCCCAGTTACTCGGGAGTCTAAGATGGGAGGATCACTTGAGCCCCAGAAACTCAAGGCTGCAGTGAGCTGTGATTGTGCCACTACACTCCAGCCTGGATGACAGAGTGAGGCCTTGTCTTAAAAAACAAACAAAAAGAGCAGAAAAATCGCTTTTTATATTTTTATTTATTATTATTAATTTTTTTAGAGACAGAGTCTCACTCCTCACCCAGGCTGGAGTGCACTGGCATGACCATAGCTCACTGCAGCCTTGGATTCCTGGGCTCAAGCAATCTTCCCACCTCAGCCTCCTAAGTAGCTGGGAATACAGGCGTGTGCCACCATGTCCAGTTAGTTGTGTTTCTTTTGGTAGAGATGGAGTCTCACTGTGTTGCCTAGGCCTGTCTCAAACTTCTGGTCTTAAACTGATCCCTCTGCCTTGGCCTCCCAAAATGTTGGGATTACAGGTGTGAGCCACTGTGCCTGACCAGAAGGAACTCTTTTTAAAATGTATTTATTGATTTTGTGGTAGATAGTATATTCATCTGGCCCAACAATTAAAAATGAAGTCACCTCCTATCTTTTTTTTTTTTTTTTGAGACGGAGTCCTGGCCTGCCTCCTATCTTTGTTTCTCAACCACTCAGTTAGTTCCCCTGCCAAGAGAAAAACAATAGACAATGTTTTTCTCTGTTTATCTTTTTAAAGGCATTTGATGCATACACAAGGCAGTAAGAATATATCCTCCTTTTCTTTCCCCACCCTCATTTTTTCTACACAAGCGTGCATGTGACACACATTCTTCTGCACTTTGCTTTTTCTGTTTAACAATGTACCTCAGAAATCTTCCCAAATCAGCTTCCTCAACACTTTGTTTTATGGTTGTGTAGAGTTCCAGTGTATGAAGGAACACTAATTTATTTACCCAATCTCCTGGCTGTTAGATAGTGAGGGTGTTTCCGGTCTTTTAGTACCATATATGAGGCTGCAATAAATCTCCTGTTCAGACATAATGTCATACAACTGAGTGTATCTGTGGGACAAATCCCTAGAAGCAGAATTGCTAGGTCAAAGAGTAAGGTGCATATGTAATTTTTTTTTTTTTTTTTTTTTTGAGACAGAGTCTTGCTCTGTCGCCTAGGTTGAAGTGCAGTGGTACAATCTTGGCTCACTGCAACCTCCACCTCCCAGGTTGATGCGATTCTCCTGCCTCAGCCTCCTGAGTAGCTGGGATTACAGGCGTGTACCATCACGCCTGACTTTTTGTATTTTTAGTAGAGATGGGGTTTCGCCATGTTGCCAGGCTGGTCTCGAACTCCTGAGCTCAGCCAATCTGCCCGCCTTGGCCTCCCAAAATGCTGGAATTACAGGCGTGAGCCACCGTGCCTGGCCTGGTCTTTCAGTACCATATACAAGCCTGCAATAAATCTGTTTAGACATAATGTCATAGAAGTGAGTGTATCTGTGGGACAAATCCCTAGAAGTAGAATTGCTGGGTCAAAGGGTAAGGTGCATACGTAGTTTTGATAGATACTCCCAGATTGTTCTCCAGTGAAGCTGCCATCAATTTACGCCCCTACCAGCAATGCATGAGGGCAACAATTCCCCACACCCCCGCCAGTCAAACAGGCAAATGCTTTAGGTCTAGCTTGATTTGCACCACTCTCCTCATGAATGTGGCTGAGTAGCTGTTTAAGGGCCCTTTGTGTGACTGGGTTTTTGGTTTTGTTTTTTGTTTTTAATGTGAATTCTTTGTATCTTCTGCTCACTTTTTAATGCGTGTTCTTGGTCTTTTTTTTCTTTTTCCTTTTTTTTTTTTGAGACAGAGTCTTGCTCTGTCACCCAGGCTGGAGTTCAGTGGCATGATCTCAGCTTACTGCAACCTCCGCCTCTCGGGTTCAAGCAATTCTCCTGCCTGAGCCTCCCAAGTAGCTGGGACTACAGGCATGCACCACCATGTCTGGCTAATTTTTTGTATTTTAGTAGAGACGGGGTTTCACCAGGTTGGCCAGGCTGGTCTCAACTCCTTGAGCTCAGGCAATCTACCCACCTCGGCCTCCCAAAGGGCTAGGATTACAGGTGTGAGCTATTGTGCCCGGCCCTTGGTCTTTTTGTCATCAATGCATAGGAGCTCTTTATATATTAGGAGAATCAGCCCTTTGTTTATGAGCTGCAGATAATTTCCCCAGCATGTTGTCCTTTGACCTTGACTTTGGGTTGTTGCTCAGTGAACCTATTTTTCTATAGTCAAATTTATCAATCTTTGCTTTTGTGGTTGCTAAATTTTGTCTCTCGCACAGAAAGGAGCAGGAACCAATAGCCCCAACACACACACCACTTTTTTGGTCGGTACAAGCTTGGAGTGACTTGCTGAGTTCTGTAAGGAAGAGGACAACTCCTGCTCTCCAAGAGAACCCAATGTTAAGAGGACACAAAGTAAACTGACAATTACAATTCTGTTGTAATAAATAGTGGTGGCCAGGCACAGTGGCTCACTCCTGTAATTCCAGTACTTTGGGAGGCCGAGGCAGGAAGATCATGAGGTCAGGAGTTCGAGACCAGCCTGGCCAACATGGTGAAACCCTGTCTCTATTAAAAATACAAAAAAAAAAAAAAAATCTGGCCAGGTATGATGGCTCACGCCTGTAATCCCAGCACTTTGGGAGGCCGAGCCGGGTGAATCACGAGGTCAGGAGATCGAGACCATCCTGGCTAACACGGTGAAACTCTGTCTCTATTAAAAATACAAAAAAAAATTAGCCGGGCATGGTGGCGGGCGCCTGTAGTCCCAGCTACTCAGGAGGCTGAGGCGGGAGAAGTGAGCCAAGATCACACCACTGCACTCCAGCCTGGGCGACAGAGCAAGACATCGTCCAAAAATTAAAAAAAAGAAAAAGAAAAAAAAAAGCTGGGCGTGGTGGTGCACACCTGTAATCCCAGCTTCTCAGGAGGCTGAGGCAGAAGAATTGCTTGAACCTGGGAGGCAGAGTTTACAGTGAGCTGAGATCGCACCACTGCACTCCAATCTGGGCGAAAGAATGAGATTCCATCTCAAAAAAATAAATAAATATAAAAAAAAATAGTGGGAAGCACCATGGCAACCTGAGCAAGGAGGTTGCAGTTGGCCAGGGAAGGCTTTCCAAAGGAGGTAGCACCCAGGTACATCCACAGGCATGTGTGGCAGTCAGTCTTGTCCCAGTAAAAGCAGCAGCATGTACACAGGCAAGAGGCCTCGCCAGTTCAAGGTTGTCTAGTCTGGCAAGAGAATAGAGAGCCCTTCAGGGTTGGCGTGTGGTAAAGGGCAGTGCTAGAAGGGTAGGCAGGAGCCAGATCACAAAGGGCCAGGTGTGTACTGCCCAGGAGTCTGGGCCTGACCTGAGGCAGTGCAGAGGCAGTGCAGAGGCAACAGCAGCACCTGACCAGTAGGGTGCAGGAAGGGCTGGAGGCGGCCCAGGATGGAAGCTGGGCCTTGGTTTGGAGGCTTCTGCCTCCCACCCAGCAGCATCCACAGCAGCCTTGAAGGGCTCATGGCTGCCACAAAAGACTGCACATTTCAGACCCAAATGTTCTATTCTCTGAAACTTCCAGAATTCTATAAAAAATCATCAGGGAGGCTAGAATCTTCTCTGAGAAACATTTCTCCCCAAGACGAAGGTAACTTCAAGTGCTTGGACCCCTCGT
The DNA here is from genome assembly GCF_028885655.2 of Pongo abelii. Taxonomy (NCBI): domain Eukaryota; kingdom Metazoa; phylum Chordata; class Mammalia; order Primates; family Hominidae; genus Pongo; species Pongo abelii. The sequence continues at coordinate 78,286,975 of NC_072001.2, read as the reverse complement.
GGGGAAAGCAGTGATTGTCACTCCCCACTTAGCACCTCTTTGGCAGATGGGGCCAGCTAAATGCAGCATCTGCTCCTCTTAGCTCCAGTCTGGCTCAGGGAACAGCTGGGCTCTTTAGGCCCAGCCCAGACCCATTCATCCAGACTCCCCACCTTCAAAATGGGCAGCAGGGATGCAGGACTGCTGTGGGTGGGAGATGGAGAGGCGAACCCCCAGGGACAGCTGGCCCGAGTCCACAGGGATATATGTTCCCTTCTAGCCAACAAGGCGCAGTCCTGCTGAGCAGCCACAGCTGTTTTCAGAGCTCTGGGACAGTGGCCTGCAAACTTCCCTGCTCCCATGGCCTTTTCACACAGGCACTTTGTGGTTGAGCTCCCTGGGTGACTGCCTTCCCTAAAATCCCTGGCATAGATCCTCGCACACGATGAATACTCAGAAAATGGTATCAGTTTCTGTTAAAATTGGGAAGCGGCTGGGCGCGGTGGCTCACACCTGTAATCCCAGCACTTTGGGAGGCCATGGCCAGCAGATCACTTGAGGTCAGGAGTTCGACATCAGTCTGGCCAACATGGTAAAACCCATCTCTACAAATAATACAAAAATAAGCTGGGCGTAGTGGCGGGCACCTGTAATCCCAGCTACTCAGGAGGCTGACGAGGGAGAATGGCTTGAGCCGTGATCACGCCACTGCACTCCGGCCTTGGGGACAGAGCGAGACTCCATCTCAAAAAATAAATAAAAATAAAATTGGGAAGCCTCACCATTTACAGGAAACCCTGTAAATGGACTTTTGGGACCGTCTCTGGGTTTCAGTTACCCAGGTTCTCCCCATGCCCCATCCCTAAACCAGCCAAAGAAGTTGGTTCTTGATGCTACCATTTTAGTTATAGTTTATTTTGTGCCCTAAGGCAATTTTATCCCAAAGGGTCACCTGGTGAAGTCAAGTGCTGTTGAGATAAAGGCTGTGGAGGCTGCTGGAGCATTGATTCCAGCCAGCGGGCTTCCTGGTCCCCTCAAGGCACCTCTACTCTCAGTGCTCTCAGAGCCCACATGGTATGTCCCTCACACCTGGCCTGGAAGCCAGAGGGCAGGAAGCCAGCCTCAGCCTCAGCTCCAAATACGCAGACAAGCCCTCCCCGCTGCAACCACACCAAATGGCAATTAGGTCAAAAGCTGGGTAGCAGAGGGTTTCTGGGCCAGAGTGCATGGTGTCTCTGGATCTACTTCCCTTGCTCATGTGTACTAGGGGGTAGGGAGGCACAGACACCCAGGCCCCTGCCTCAGGTCCAGCAAAGCTGAAAGGATGAGAACAGAGGAAACCAAGAAGCAGGCAAGAGGCCTGGGACCCAGGGCAGGGTCAACCCTCCTGGCTGCTTACCTGTCACTTGCATAAAGGGACGTGTCAACTTAGCATCCAGGATTTCCTTTTTCCCAAAATGAGACAGGGCATTGCAGTAAATGCTAGGAAAGCTCTCTGGCATATATGCATGCCTAGTTTTAACTTCCATTGATTTGACATTTACTATGTTCCAGGCACTCGGTGGCATGGGTATTCTGCACACATAATTTCACTGAATCCTCTCAACAACTCCCTGAGGGTAGGATAACAAGATAGCTGAGGAAAGTGAAGGTCAGGAAGGCTAAGTCCTGAACCAAACTGCCACTGCTAGTAAGCGGCAGAGCTGGGATTGGAACTAGGGGCTGTCTGGCTTCAGATCTCTATCCTTAACCACCATGTTATACGGGGACTAAAGAGTGCTGGTGAGTTGTCAACCCAGACCCTTCCCTAGCCACACCTGGCAACACCCCCTGATCTCTGGGACCACAGTTGGGTTGTAGGGAAAGAATGGAGTCTCCTAAATGGTGATTTTTCTTTATTTCCTCGCACCTTCAATCTCATGACATGGTCTGCAGGAAACCTCAGAGTCCTGCCATCTCACAGGCTTCACTGATCGCATGGCACCTGGGCACCCCGCCAAAGAGCTGAAACTCCCAAGGCTCAGCCAGGACTCTCCAGCTGTGGTGTTTCTAAAAGTCGTTCTGGGTGAGATGTAGAGCCGAGTTTTCCCAGTCGCTCAGTCCTCCTCCCGTGAGGACAACACTGCTTGCTCTCCTGGCTTGCCTCACCCATCCAGGAAAAGGCGGGGAGGGGCTCTAGGCAGCGGCCTCTCCTGGTTAAAAGAAGCTGAGACCTGGGTCTTCCGTCCAGTTTAACCTGGAGCAGGCCCGGCCCCTGGGCAGGCTCAGAGCAGGCCCCCCATTCAGCAAATGAGGGTATCCTCCTATTTTGCCAACATCCATCTTCACCGACTTGGCCTGAACCCATTCTGAGTACAGAGGGACACTCATGACAGAAATCCCAGGTCAACTCTGCTGGAAGCCACTGCGCTGGAAGAGGACTTCTTTCACTTTGTCCACGATGGTCCCCACTTCAGCCATGGCCCCCAGACCTGGGAGCAAAATTCCGCTGTGGCCAGACAGGCCAACAGTGCCTGTAGCCCTGCAGACCCCTGCCCATTGCTCCCTGAGTGCTCCACCCAGAGCCCAAGGCCTGAGAGGGCAAGGTCTGTCTTTGCCTGAGCCAGACACATCAGATCTCTCCTGAGACCCCTGGCGAGACCCTGGGACTCGTTCCAGTAGCCATCCTTAACTGCGTGTGGGCTGCGTGCCAGGGACTCTACCAGGTACTTTACACATTCCATCCCATTTTACCCTACCAATCTGGAGGCAGGAATTACGATTCCCATTTTCCAGCTGAGAAGGCTAAGCTCAGAGAATGGTTTGCTAAGGTCATTAACAGGCCAGGAACTGAACTGAGATATGATCCCAAAGCTGAGCCCCTTCTACAGCCCTGGGCTATAAGCCTGGCAAGACACCCACCTTCATCTCCACACACCAGCTTCTTGGCCACACAGGGGATCTCGACATAGCCAAAGACCTTGAGCTGGTCTACCTGCTGCACTGTGATCGGGTGCTCCCACATGGCGGTGTTCATGGCCGGGCAGAAGAGCAGGGGCTTGCTGCGGTCCCAGGCCCGGATGACGCAGGTCTGTGAAGAAGGCCAGGGAAGTGGGGGTCTTGCTACTCTGTCTGCCACCCTCCCCGCCGCCCTCCAGACCCTGCAGCCAGCAGTCCAGCTGTAGGCTTGAGATGACTGGGCATAGCCTGCCTGCAGGGAGCTGTCTCGTCCCTCAGGGGTGGGAGCTGTGTCTCCTCGCCTCTCTCTACCTCCCCACAGGCTCTGGCACAGGATCCTACAAACAGGAGGTGCTCAACCAACGCTCAGACCTCCAGCAGGTATCCCTGTGCCTAAGCCTCCTCCAGGTAGGCTCACACCTCCTGGGAAAAGCAACCCTGGGGAGCAGAAGGCAGGCTTTTTTGGTTACACCAGAAAGCAAAGGACCAGGCTGCTCCTCAGGTGGGGCCCATCTACCCGACATCAGCTCTCCGAGGCCAACTAAAGTCTGGCAATGAAAACATCTGCCATTACCAAAACCTTCTCATGTATAGGATCTCATTAACCCTCACTGAGACCTTATAAAGAAGGTGCTGTCCCATTTCACAGATAGGGAGCTGCTCCCTGAGCGGTAAGCAGTCACCCAAGCCCACACCCAGACAATGGGGGCCACCCAGGCAATGTTCCACTGCACAGCCTCACCATCTCCCAAATCCAGGCCGTCCCACCAAGCCACAGACCTGAGCAGTTGTGAAAGGAGCCATCCAGCTCACAGTCCTTTGTGCCACGGACTTTGAAATTACGTAGCCCTGAGTTCAAATCCCGGCTGTGCTCTGTATTACTAGCTGTGAGAACCTGGACATGAGACTGAAGGCCAGGGCCTGGCTTCCTCTCTAGAAAGGTCCCTCCCTGGGCAGCTGTGAGGACTGAGGTGAGAATGGCTACAAAGCTCTGAGCGCAGGGCCAGGCACAAAGCACAGGCTCCAGGGCAGTGACTCCTGGGCTTCCCACAGGCATAGGCTCCCTGGGCTGGGGGCCGCCTGGGGGAGAGAGAAGCTCCCAGTGCTCTGACTACCCCAGACACCTCTTCCAGGGCTGTGAGCCCCTCAGGGTAACAGGCTGGAAACCCCTCCCCTGAAGGGAAGCTCATCTGGGAAAAGAGTGAAGGAGTCCAGAGAACAATGCCCCGACAGGCCAGGACCAGCACCTCCCCCAAGTCCCAGGGACAGGGAGGAAGCAGGACAGCAAACAGCCCTGGGACCTGGCTGCTTGCATCAGCCACCAGCATTAGTTTCCCACCAAGCCCTCTCAATACGGCAGCCAGGCTATGAGTGGACAGTTTCAGTCACACTTCCTCTTGGCTCCATGCCACCTGCTGCTTCTGCAGAAATCAAGAGCATACCTAGAAGAGTCGCTCCACTGTGTGCAGGGCAGGAGCAAGGGCTGGGCTGGGCTTTCTAAGTGCCCTCAAAGCAAAGCACACCAACCAGGGTGAAAACCAGCACTCCATCTCCTCTCAGACAAGCCTCAGCTACTCTGAACCCACAAAAGCAGGCAGGAGGAGAAGAGAGCCTCGGTTCCCACAGTGACATCTCTTTGGCCAGTGCTGTGTTCAACATTTCAGGCTCTGCCCCTGGGAATTCACGTGGGCAGGGGAGAAGGCCTGGATGCCAGTCAGAAGACCGGCTCCTAGCCAGACTGGTGACCCAGAGAGATTGTCTGCTCTTTCTAGGTCCGACTGCCTGTTTAGCACAAATAGGCCAGGGCCTTAGTGGGCTAGAGGACAGAGCGACATGGGCCTGGAGGCCAGGAGCATGGTCACACCTAGCATGCTGCCCTCACAGCACCCCATGTCCTGGGCACTGGAAAAGGAGGTCTGTGGAGGGAGGAGCAGGCTCAACTTCCTTTCAGGGATGTAGGGAGAAAACAGCTACAGAGAGAGGACACAGCCACAGGCCACCAATGCCCACACTTCAAACTTTGTAAAATTTGAGATTTGTTGAAATGTTTGTGACTTCAAGGGAAAACCTTTGAGGCAAATGATCTGGGGGCTGGTCTCGGGAACATGTTTCACTTCCCAGCCAACTCTGGAGGAGGGAAGCCCAGGGATTTCATGAAGTGATGGCAGCTTAGAAGGAAAAGGGGAAGCAGAGCTTGCAGGAAGAAGGAAAGCGCCATTGCAGAGCTGGCCCAGGCCAGGGCTTAGCTCCCAGAGGCCAGTACTTTGTCACACCAGCTGCTGCTGACCCGCCAGCAGGGAGCCTGGAGATTTGGTGAGACGGTGCTGGCCACACACAACTCTGACCCAATTTGATGAGAGCAGCCAGGAAACTCAACTGTTCTAGCTGAAGCTGCCATGTCAGTTGTGGCACCAGTGCTGCTGGGAAGCCTTTTTGTTTTTTTAAGGCAGAGTCTCACCTCTGTAGCCCAAGCTGGAGTACAGTGGCACAATCACAGCTCACTGCAGCCTTGACCTCCTGGGCTCAAGCGATCCTCCCACCTCAGCCTCCTGAGTAGCTGAGGACCACAGGCATGCACCACCACACCTGGCTAATTTTTTTTGTATGTTTTGTAGAGATGGAGTTTCACCATGTTGCTCAGGCTGGTCTCAAACTCCTGGGCTCAAGCAATTTTACTGCCTCAGCCTCCCAAAGTGCTGGGGTTATAGGCATGAGCCACCACGCCTAGCCTTTTCCCTTTTTTTTTTTTTTTTTTTTAAATAGAGACAGGGTCTTGCTATGTTGCCCAGGCTGGAGCGCACTGGTTATTCTGGCTATTCACAGGCACAATCAAGGGGCACTGCAGCCTAGAACTCCTGGGCTTAAGCGACCTCAGCCTCCCAAGTAGCTGGGACTATAGGGAAAGCCTTCTTGATGACATTGCACCCAGGCTCTCTCTTCTCTGCACTCCCTACCCCTGCTCCTGGCCACACAAGTTGTTCTTCTGCTCACCCTGTGCTCTTATTCAAATGATGCTTAAATCACTGGCAGATTCTTTGAGGAGTGCCTTAAGAGCCCATTGACAAGTATACAAGAACACTAATCTGTGACCCCAAAAAACATCCTGTCCCAGCTTCATCATCCACCTTCTTCACCACATGAAACTCTGAAAAACTCCCAGCTACTCGCAAAAGTAAAACTGCTAGTTACCGCATACATGCAGTAAGTATTTATTGGATGTCTACCACAGGCCCAGCACTATGCAAGGTGGTGACTCCATAGTCAAAGGACTGACTGGGGTCATTCAGGACTGTACCCCTCACCAGAGGATACTCCCTTCCCAACGGCATGGGTGATCAAGCCTGGCATTCTCCTTCCAGCCTGGCATTCTCCTTCCAGCCTGGGAGCTCCCTGTGTCCTGTGAGGCTCTCAGCACAGACCCCAGTACAGTATGTGGTAGGCGAAAGCTCAATAAATGAGGTGGGGGGTGGCAATTAGGGAGAGGGAGGAGAGAAATCACACCCAAATCTTCCCAGGACGATCATATAAACAAAGGCAGCTCCCCTTTAAGGGCAACAGCTCCCTGGAGGCATCTTAGGCCTAGGACAGTGCCTGCTTTGGACAGCTGGACTTCCATTTCTCCCTACCACCCATCGGCTCTCGCCACTGCCCGTCTTTCTCCCCCCTTCCCCTCTAAGCTTCCCCTAATATATAGGAAAGTTACAAGGGCGATAATGTGTATATGAGCCATCTATGAAGAAGTGAACCCCCAATCACATTGCCCACGTGTATACCCAGATCTGCGGAGAAGGCAGAGCTGAAGCGGGAGGTGATGGGGCTGGGCAGAGACAGTGGAAGAGCACACCCAGGCAGCCAACGGGGAGGGACAAAGAGCAAGGAACAAGGGTCTTCCTGTGGGCACCTGGCTGGGTGCCAAGGGCAGGGGAGAGGGGGACACTCCTGGGGAGCAGTGGCAGGTCACGCTGACCCATCAGGACCAGGGCTGTGCCCACGTGCTACGGAGAAGGTGAGAGCACTGGGGGCGATGTGGGGAATGGCAGAGCACGATCTCCCTGGGCAGACCGGGGCCCCACAGCAGCAGGTCTCCTTGTACAAGGATGTCTGCAGCTCAGCAAACTGGGTGTGAGGCCCAGGGAGGGACGAGGGCACCAGGACATCACTCACAAGCAAGTTGTCACAGATGCCACTGGCCACCTTCCCCAGAGTGTTGGCATCAAGAGGAGCTACCAGCAAGAGGTCTGCCCACCTCCGCAGGTCAATGTGCAGAACTGGGTCACAGCGGCTCTTCCACATCTGGCAGAGGGAAGAAAAAGGGGTCAGTGTGGAGGAAGCGGGATGCAGCGCCAAGGCAGGCCAGGTACGGTAAGTCAGGAGACTGAAGAACCCACTGACTTGCCCTGCCCAGGCCAACCTCCGTTCCCTCCTGCAGCTAAGCTGGTGAGCGCTAGCCATGGAGCCAGTAGCCGAGAGAACCAGGCCTGAGGAAACAAGTGCCCCTTGTCTCTCTGAGATATTCCCTTCATGGTTTGGCTTTCAAGAGAACTGACATCTGGCAGGGAGCTCCCGGCCTGTCTGCTTGAGGCGGATGCTTGGGTTGTCCAAGCCAGTGGAAAGCTCCGGGGCAGTGAGAAATGGAGGGGGTGGGCGCGGGGAAGACAGGCCAGCCGGAAATGTTCTAGGCTAAGAATGTTTGAAAATGCCTGGCAGGGAACCCCTGTGAGGCCCACACTCAGCGTCTGGTGAATCAGCCAGTGCCCACCCATCCGCAGGGGAGATGCAGCAGAGCCCGGCGGCCGTGGGAAGTGAGGCGTTCTCTTCAGCCCTGACGCCAGGAGCCACGTGGACAAGGGTGGTGGGAACAGAGCTCCTCTGTGGTTTCATCAGCCCAGATAAGTACAAGGACACTCAATCTCAGGCACCAGGCCAAAGCCCAGCTCTGCCTGGGCCGGGAGGAGACTAGGGCCTCCTGCAGGCCAGAAGCTAGACAGATGTTTTCTTCATCGCCTCTGCCCAGAGGGCCCTGACCACGGACTTGAGCCCAGCCTGTCTGTTCCAGCTGCCAGACCAGAGGCCGCAGGGAGGACTGTTCTGTCCTGCTGGTGGAAACTCAATGGAACTCAGCCCAGGGGGCCCCAGCACTGACCTCCCATTCATCAGCGTCGCTGTAGAGGGTGACAGGAATGTCCTGGGGGCTGTAGAAATGTTTGGCTCTCTCAGTTGTGACCACTGCTACTTCCAGCTGTCACCAAGAAAAAGGGGGTGGCGGGGAGGGAGGAAGAAACTGTTACCAGAGCCACAGGCCTGGAGGCCACAGGAGGGTCAGGGCAGGCAAGTGCTGTCTTCACAGGCTGGCTTTAGAGAGGACTTCCCTTCTTAGCTGCAAGCCCCATGTCTGCTTAGCTACTTCTGCTGTCACCCAAAGGTCAGGCCCTACCAGGTGTGGCTGTTTCACTTCCCTATCTGAGGGGCTGCTGAGGAATGAGTCACCAACTGCCCGTATATACAAAGCTGCAAGCTCCTGCCACTCGGGCAGAGGTAGGCCCAGTGGCAGAGGCACGCAAGTGACAGGAAAGGAAGTCAAGGCCAGGGCCACAGAGGCCACAGCAGCCAAGAGGGGCCACCCAAGGAGGCTCATAGGTCCTGAGTTCTGTGCCACACAGCAGCTCTGCCCTCTGCAGGCCAAGGCGCTGGGGGCTGGGGCACGGCATGTCCTCTGTGCATGCATGCCCCCAAGAGAAAGCAGACAGTATCCCTTCACTTACTTCTAGGAACAAGGCCTCGTGGGCACAGGCTGCAGACAGGCTCCTGGAAAACCCAGCCTGTGTGTGCCCTACACTCATGGGGTGAGAATGAGGTTTACCCGCACACTACCCATTCACTAAAAAATTACTAACGCAAACCAGGGCTGCCTGCAATCTGCTTAACAGAACACACGGCTGTGAGAAACAGCACCCAGGAGTGGGAAGGGCACTAGATGGGTTGGCTATCAATTGTAAAACAAGATTTTTTTTTTTTTTTTTGAGATGGAGTCTCACTCTGTCGCCCAGGCTGGAGTGCAGTGGTATGATCTCGGCTCACCGCAACCTCTGCCTCCCAGGTTCATGCGATTCTCCTGCCTCAGCCTCCCGAGTAGCTGGGATTACAGGTGCATACCACGCCTGGCTAATTTTTGTGTTTTTAGTAGAGACGAGGTTTTTCACCATGTTCGCCAAGCTGGTCTCAAACTCCTGACCTCAGGTGATCCACCTGCCCCAGTCTCCCAAAGTGCTAGTATTACAGGCGTGAGCCACCACACCCAGCCTGTACAACAAGATTTTAGACTAACGAGCTGGCAAAGTACAGGCGCCCAGAGGAAGTAGCTGGTAGGGAGAGGGGGGTGTAGGGAACCACATCTTTGGGGGAAACCAATGAATCAGGAGAGGACATTTGTTTCTCTGGACATTTATCCAGAAGAAAGAAAAGTCAAGGGTGACAAGGACAGAACCATCAACCAGCCAGAGCTATAGTCGTGGGCCATGTCTGGGCCAGACCCAGCCTATAGACATGCTGTTTGGCCTACACAAGATTATTAACATTTTTGAGCCAACATGTCCAAGTTGGAAGATTTCACATAGAAAATTCAATTTCCTGAGTTCTTGTGAAAAGCTAAAGGCTAGGCGCTGCTGGACACACATTCCCACGTGAGAGTGACGTGGTGCCCTAAGGCCTACCTCTCACTCTGTAGGACGTGCCCATGCCAATTCCACCTTGTCTTCCTTCCTCCCTACTGTCTCTCTGGGGCGCCCCCTCCTCGCTTGCTTCCTGCGTATTGTACAGGGCAGGGGGGGTGACACAGCGGCACAACACCTAGGAACAAAGCTAGGACCAAGGGGTAGAAGTCTCAGAGAAGAAGACTGAGGAAGAACTTCAGAAAGTCTGGGGTTCTGAGTTCTATTGTCCATTCTCCATCTCACTTCCCCTTAGGATCTACCATGCCCAGAACCTGCAAAAAAACCTCAAGGACCTTTTCAGAGGTCCGTCACTTATTTATTGATTTACAGACAGGGTCTTACTCCATTGCCCAGGATAGAGTGCAGTTGCATGATCATGGCTCACTGCAGCCTCAACCTCCCTGGGCTCAGGTGATCCTCCCATCTCAGCCTCTTGAGTAGCTGGGACTATAGGTGCATGTCACCATGCCCAGCTAATTTTTTGTATTTTCGGTAGAGACAGTGTTTCACCATGTTGCCCAGAATTATCTCAAACTCCTAGGCTCAAGCAATCCACCCACCTTGGCCTCTCAAAGTGCTAGGATTATAAGCATGAACCACCATGCCCGGCCTAGGGGTCATTTAAACCAAACCCCCACTGAATGCTGGAGTCTCCCTGGGATGGCCCTGAATAAGCCTTGCCCAGTTCTGAGTAAGATGGTAAATGAGCAGGGCTGCATTATCCCTCCCCAGAACCCAGTCCTGGAGAGGCCACTGGGCCAGCACAGGTTGGGAGAGCAGGGCAGGCCAGGGCCATGCTGAAGGCCCTGTCTCTTTCGCGGGGAAGACACAAGACAGTGATAAGGTAAAGGAGAGGGCATAACAAGTTAGGATAACCATAAGAAGAATAACCTTTACCTTTCAAACCCACAGAAGGAAATTCAATCTACACATAAAGGATACGAAAGGAGAAAAAGAAGCAGAGAGAACATATGATAAATCATTTGGCCGGGAGCAGTAATGGGATTACGCTCATGCCTGTAATCCCAGCACTTTGGAAGGCAGAGACAGGCAGACTGCTTGAGCCCTGTTCAACACCAGCCTGGGCAACATGGTGAGACCCCCATCTCTACAAAAAATACAAAAATTAGCGAGGCATGGTGGTGTGCGCCTGTAGTCCCAGCTACATTCGGGAAGCTGAAGTGGGCGGAGCCCTTAAACCCAGGAAGGCAGAGGCTGCAGTGAGCAGAGATCAAGTTACTGCACTCCAGCCTGGGTGACAGGGTGAGACCCTATCTCCAAAAATAAAAATAAAAAAATAAAAAAATAAAAAGCAAGCAAGCATTAAATAAGACAGCATAGGTAAATCCTAATATAATAATAATTATAGTAAATATATAACAGGCTCATCTTCTTGATTAAAACTCAGATTCTCATCTTGGATGTTGTTTAATCCATCAATATGTTGTATAAAAAGATACATTTAAAGCAAAAGAACATATAAAGGTTAAATAGAAGAAAAAGCTTTTAGTTAAATAAGGTAAACTCTGCTCCCTCCCAGAAGCCCACTAAAATAAAAGTAATTTTTTAAAAAAGATCTAAACTCAGTGGCTCACGCCTGTAATCCCAGCACTTTGGGAGACTGAGGCAGGCAGATTGCTTGAGGCCAGGAGTTCAAGACCAGACTGGGCAACGTGGGGAAACCACATCTCTAATACAAAAAAATTAGCCGGCATCGTGGGGCACACCTATAGTCCCAGCTACTCTGGAGGCCAAGGTGGGAGGATCAGTTGAGCCCAGGAAGTCGAGGCTGCAGTGAGCCAAGATCACGCCACTGCACTCCAGCCTCGGTGACAAAGTGAGACCTTGTCAGAGAATAGAAGAGAAGAGAAGAGAACGGCCAGGCACGGTGTCTCACACCTGTAATCCCACTTTGGGAGGCCGAGGTGGGCAGATCACCTGAAGTGGGGAGGTCGAGATCAGCCTGACCAACAAGGAGAAACCCCATCTCTACTAAAAATACAAAATTAGCGGGGTGTGGTGGCGCATGCCTGTAATCCCAGCTACTTGGGAGGCTGAGGCAGGAGAATCGCTTGAACCTGGGAGGTGGAGGTTGCAGTGAGCCGAGATTGCACCATTACACTCCAGCCTGGGCAACAAGAGTGAAACTCCATCTCAAAAAAAAAAAAGAAAGAAAAGAAGTAAATTCTCAAGAACAAAAAGAAGAGGAACAACCACCAACAGCAGTTATGACATGCCAATGCGCTTTCAGAAGATGGAAGCCAAAGGAAGCACTAGCAGAGCGGATCCTACAAGATCAGATTTGATTAGATGAGAAAAGAAAATATCCAAAGCCTACACAGTAACTGAGACACAAGCCAATCAGAGCCCAGGAGCCTAGGACTTGAGGCACTGAGTACCACAAAGGTGAGCATGAGGCAGACAGCTGAATACAGGAGGACTGGTTCCTGACCTGTAGAAGGAACAGCTAAAGTTCCCCCCAGGTCTTCTTCCCACCCCAGGCAGCCAAACATACTACCCTTGCAGAGTTAGCACAACAGAGGTCAAAGGAGTCCTGGAGCAGAAGTGAGTATCTACAGACCAAACAGAGAGACCCAAGCCTGCTTCCCCTACTTGACCCTAAGAACGCAAGGTCAACCAGGCAGGAGACTACTGATAGGGTCTTTCTGGAAAAACCAAATAACCCTGGGAGTAGGGAGATATGGTAGGGAAGGAAATCTTCAGATATGGAATTCAGAGGTCCACCAACAAAACATTTCAATACCAGATGAGTACCAAGTCCCTGGCAGTGAAGACAGAGTTTCCAATCAGCTTTTGGCACCCAAATAAGAACAGCCAAGGAGTATCAGATATCTGAGGAGAGTCCTCTAGCAAGAAAGAGATTATACAAACAAACAGAAAATAGAAACCCAGAGACAATGGAGGGAGAAGAAAACTTAAAGATGAGAGATTACACCCAAGAAACAAGAACATAACACTTTTTAAAGTGAGTATTCAAGGAACAAAAAAGAACTCCTAGAAATTAACATTATAAACAGGTAAATAAAAAATTCAACACAAGTTTAAAAGAAATCTTCCAGAAAGGAGAAAAAAAAGATAAAGAAACGGATAATAGTAGAAAAAAGATGAGAAAATCGAATCAATTCAGTAAGTTAAAAAATCTGACGATTAAAGAGTTCCAGAGAGAACAGAAAAATAGAGAGGAGAAAATTACAAAAAAAAAAAAAAATTAAATTAAGTTTCCCAGAAGTGAAGAACCCACAGGTGAGAGCCATTTACTCTGCCTCCAGGGGTCGGAGAAGGCATCCCCACTGTTAGGTTCCTGAAGAAACTAGAGCATCATGTCTATCGGTGCAGCCTGAGCCCACAGCAGTTCTTCTGGTGGCCGCATCCCTCTGCTGATGTATGGAGTTTGCAATCAGCAAAAACTCAAAAAAATTCTTCTCATTCATGCTGCTACAAAGCCACAAGCGCCAGGCTGTATCTGACCAGTTATTTTTCTGTTCCCAAATGCAGTCCCTCACATGTCCCTGGTAAACTTCCCCTCACCAGAGTTGGTCTGCTGTTTGCTCAGCCTACAGAGAGCTCCTGAGAGCTCAATCCTGTTGCTCCTCCTCTCAGCCAGCACCACCATCAGTGGCCCCCAGAGACACTAATCCAAATTATGAACAGAACAAAGTCAAGGGCAGAGGCCACCCACAATGTCCACGGGTGTGGGTGTGGAAGCAGAGCAAGCGGTGAGAAAGAACCAAGAAGAAACTCTTTCCAAGTTACATCTTTCACTGGTTATAACATGCTGACAACATCCCCAGGTGGTCTAGGGAGAGGTCCTAGGATTCCATCAAAGGCCTCATGTAAATCGAAAAATACTTTGTCTACTATCCAAAACATAAACTAAAATCGATATGCCTTGTTCCTAGTGATCCCAATCTAGCTTTTCTTAGCACTTACAAGCCTTATCTGTAGCAATTTGTAGAGCTCACCTCCTTCACCTTTTTGATAAATGGACATTAGCCATCTCCTGCCCCTGGCCCCTTTGATGTTTCCCACACTTCCTGTAGGTCACCAACCACAGTACCCTAGCACCCCAGGAGAGAACTTTCCCAGGACAGGAGATGAATCACCCAGCCTCGGTTCAGGTCCCTCCTACCACAAGCTCAAAAGAGAAAATGAACAAAATGAGATCAAAGAATCCCCCCATTTCTTTGTTAAAAAAAAAAAAAAAACAGAGTCTCACTTTGTCATCTAGGCTGGAGTGCAGTGGCACAATCTCGGCTCACTGCAACCTCCCAGGTTCAAGGGATTCTCCTGCCTCAGCCTCCCAAGTAGCTGGGATTACAGGCATGTGCCACCATGCCCAGCTAATTTTTGAATTTTTACTAGAGACAGGATTTCACCATGTTGGCCAGGCTGGTCTTGAACTCCCGAGTTAAGGCAATCCACATGCCTCTGCCTCCCAAAGTGCTGGGATTACAGGCGTGAGCCACCGCGCCCAGCCCCTCCCATTTCTTCTTATCCTCTGCTAATGTTACCACTGGCCTCCAGCACCAGACACTGCTTCATTGTTCTTCTTCCAAATACATAAAACAGCCCTCTCGAGCCTCCTGAGTTTTGCCATAGCTTCAGCTCACCCTGGAGGGCTCTGGACCACATTCTTCCTTCATCTTTGGTTATATGTCCTCCCTTCCACTTAACTGTTTTCCAGCTCCTTCAACAGAAGGCTTCAGGTAGCCAGAGACCACATCTCTGCTAATACACTGCCTGCTTCTGCTCATGGGACCACCATCTTTCATTTTTAAGAGCTTCCCAACCATCCTGAAGCATTTGCTACTTAAGAATGTCCCAGGTTCATCGCCTCTATTCTGAAATTTGGAAAGCTACTTCCTGAAGGTCTAGGTCCTCCACTCTCCCCAGCTCCCAAAACCATCTTCCAGTTTGCAAAGCGAAGGACCTTGCCTAGTGCTGGCCTTCAGAATCATCCCCAAATTGGGCGCCAGGCATGGTGGCTCATGCCTGTCATCCCAGCACTTTGGGAGGCAGAGACGGGCAGATTGCTTGAGCTCAGAAGTTTGGGATGAGCCTGGGCAACAGGGCAAAACTCTTTCTCTACAAAAAAAATAATCAATCATCAATCAATAAAAAAATAAAAAGAATCATCCCCAAATTGGTAATGCCCTTGACTCAGGGGTTCTCGCCTCCCTCTCAGCTCTACCCTTTCTTCCTTCCCTACACACTGCCACTCAAGGTCTCAGAGCCTTTAGGCCCCCACTGTCCCCTGGGGAGCTCCAACCGGGGTCCTGTTAAGCCTCTCACCCTGCTTGAGATCTTCCCTCTAAGCTCTTTGCCTAACCCCTCAGAGGCTCCACTCTCTAGCCACCCTGCCAGGTTATAGTCACATTGTTAGGGAGCCTCCTGGGGTCAAGGTCTTCACTAAGGAGTAATGCGAAGAGTATGTGATGGGCGGGTCCTTCCTGATGCCCCACCTCTGACCCACTGAAGCAGCTGACTCTCCTTGGAGGTGGCCCTGACTGACCCCAGTGCTGTCTAGCAGGCCCAGACTAGTTTTTCTGGTTTTAGAGGGATGTCACTTGATCTGATTCATCAGCCCTATGGGCTTTGTTCTTTTCATTCACTCCACCAAAAGGTCCTGGGAGCCAAGGGCTGGGCCCTGTACACATTAAAAAAAAAAAAAAAAAAAAGTGTTATCTTCTATGATACTAAATAATTCTGACCATTTACTCATTTACCTTGACCTTTTCCCAGCAAATGCCAAGGGCAGAAACTCCCTGAGGGCAGGAGCCTTCCTTGGCTTTCTCTTACACCTTTGTGGGTCCTGGTAGAAGCAGCGCTGGGCATTAAAAAAGAATATCCCATATGCTACAGAATTCCCGAAAGGCAGCTCCCAGCTTGGTCCCTTGCTGACACCACTTAGAAAAAAAAATTTTTTTCCCTTTTTTTTTTTTTTGAGACACAGTCTTGCTCTGTTGCCCAGGCTGGAGTGCAGTGGCACTATCTCGGGTCACTGCAACCTCCGCCTTCTGGGTTCCAGAGATTCTCCTGCCTCAGCCTCCAGAGTAGCTGGGATTACAGTTGTGCGCCACCACGCCCAGCTAATTTTTGTATTTCTAGTAGAAAGAGTGTTTCACCATGTTGGCCAGGCTGGTCTCAAAGTCCTGGCCTCAGGTAATCCGCCCACCTCAGCCTCCCAAAGTGCTGGGATTACAGGTGTGAACCACCACGCTTGGCCTACCTGAGAAAAGTTTTTACAGCTAATATTTTTAAGCTGAATCTCTTTGTGTATGTGACTGAGGCTTGGATAGACCCTATTACAAAAGTTGCCTGCATTTTATCTAGCATGTATAGAGATTCCTTCCTGAAACCAGTTGGCAAGTCTGGTTTCCTTTTCTTTGCTGAAGAGACATCAGGAATCCTGATTTGGGTCTGGTCAGGAGAAATGGAATCAGGATTTAGAGTGATACCTCCCGTTTCTACTTCAGGCCCCTAGTGTGGCCAGGCTACTTCTGGGGCAGATTATCAAAGGAACTCATGGAGAGGCACTTCGCAGCCACAGGATGAGACAAATCCCATGGCCTGAGTCTCCACTGCCAAGCCCATTCCTGGCCTCTACCCACTAGAACCAAGAGCCAGCAGCAACACCACCCCTAAGTTAGGACAACCAAAAATGTCTCTGGACATTATCCAACGTCCCCTGGGAGGGAAAATCGCCCCCGTTGAGAACCACAACTCTACAGCATTATCCGTGAAGAGCATTTCCATCTCTGGAATGATGGGAACGGCCCTACCTGTGCCGTAGGGTGTGGCAGCACTGGCCACATGTGGCCACTGAGCATCTGAGGTGTGACTGCTGTGACTGAAGAACTGAATTTTTTATTAAATTCTAATTAATTTAAATTTAAATTTGAATGTGGCAAGCGGCTGCCACATTCAAATTTACATTTATCGGATAGCACAGCTCTGGAATATACAAGAAAATTTAAATATATCAGATAGCACAGCTCTGGCATATACAAGAAAAGGAGAAGAGCCCAACTGGAACTAGCAGCTGAGTGGCTGGAGAGCAGGTGTTTCTAGTAGGGCATGATGATGCCTCCACTGGAGACCAAGGAGGATTCTAAAGAGGAAGTGGTAGCCCCGCACTTAACCTGTGACAAGACAAGGAACCCAGGGCTTTGGTGGCCCAGTCCTCTGGGCCAGGACGCACAGCAGAGGACACTGACGTTGGGTCTACCAGTGTTGACGCTGGCATGCTCCAGACCTGTGCCCAGGTCCTAGCGGCCAGCTAAGAAGCTGACACTAGCCTGAGCAGGGGAGTGGTGGGTACATTCTAGGACAAAGGATTCTTGGGGCCCAGTGCGGTTGGCACATGAGGCGTGGGAGCTGTGAAGGAGGTGGCCTCCTTAACAAAACCCCCAAGGGAGTTCCGGTTGGCTCAGTGGGTTCCATGGCTCATGATGATGCCTCTACTCAGCAAACATTTACTAAGCCTCTTATATGGTGGGGGCAGGGCTGATAAGATCCAAGCTCTGCCCTCTGCTAGGGCTCAGTCTAACAGATAGGTGGAGTACAGGTAACCCCTAACTCCAAGGCAGACCAAGATAGGAATCCACAAATTCCACCATCCTCAAGCATTGGTGAGCTTGAGCAGAGAATGAGCTCCAGGTCTGAGCTCCTCAATTCACTCACTGATAGGACCCAGGAAACCTGGCCTCAAGGCCCCAGTTCTGCTAACTCACTCACTCCCTGGAAGGCCGTGGGCGAGACCCTCTTCCTCTGTCCCTGGTTTCCCCTTATGACCCATGCATGGGCCATTTAGACCACATGGTAGGGGTCCATCCAGCTCACCGTACCACCCCAGCCCTTCTGTGACCCTGACCCTTTCCCACCTGGTTCTGCAGGAAACAGTCGTGCTCTCATCTGCCCCTGGGGGAGCTGGTGTTCTGGTTGTGTCAGCTCCTCATGCCAACCCTTCTGTGTGCTTCCCCAACTTCAGAAAATTCTCAAGAAGGAAACCAGGGAGGTGGTCTATGGAGGCTCTGCACAGGAACGTTGTTCTGGGCAATCAGGGAAGGACCTTGGGGTGTGGGACCCTCTGACCAGAGGCCGACAGAGCTCTGTCCCTAGAGGAGCAGGCGACAGGGCTGCAGGCCAGAGGAGGAAGGGGCCAGCCAAGCAGGCAGAGGCACAAATAAAGGTCTCAGAGTTTCCACATCAGGACACAGAGCGGGCAGGTGGCCCCCACCCAGAAAAAAAAGGAAATCCTCAAACCAGGCCTTATGTCTTCTGCTCTTTCTTCAGTGAGCACTTTAAAAAAAAAAACACACACAAACTTACCAAGAATGTTCCCCAATATTCCCACCAAAAGCCCCACTGACTTAAAAAAACAAACAAAAAAACACACATAAAAATATACACATAGGTTACAAATTAAAACTGAACAGAATGATACAAAAATGAAAAATGCAAGTTTTCCTTCCTCCACCGGTCCCCCTCCACAAGGGTAACCACCTCCAGAGGAAAAAACTGTGCACAGTAACTCAGTATAAGAACACACAGAAGGAATCAGGCTACATACCAGGGGTCGGCAAACCTTCTCTATAAAGGGCCAGATGATATTTTAGGCTTTGTCGTAATGATTTAACTCTGTAGTAGCACAAATGCAGCCATAGGCAATACGTAAATGAATGGGTATGGCTGTGTTCCAATAAATCGTCTTGGACATGAAATCTGAATTTCATATCACTTTTTTCTGAGTCACAAAATACTATTTTTCTTTTGACTTAACCATTTAAAAATGTAAAAATCAGGCCAGGCACAGTGGCACATGCTTGTAATCCCAGCACTTTGGGAGGTGGAGGCAGACAGATCACTTGAGCCCAGGAGTTTGAGACCAGCCTGGGCAACATAGCGAAATCCTGTATCTACAAAAAAAATGCAAAAAAATTAGCAGAGTGTGATGGCACGCCTGCAGTCCCAGCTATTTGGGAGGCTGAGGTGGGAGGACTGCTTGAGCCTGGGAGGTCGAGGCTGCAGTGAGCAGTGATCACACCACTGCACTCCAGCCTGAGCAATAGAACAAGACCCTGTCTCAAAAATAAATAATAAAAATTAAAATGTAAAAATCATTCTTAGCTGTAGGCTATACAAAAACAGGCACTGAGCCGCATTTGGCCTGGGGGGTCCAGTTTGCTAGCTCCTACACCTTGCTTATTCCGCTTCCATCTTGAGGATTGCTCCCTTCAGCACAGAGAGAGCCACCCCATTTTTCTGAATCATTGCCGAGTAATCCACTGAGAGATTGTCCCATAAATCATAACGGCACTACAGCTCTCTACTGCTGGATATTTTGTTTGCTTCCAGTTTTGCTTTGAAATTATAAATAATGCTACAATGGACATCCTTTTACTTTGTAAATACACCCCACAGAGTTTAATCTTGTGGGTAAATCAAGGGCTATGAACATGTTTTAATTTCTCTCAGTATTGTCAAGTGGTCCTCCAGAAAGTCAGAATTTACTCCACACTACATACGAGCAGAGCCTTCTTTTCCTCACCCTCGACAGACCTGGATGCTGACAGCTAGAAATGTATCCTTCTCTGAGCCCGAGGCCTGCTGACTCCTTGAGTTGGGGGTTTTCTCTATCTTTAGAAATCCCCTTTTGGCTCTGAATTCTGCTGACACCTGCCCTGGCAAAAGCTAGGGTGATGTCTGTCTTCTCCTCCCAAGTTTGAAGGGTGTGGATGAAGGAGTTCAGGAAATGCCACCCCATAATATGCGGCTTTGGTATGCTGATTATTTCAAACCTGAAGGCACTGGGGAAAAAACAAATGCAGGGAGGAACTTTCTCTGAACTTCTCTTATCTGCCTAAAGACGGATTCCCCTTGTCCTGAGTCCCCATCCCTGAGAAAGGAAGGCTGACTTATTGACAGTCTGCTGAGGCATCTTTCATTATCTGAGAAGTTTTTATCTGCCTAACAAGACAACACTTATTCACTGTATAATTCCTCCCCTCACCCTCCCATAACTTGTGTCGCCACCACCCCCAGAAGCCCCAAGCCCCTACTTCCTTTTGTAGCTCAGGCTGCCATACAGGCTTCAGCCATCTCACTCTTCTGGGAATCTCATATTTTGTGGTACACCCATGTGCAGATATGTAACTAAATATGGTTTTCTCCTGTTGATCTTGTTTTTTGTTGTTGTTATTGTTTTGAGATGGAGTCTTGCTCTGTTACCCAGACTGGAGTGCAATGGCACGATCTCAGCTCACTGCAACCTCCGCCTTCCGGGTTCAAGCGGTTCTCCTGCCTCCGCCTCCTGAGTAGCTGGGATTATAGGCGCCCGCCACACCCGGGTAATTTTTGGATTTTTAGTAGAGCTGGGGTTTTACCATGTTGGCTAGGCTGGTCTCGAACTGGCCTCAAGTGATCCGCCCGCCTCAGCCTCCCAAAGTGAGCCAACGTGCCCGGCCCTGTTAATTTTGTTTATAAGTCAGTTGAACTCATAGCCCAGCCAAGCAGCCTAGCAAGATGGAGGAAAGCCATTTTTGCTCCCCTGCATGGGCCAGGCTGCCAACCCCAGGGAAGAAACTGCCTGAGCTGACAACCCGGATTTTACTGCCACTCAATTACATGACAGCTATGGAACTACAAAACCCCCTGGCCCCCTGAAGCTCCTGAGCCCCAGGACCTTCTCTCAGGCTGCCTTGGGGTCCTAGTCCTTTTTGCCCTCACATGTAGAATCTTCTAACACCAGCGCCAGAAGAGGCCCTGGAGATGGATCATTTGAGAACCTGCCCCTCCTTCACTGTGTGGATAAGAAAATTATGGCCAAAAATAACTGACTTGCCCAGGGTCCCAGGGTCCCAGCATCAGAAATGTGCTCAGCTGCCTCTCTTGTGACACGGTTGCCCACCTGCCCCAACATACTCAAGGTCATCTCTGCTAGTGACTACTCTCCCCGACTGCTGGTGTGTGTGGCTTGTGGCTAATCCATATCTCTCCACCACCCCTCACAGTCTCCCTGATTTGGCTACCTTGACTTTAGCAGCTTTACTGGGATGTCTGGAGATACTGGTCAATCAGGAACAGTGATGGGCCAGATCTGTAGAATCCCCCAGCTCCCTGCAGCCCACACCCCAGCTGTTCATGTGCTAGACAAAATCTGGACGTACCTAAGGAAGTTCCAGAAAGCCTTGAGCACATGAACCCACGACTCAGCAGGCGAAGAGCTGAAAGTGACTGCTCCAAGGGACAATGATGCTCCTGCAGGAGATCCAGCAGGAGGCAATGTGGAGATCAGGGCCATCAGGGAGTGAAGGGGAGTGTACAGGGATAGACGCCACCACTGGGGCCAACACAAGGCAATCCAGGGATACCTTTGGATCCCAACACCTCACGAGGGCCCTAATAAGCAAGGCCAGGCTTGGAGAGCTGTCTCCCTGCAGATGAAAGGCATGGGCCCTCCACAAGAGCAGGTGAACTGTGGCTTCCATGGCTCTTCTCAGTGGGGTTGCCCCACACCATGTGGCTGGCCCAAAGGATATGAACAAGGGGAAAGGACAGGGTGATGGCCAGGAAACACACACAACCGAGTGCTTCAACATGCCAGGCTCTGTGCTGAGTCACTGGCACAAGATCATTTTCATCTCTGACCCCTCCCACCCCAGCCAACATATCAGGGAGCCTGACAAGAGTCTGGGGTATGGGCAGCAGGAATCAGCCCTATTTTCAAATGGGAAAGGCAGGCTCCAAGAGGCTGAGTCGGGGAGCCCTCCCTCCCAGTTCAGTGCCCTCTGGCTGCCTCACTTTTGGCATCAACTCCAACCAGAGAGGGGAAGCCAAGTCCTGTTCCAGACATGGCCTGCCATCCCATGGGGCCCAGGCTAAAAGGCCCTGGGGTGGGCTGGAGCGCCTCCCTGCTCCAGGCAACCCTTTCCTCACACCCCCCCTCCTGCCAAACGCTGGCTGCGTGGGATGGGAGGAAGCGGTAGGGTTGCCATTTCCCTCCGCTCTGAGGCTGCCCATCTGTTTCCTGGGATAGGACTCCCCGCCCCTATCCACCCCTAGTCCGGAAACTCACTTGCTCTGGGGCTATGGGAAAAGGGAACTGCATGGCTCCCTCCCTCCCCAGGGGGTGGTGGCAGAGGCCTCCCGCCCTCACGGCTCTAGCTGGCCAGCTCCTACCAATGCTTCTGGGTACACAGAGCGTGGCTGGGCCTAAGCAGCACTGCCCTAAAAGTGCAGCACCTAGTCTCAGAGTGCCACGAGACTCTCCTCCCTCCCCCACTGTGGCCTGGTTGTCATCCCTGGCTGGCAGCTTCATGGCTTATCCCAGCCCTGGGGGTGGGGTGATGGGGTGACTTTCTGGGTGGAAGTCGGTGGAAAGTAAAAAAGTAAAACACTTCCCAGCCCAGCCCCAGCTGATGGGACCACGTGGTCATCTGTGAGTAAGCACCGCCCCCTGCTGGACATGCCACATACAGCTGCCGGGGCCACCGCATCTTGGGTGCTCAGCTGATACAAAAGAGGGAAAAGCCAGGCCTGGGGCCCAGCAACTTCACAAGCCCCCACCAAAACTAGGGGCCAGTAACACCAGCAGTGTCTAAGGCAACCTATAGTTCTATGTCAAATAAGTTTAAAAGAAGGGGACAAAACCACAGGGGCTGGGCTGGGGCACACAGGGAAGGCTTTGCACAGAATGTGAAAAGGCAAGAGAGGAGCAGAGAGGGCAGCCAGCCCAGCAGGGCCCAGCCACGCAAAGACCAAGGGTGATAAGACAGACCAACGAAGGGCCCTGGAGGCGGAACTAGGAAGTGAGGCCACTGCCTGTTAGATTTCATACTGTTTAAAGCCTTGAACTTCTGCACCAGAACCCCAATATAGAAAATAGATCTAAGTTGATGATCTGGCCAAGGATGGGGGCTAGAGTCCCTGACCCCAGCACACAGTCGGGGGCCCCTGGGGCAGCTCTGAACGCCTGAAGAAGCAAAGTTTGAACCTACAGCTTCAGGCAATGGGGTTTCAGAGCATTTGACTGACAAGATAACCATGGGGTCTCACGAGGAGGGAGAACACAGCCGCAGTGTTCAAGGCGGAATGAAAGCAGGGGTATGGGAGCCCAAGGCAGGACGGGGTACTGGGAACTTGCTGCACTTCTCCCGCCAACCCTCCTCCCACACAGGACTTCATGGATTCTCAGGGTTAATGTATGGGAGCCCAAACCCTCTGTTCACCGGGTCCTTTCCCAGCCTCCCCTCATGCTCTGTCTATACTATCTAATCTAGCCCCTGGTTACACTGGGCACTGGTCTGTCTCCTGAATCCTCCACAGAGCACCACACACACAGGACCTCCACAAGCATGATTAACATGATAAAGAAAAAGAAAATTGCATGTACTGCAGAGCAATGGGCAGTCCCCAGGAGCACCGGCCTCCCATGCCGGAGGTTGCCATGCTTATCTGGTAAGGATACTCACCCCAGGAATGTCCAAAAGCTTTGACACCAGAAGAGGCAACTTCAGGGCTGCGACACTCCCCGTGACACCCACAAGAACATGGAATTTTCTCTCCATCAAGGGTGCAGCAGCTGGACAGGAGGCCTTTGGTTCCATGTGGGGTCTGGTGGCTTCAAGTTCTGGGAGCCTGCCAGGCCTGGGATCCATAAAGCTGTTGGGATTTAGGATCTAAAAGCAGAACAAGGGCCACCCCCTTCATTCATACAGTCGACCAGAATGTATGGAGCACCATGTATTAGGCCCCAGGCCAGAGGCTAAGGCAGCAAAAGGGATCAGCAGTCCTGGCTTCAGGGAGCACACAGTTTGATAAGAAAGTGAGACACCTTCCCCACACATGGGCCAGTCACAAGGGAATGATGCAGTGCTGTGGGGAAGGGCTGTACCGGGTGCGTGGCTGCTCAGGGTGACCATCTCTAGAAGTCAGAGACTGCATGCCAGAAAAGATGATGTTGGGGTTGAGTCCTGAAGGACGAGTTAGTTTTTCAGAGACAGGAAGAAATCACTTCAAAGGAAGGAACAATCTTGCAAAGGTGAAGGTCCTGAAGGAAGGTGGCAGGTTGGGGAACAGGGAGTGGCTTACTAGTGAGGCCGGAGTATGATGTGGGGTGGTGGAGGGGCAGGAAGTGAGGCTGAAAGTCAGGGTGAGGCCAGAATGCCGTGGGCAGCGAGGGCCAGGGTGAGGAGTTTTGGTTTTAGAAAGATGGTGCTGGCACCTGGTGATAGTGTCAAAGGGACCCTGCTAGTGGAGAGACTGAAGGGCGAGAGGAGCTGCTGCGGTGGACTGGGCTGACTGGTGAAAGGAAGTGGCAGGAAGGGATGGGTTCCAAAGATGCTCGTGAGGTGGAACCCTGGGCAACAAGGAGGTTTGGGTGCTCCAGGGAGCCAAGAGATTTGCCTCTCTGTCCCTGTCCCTGTTAATCAAGATGGGCACCACCGTACAAATCAAAGCCCAGGAAGAAACCAGCATAAAGCACAGGCCACCCCAGGAGATTAGCTGGTTTGCTTCTTCCTCTGGCTCTCAGACGTTGCTAGAAGTGAGTGCTCATGATAATATGGCTGATGGACACCAAAACCTACACGTGGCGGGTTGGGCCAGCAGAACGTGCTTCATCAGCAACCATCACTGAGGACCGATTACATTGAACCCCATGCAAAGGAATTGTGGAAACAGTAGCTGCCTCTGGGGAATCTGTAGGTTGAGTTTGAGAAGACAGGAATGACACCTGTCTGAAATTATCTGAGATCAGTCCTTCCCTGGGATGCACCTTTTTGGTGATCACAGACTCAATTAACACATCAGTTTCCTTGCCTCTCCCTCCACCAGCAAGCTCCCTGAATGTGTGACCGGGTCTAATTGCCAACCAGCAGTCCACTAGCCGGCGGTCCTGAACAGGTGCCGAATGAATAACTATACCCTCCAAGGCAGTGTGAGACAGAAGACAGATACCCAGCCTGTGAATCAGAAGCCCTGGGCCCTGACCATGGTGTGCTCCTGACCTGGAGTGACCCTGGTCCAGGGTCATTCCCTCCCTGGACCTGTCCCTTCATCTGAAAAATGCAGAGGTAGGACCAGATGATCTCTGAAGCTCCTTCCAGCAGAAACTTTTGAGTCAATACATGAAAGAGAGTAGTAAGGGGCTCTCCGTACAAGACAGAAGGTCCCAGAAGATGCACTCAAAAACGAATCAGCAGGGCAAGGGAAACCCAGGCAGCTGCCCAGGAAGCAGTGCTGGTGAGTCGTCCAATGGCTACCTCCATGGCTGAGCATCCACAGGGGCCTGTCTCCTCTTCACTCACAGGCCCTTGGCTCTCTAGCCTCTCTGCCCAGGATTTGCCTTCAGCACTTGGGCACAACCCACGTGGGCTGAGGATCATGTTTGGCTGCATTATCCCACTTCTCAGCAGGGGTTAAGCACAGGCTGGTTCCCTAGGGCAAGATCACCCAAAGCTTGATTTGCCAGTAATCTCAATGTCTGCTCCACTGCAAGGCCCCAACCAGGGCAATGCTTGGCCAGAGTTGGAGAACTGAGTTTACCCCAGGGAGTGGGGAGCCCTGTTAGAATCTGACAAGGTACAGAGGGCCTACCAGCCACAGCTTCTTCCCAGAACACATCATTGGTAGGTGATGGAGGCACATTCTTTATTCTCCAGGGAAACCTACCTGCTAGATCGCAAACCCTGACCCTGTCCCATCCTAGCCAAAAGGTGCTAGGATAGGTAGATTCCTGCAAAACCAGAAGCCAAATTTTATCTCTGAGGCCCCTGAACCTCCTCCACATCAAGCTGATCTCATTCCTAGGAAACAGGTTACAGAAAGCAATCAGTTAAACTTGGGGCAGGAATCTGTATTAGTGACTTCAACTGCTTCCCCACAGCAGGCACTATAGTCCGAAATACAGTATTTAGCCTACTTAGCAAAGCTGTGCTAAGGATCAAACTTACCTACCTTCCTAAAAAAGAGGGTGTGTGTGTATGTGTGTGCTTAATATACTTGAGGAATAGAAAGTGGATCATTTAACCAACATTTGGAGGCGAGGTCCAATCAGTTCAACCTGAGAATTCCAGGAAGGGTGACAGCTGGCAGGATTCCTTTGTTTGCTTGCAAAGAGGATCAAATTCCAAACCAGTAAGTCTAATACTCTAACCAGAATCTGTTGGAGTCACCTATTTGCACAGGAAGGGTAGCTGTAGACAGTACCTGACTTCCCCGGGCTCTGCTGAACTCACAGGAACTCCTGAGCAGCAAAAAGAGTTGGCAAGCGGGCAGGTCATAGGGCTACAGGCTTTGATTACTGAGCCTCAAGATCCCAGGGCACTAGCCAAGCAGGTAAGCCACAGCCAGAAAAATGGCAGCTTCTCTATCCTCTAGAAAGACAGGGACAGACAGAGCAAAGAGCCTCAGCTTGTGATGTTTAAGTCTCCTCTGATGAGTTTAATCCAGGGCAGAGTTTTAGGTTTCAGGGATACCTGCCAGTTCCTATATGGGCAAAGGTGGAGCTGGCACAGAACGAGACTAAAGACAGAGCAAGGAAAGCAAGGTCAGACAGGGTATACATTCAAGCTCAATACAGGAAGGATGAGAACTGAGCCTAAGACAAAGCAGAACCAAACAAGGGAAGTGGGTGGTGGGTAGGCAGGGATCCAAGATCCATTATGAGCCTGAATCCTTTAGCCTAACATCAAAGCCCCTCACTACCGGCCGCCCAGGCTTCTGCTCCAGCTTACACCTGTAATCCCAGCAATTTAAGAGGGCAAGGTGGGAGGACTGAGCAAACCCAGGCACTCGAGACCAGCCTGGGCAACACAGCAAGACCCCAGCTCTACAAAAAATTTAAAAATTAGTCAGGTGTGGTGGCACATGCCTGTGGTCTCAACTACTTGGGAGGCTGAGGCAGGAGGATCGCTTGAGCCTAGAAGGCTGCAGTGAGCCATGTTTGTGCCACTGCACTCCAGCCTGGGTGACAGAGAGAGACCATTTCAAAATATAATAATAGTACCACAATAAAAAAAAGTATATAACTATTTACATAGCATTTACACTGTATCAGGTTTTATAAGTAATCTAGAGATTATTTGAATTATATGGAAGGCGTGGTGGCACGAGCCTGCAGTCCCAGCTACTTGGGAGGCTGAGGTGGGAAGATTAACTGAGCCCAGGGAGTTCGAAGATGCAGTGAGCTATGATTGCACCACTACACTCCAGCCTGGGAGACAGAGTGAGACCCTGACTCAAAAAAAAAAAAAAAAAAGAAAAGAAAAGAAAAAAGAGTATACGGGAAGGCTGATGTGGTGGCTCACACCAGTAATCCCAGCATTTTGAGAGGCCGAGGAAGGAGGATAGCTTGAGCCAGGAGTTTCAGACCAGCCTGGGTAACATGGTGAGACCCTGTCTCTACAAAAATAAAATAAAATAAAAATTAGCCGGGTGTGGTGGTTTATGCCTGTGGTTCCAGCTACACAGGAGGCTGAGGCAGGAGGATCCCTCGAGCCCAGGAGATCGAGGCTGCAGTGAGCCATGTTCCTACCACTGCACTCCAGCCTGGGTCACAGAATGAGATCTTGTCTCAAAAAAAAAAAAGGTATACAGAAATCCCCTGCGGATACTGAGGGATGAATGTATCTAACACACACTCACACACGTGGGCTACTAGAAAGGCAGTGACTGCGAATTGCTACTTCCCAGCCACTATGAGAGCTGTGGAAACCCCTGCTCCAGGACACCCACCACTTCCCCAACTTGGCAACCTCTCCTGCTCGCCATCTAGCACCTGCTTCCAAATACCTCAAGGACAGCAGGAAGTTCTTTTCTGACAAAATTTGGCCTAATTTTTAAATAGCACTCAGCACTTTTTGGCAGGCCTAGGGCTACTTCCAACATCCCACGGCTTTCCTTTTTTAATTTTACCAACTTTTTAAATACACTTCGTACTTTAGGCAGCCAGGGTAAGCGCTCAGTGTGAGGAGCTGACACGGCCATCATTTAAACTAGATTAAACGACACTGGACAAATAATCGCAGAGCAGCACAAAGTCGGGCTGGACGGGCACAGATGCAAACCCTCCACTCAGGGCTGGGGGTCCCTCCTGCTCCAGGCTGCCCCACCCGTACAGCCGGGAAAGTGAGGTCGCACAGATATGCACGGCCGCCTACCCACGCAGAGTCGCAAGCAGAGCTTCATGGGCACAGAGGAGAAAGTAAGGACACACACAGACAGCCGCGGACCCACACTCGCAGACACAGCTCCCCGAACCTCCCCTCCAGCGCCGCCGCGAGAACCCAGCTTCCCAGCCCCCTTCCACTGCTCACCCGCGCCAGGCGCGTCTCGGGGCCGCTCCCAAATATCGCGGTATCTCTGCCGCCCTCCCGCGGAATCTGACTGGCATGCCTCACGAGAGCACCGGGCTGGCTGTGTGTCGCGCAGCCTTCTGGGAGTTGTAGTCCACTTCTCTGCCTTTCGGGAGTTGTAGTCCACTGGGGAAATCCTGGAGCAAACCCTGGCTCCCTGTTCTTTGTATTGCTGGGACTCTCGATAGGGGCTGTCATAACTGTCCGACCTCCTCTCCTCACTCTTATCAGCCCCACACACACTGCTTGTTGCCTGGGGCCTTTTTTTTTTTTTTTTTTTTGCTGTTGTCCCAGGGTTTATTGAAAATATTACAGTATCTCAAAAAGATTCAAACAGCTTCCACGTGCGTTTTGAAATTCATCCCCACTGTTGGCTGAGTGAACTGCAGGTTGGACAGACTGCCAAAGTCCAAAAACATCAGCATTTCCTTAATGTCAGGATCTGTTAATACTTCAATGATCTGATCCAGGGCTGAGACCTCAGGAACATGATTATCTCTCCTTTCTCTCTTCTCCTCCTGCAACTTGATGCAGATACCTCTCACTGAGCGCTTCAAATCAGCTTCATCACATGCATGTTGTAGCCTGCTATCTTGTTGGGGAGCTGTTTTTTTTTTTCTTTTTTTAGACAGGGTCTGGCTCTGTCACCCAGACTGGAGTGTGCAGTGGTGCTATCTCCACTCACTGCAACCTCCACCTTTTGGGCTCAAGCCATCCTCCTATCTTAGCCTATGGAGTAGCCAGGACTACAGGAGTGCGCCATCATGCCGGACTAATGTTTGTATTTTTTGTAGAGACGGGTTCTCACTCTATTGCCCAGGCTGGTCTCAAACTCCTAGGCTCAAGCAATCCGCCCACCTTGGCCTCCCAAAGTGCTGGGATTACAGGAGTGAGCCACCACACCCGGCCCTGGGGAGTTTTTGCTGGAAATAATGGTGATCTCCTTGCACATGTGCTTGTTTGTGTGGAAGGTGCTGCCCGGGTGTGTGTAGTACTTTTTTATGACGAAGTATAGAAAAGAGCTATCTTCATGGTATTAGTGCGAATGGGGCCCATGTTGGCAGGTCCTTAGTAAAAGAGGGCTCGGGGCACTTAATATTTACCAAGCCTCTTCTATTTTAGGTGCACAGGATACAGAGATAAATCAGATGCGTCCCTGTTCTTGAGACAAACAGGGACACAGAAAATGACAGAGTAAGATCCTCCATGAGGAAGCAACACCTCTAGGCAGGAAAGCCTTCTTGAAGGAGTGACTTGAAATGAATCTTGAAGGACAGCCAGGAGGTTAGATACAGGATCCCAATAGCGATCCAGGTGGAAGGCATCGAATGGGCAAAGGGAAGGCGGCAGGAGAACACACACTGGCATGCTTCCCTGCCCCCTTCATTTTCTAGCCTTCACAGGCCCCAGGAACCTCTGTATTCATTGAGGTGGCTGAACCAGCTGCGGGTCCCCTGCCCTGAGCTGAGGTGGGGCCTCTGCTCTACCCCTGCCCTTGGCCGCAGTGGACCATCTGGGCCAAACCATCCCTTACGCAGGGATCCAGCCTGTGTCTTTATTTTTTGAGATGGAGTCTTGCTGTGTCGCCCACGCTGGAGTGCAGTGGCGCGATCTTGGCTCACTGCAAGCTCCGCCTCTTGTGTTCACGCCATTCTCCCGCCTCGGCCTCCCGAGTAGCTGGGACTACAGGCGCCCGCCACCTCGCCCAGCTAATTTTTTGTATTTTTAGTAGAGACGGGGTTTCACTGTGTTAGCCAGGATGGTCTCGATCTCCTGACCTCGTGATCTGCCTGTCTCAGCTTCCCAAAGTGTTGGGATTACAGGCGTGAGCCACCGTGCCCTGCTGATCCAGCCTGCTTCTTCCACTTCCTCCTCCCAAGGCAGGGGGCCTAGGTGGCAATTTCATCACCTACTGAAGGCTGCCTCAGGGTCGTATGGCTCTAGGTCTCGGGGAATGACAGACCACAGATCCACCCAGCCCCCATACTTTCAAGCCCCGGCCCCACAGCCCGCTGTGAGGCTCCACGCAAGCCCACAGGAAGACACATGACACAGCAGAACACACAGGGCCAAATGTTCCCCTTTATTATGGTTCACTCAGTTACCAAAGACAGACACATTGGCTCAGGCAGCTCAACTGCCAGCTGGGGAACGTCCAGCTCCAGAAATAGGGAGCAGCAGCGGCACCAGGAGAATGGCAAAGCAGGTCACTGAGACCCCAGGATTGACCTGGGCCCTCCTTCACCCAACCCCAGGCCAGACCTTCCTACAAACATGAATGTGTGCCCTGCCCCCACTTCTCATACTGGTTCTCTCCCCGGGAAAGTGCATAGTTGCCTGGAGATGCAGCATCCCAGGGCCTGAACAAGCTGGGCCACACACTGGGATCAGGCTTTCCCAAGGGTAGAGCCAGAGCGTGGCCATATAGGTCCGAGCCAAAGAGGCAGGTAGGACAGGAAACTGATTGGAGGTAACATCCAACAGGTCATGGGTGCTAGGCAGGGAGCTGGATCACAGGCCTCCTGGAGCTACCAGAGAGAGAAGGGAAAGGGAGCCAAAGGTCTGGGGTAGGGGAGAGGAAGGGAAAGGGAAGAAGGGCCTAGACCTAGGTACCTTTTCAGGTACCAGGGACTGTGACCATTGCTCCCTAGAGAGAAAATGGGAGAGGGGAGAGGCAATTACATTTTGTGGCCCAAACCTAAAGGACCATCAGGAAGAGAAATTCCGGAGGCCCCTGGCTCAGGATGGCCTGGAAGCCTAGGTATTGGGTTCCAAGCTGAAGCCAGGCCAGAGTAGCCAAGTGGGGTTCGGATTTTTGTCCAAACAGCTCAGGCAGGCTTCTGTTGGGAGAAGGGAAGGTGGGAAATGGGCAGATGCTCTTTGGGTGAGAACGTACTCCCCTTCAGGCCCCGCACACAGCTGGAGCCTCTACCAGCCATGTTCTCACACCGCTTGGAACAGAACAGCCCCACGGACCTAAAACCACTCTCCTGAAAGTGGTAGGGAGTTCCGACTGGGTGAGGACAAGCCAAGACCAAGGTCTGTAGGCAGAGGGTAGCAAGTTACCTTGATTTGGAAAACAAAACAAAACTAAAGCCAGAGAGCCTCCCCTCCCACCCTGCCTAACCTGAAATCCCATTCAGGCTATTGTGCTTGCAGCCAGGACTGGGCCTGTGCTTCTGCTTGGGCCCTGAGTTCAAGTGCCCAGAACTGCCCTGTGACCAAGAGCAAGCCAGGGTGGGGGAAGGCATGCTCCCCTCTCACTGGGCCCTGCCTGCCTTCTCCTCTGACCTTCCCTCCATGCCTAGCCCTCTGAGCCCTGTCCCTTCTATCAGATCCAAACAGAACAGCTACTGCTCCCAGGAATCCAACAGTCACCGAGAGATACCTAGATGCCACAGTGTGCTGGAGCCAGCCAGACCTCCCCCAGGGACCAACCATTACTGACATGCCCTCTGCTCCAGCTGTGCCTTTACATCTGACAACTGCCCAGCACGTCCCAACTCCTCAGGGAAGGCAGTAAGGCAGATGCCACCTGGCACATGGTGGGATCAGGGTAGGAGAATCAAGCCACAGCAGCTGGGGGCATGGGGAGGAGGCAGAGGGACATAGGCAGAGGGGCTCAAGGGGGCTCTGGGGAGAGAAGGAGGGGAAGGCAGGGGAGAGAAAAGATGAGCCTGCCCCTGCAGATCAAACTCTCAGGCCCAAGCAGACTCACCCCTACATTTTCATCCCCTGGGGGTCAGGTACCCAGGTGGGCTCTGCACCCCCAGCTGTGTGCCCCTCCTACATCAGGGGTAAGGCCCAGCTCCCCATCAGCTTCCTTGAACTGTAAATCAGATTAGATTTGGGGATCTGGGCTCAGTCTCAGGAGCGGATAAAACTGGGACACTTAGCCTTGGGGAAGACAAAGAAAAGCCACATAGGAAAGGGACAGACAGACCATGGGCAAGGGAAGATAGCACAGGGAATGTGACATCAGGGAACAGATGAGGGAGGAGGAGGCTGAAGGAGGGGAGGCCTGGAGGGATGAAAAGAGCAAGGGAATATCTCTGGCCTGCACCCTCTCACCCACCACCAAGAGTGCTAAGTACTGTTACTTCCCAGGAAGACTGAAAGTAGAAACAGTTCCAGCTCATAACCCTGGGAAGGGGCCAGTCTTTCTGCTATGCATCCCCTGGCCCCGTGAGGGGTCCCTGGGCCAGGGTCAGAGGGGCCAGAGGCAAGAGGGGCAGGTGGAGGGTGGGGGTGGGGGCTGGTTTAGCTCTAAACACACATCTAGCACCACAACAAGAGACCTCCACTGCACACTATTTCACGAGGGGACACAGACACAGCTACTACCGCACGGGACAGCTCCACGTGCAGCCCACAGCTGAGTGCCAAGAGCAGAATCTGAAAGGTGGGGGCTGGGGGACAGACATATACATATATATATATATATATATATATATAACTCTGGTCCTTTGTACAAAGTAGGGAAGGAGAAAAGGGAAGGGGGAACCCTGCTTGGTAACCACAAATGACGATGTGGCTTGAGCCCCCTGTCCCAATGGCCCCAGCTCTGCCACCTGGTAGGCGTGGCTGGTTCACATCTCATTGGAGTACGTGTAGTTGGGGGTGGCGGAATACTGAGTCTGAGGCTGATTCATGGCACCCTGGGCTGCCCCCATGGCTGCGTTCTGGGCCGCCTGCTGCACGTGTGGATTCTTCCACGCCCCTGTGGTCCACTCCTCCTGAGCTTTGCTGAAACTCCCCCCACTTCCCCGGTAAAATTTATGAACCTGTAGGAAAAAGAGTGTAAAGAAGGGTTAATCAAAGAGAAAAGGCAGCCCATCCAGGAAATAGATGGGACCCATCTGTAAAAAAAAACACTGCTCCCTCCCCATGAATGCCTCTGTAGGAGAGTCCTGCAGGCCGTTCCAGAGTGAGTCCCTTGGAGACCTCGGGATCCTCTTGTAACTTGGAGGAGGGCTTGTTTCAGAACATGGCCCCTTCCCAAGGCCACCTTCTCACCCTTGAGGGGACCACGTACCATGCTGAGGGCGATGAAGGAAAAGACGGCCATCACTGTGAACATGACAGTGGGAATTAGCATCACCACCGCCGAGCCAATGTTCGTTCCGAAGAAGGAGATGGTAGCAATCCAGCCGCTGCAGGGAGGACAATGTTGGGCTGCGGGCAGGACAAGAGGTGCCCAGGAGCCCCCCGCTAGAGGAAGGGACCATCTCATAGCCACAGGGAGGAAACATATCACTAGATGCAGAGGGACCATCTTACTGATACCCAAAGAGCCTGTGCCAGTGGCTCAGGAAGACCCCTTCCCTGTGGCTCAGAGGTGCTCTTCAGATACAACACTTTCTTCCCCCAGGTTTTCCTATAATCCCTGACACCCCTCAGCCCCCAAGAAACCACTGCCAGGTTCTCCTTCCCTCTGATGCTATGGCTGTACTACTACACTATCCCGAATCCTCTCACTCTCCCAACAACCCATCACTCAGGCCCCATAGGCTAGGCAGCTTAGCACACAAAGGTAAGCAAAAGATACACCCACAATGCCACCCTTGCCAGCCCCAGGCCACACCCCTGCCTCTTACCAGACGCCCCAGCCTGGGATGCCCACGGCCTGGATGATGCTGATGACCAACTGAGCCATGAAGGTAAAGAAGAATGCCATGAAACTGAAGGAGCTGTCAGTCCTGCGGCAGAGGAGGTGGCTCCCGTCACCTGGGCAGAGGGCCAGGGCTTCCCTGCCTTCAAGGCCCCCAAGCCCTTCCAAGTTTAAGTGCATAATAGACAGAAGACATTTAAAGGCCTTAATTGAGAGGTCAGAATGGGGTAGTTTTACCCATACATCTTTGCAAGTTTCCATGTGGTAGACCTGTGTGTTGCAACATTACACAGGGAGGGATTTCCTCATGAACAGACCACCCACTGGTACGTGGATGGACGGCCTCATTGGCATAGAAATAGATGGCTCCATTGAGGCAGGAATAAACAGTCTCATTGTCAAGGGGATGGACAACGGCACCAAGACAGCTAGCTCCACTGGCACATGGATGAATGGTCCCGTAGGCTCAGAGATAGAAAGTCTCACTGGCACTAGAATGGACACCCTATTGGCACCAAAATCGTAGCTAATTGGCACTTAGATGGATGGCCTGATTGGCACAAAGAGATTTAAGGCCCCATTAGCATTGAGATGGATATTCTGCTGGCACCAAGACAGATAGCCTTGGTAAACTGATGAATCCTCACATTGGCACAAAGATTGAAAATGCCATTTGGCACTAGGTAGACACCCACTGGCACCAAGACAGCAAGCCCCACTGATACGTGGATGGGTGTTCCCTTTGGCACACAGTTGGATGACCTCATTGCACATGAACAGTGTCAATGGTACATGGCTGGCTGGTCCCATTGGCACATGGATAGATGGTGTCCTTGGCACCAAGTCAGCTAGCCCCACAGGTACTAGGATGGGCAGCTCCACCAAGACAGGCAGCCCCACAGGCAAAATTTAACATGCAGCTGCCCGAGGAAGGGGATGACAGAAGAAAACATAGGCTTGGTCTCTCTATATTTCCCCCACCCAAGGGTAGAGCAAGGAGGAAAGGAACTAACTCTCAGCCCTCTCACCTCAACCTGGCACCCCCAGAAAGCCCAAGCCCTACCTAGCAATCTGAGCCAAAGGTGAACAAGGGAAAGTGAGTTTGGGGGAGGGTAAAAAAAAAAAAAAAAAAAGAAGTGAGAAAAGATATGGAGAAGAGACAGGGGAGACAGGCAGAGACGGTTAGGCACTGCGGTTAGCACCAACCACTTACTTGAAGGCCTTGTAAATGGGCCGAAACCAGCAGACGTAGGAGCAGGGTGTGAAGAGGATGAGCCAGAGAAAGGCGAGGCCAAAGTTGGTGGCTCCCCCGCCTCCGATCAGCCACGCGAGACAGCCCACCAGGTTCACGGCCAGCGTGACGCTGTTCACTGCAGGCCCAGGAGCACATGCACACATAGAGACAGACACCCAGGCCCATAGAGAGACACATGAGCACCCGGACATGGGCACACACACACCAGTAACGCAACAGAGACCCACAATCAAGCCAGGCCAACAGCGCAGACAAGCACAGAGAGATGCAGACACATTCACAGATTCACACCCACACAAAAGACCCACAACCCATACCAACAAATACATATAGAGACACATGAGACACACATACACACACAGAGGAGTAAAGACTGTAAGAATGCAAGCTGGGAGCTCGAACCAACCCCCACCCCTCAACCCTAGCACCCACTCCTGAGAAATCTGGAGAGCACAGCCTCCAGAACCCAGAGCTTCTGTTCAGCAAGCCCCTTGGAAAGGCCCCAAAGCCTCAGGGTGGTAGAAATGCTCTTGTCCTTATAAGAATGGCTTCAGCCCCTGACCCTCCCAGACTCACAGCAATCACCAAGCCCAAGACATGGGAAACTGACCTTACACTTTCTCTTTCGAGATAGGGGCATGGAAAGGGAAAAATAAAAGGCCTTGTGGAAACATCTCTTCTAGCCATTGTGCCATCTACCTTGCACTTAAATGGGGCAGGCATTGGCAGCTGGAATCTCGGTCTTTATCTAATTTATTTCTTTTTTTTTTTTTTTTTTGAGATGGAATCTCGCTCTGTTGCCCAGGCTGGAGTGCAGTAGTGCGATCTCGGCTCACTGCAACCTCCACTTCTCAGGTTCAAGCGATTCTCCTGCTTCAGCCTCCTGAGTAGCTGGGATTACAGGCACCCGCCATCACACCC
Source organism: Pongo abelii (assembly GCF_028885655.2). Classification (NCBI taxonomy): domain Eukaryota; kingdom Metazoa; phylum Chordata; class Mammalia; order Primates; family Hominidae; genus Pongo; species Pongo abelii. The sequence continues at coordinate 78,251,185 of NC_072001.2, read as the reverse complement.
AGCTAATTTTTGTATTTTTAGCAGAGATGGGTTTTCACCAAGTTGGCCAGGCTGGTCTCGAACTCCTGACCTCAGGTGATCCACCTGCCTTGGCCTCCCACAGTGCCGGATTATAGGTGTGAGTCACTGTGCCCAGCTATCTAATCTATTTCTTAGATAACTCTAATGCCGGCTCCTTGAAGAAGGCTTCCTTTGCTACTGCAACCTCATCATCTCCCATCCCTTTGACCTTCTACAGACCTGGGCTGCTCTCAAGTTTCCCCAGATATAAATCCCAGCCCATCAACCAGACTAAAAGTTCCCCAAGAACAGGACCCAGGCTCCCCCTCCTCTGTCCCCACCTCATCTAGCTGAACTAGGAGGCACAGTGTCACTGAGTCACGGCCAGCAGGGACCTCAAAGATTTACAGATAAAAGCAATGCTGGTACTAACACACACGCACATCATTATCTAACATAAGGGCACTCCCTTCCTTGAAAACAAAGCTAAGTCCACAAAGACCTGCTGAATAAACAAAGGAAGGAGGGCTCAATCATGGCCTCAAACAGCCAGGCATCTGTGATCCTGTCTTCTGAATAGAACCTTAAGCACCTCAAGGGTTATATACATTTCCCTGGGAGTAAAGCACCTGTGGGTGCCTAGTGAGGACTTAAGGAGATATTTATAGCCCTTAAATCCAGCTACTGGATGAGATGTTCGCAGGAGTTGAGTTCCCAGAGCCCAGGTCAGACAAAGTGACCTCCAAACTTGGCCTGACCACCGTGTCACCCATCTCAGGGCCCCTCATAATAAGTGGGCATTTCTTCCTATACATTTCAGCTGTATTTCCTCTATCCCTGTTCATTGCCCCAAAATCTCCTGAAGGCTTGGTGTTAAAAACTGATTTTATTTGCTCTTTATATAGAAAAGACACTAACCTATTATATTGGTTAACATCTCTCCCCAGTCCAACCTGCCCCAGCTCCCTTGCTCAAACACCTCTGCTGCAATTATTCTGCTTCCTCTCTGGAATGGATACCCATGGGCTCAGCCCCTCTTTCTCTCTAGCCATCAGCTTCTTTCTGTCTTCACTCTTCTCCTTATCCAGCTTAGATTCCATAATTCATTACTCATTTTCTTATTCCCTCCCCTGCCCTGCCTTCTGGCCACACTCACCCTAGATGAACATAATTCTCATCTGTACCTGAGCTGAATGTTGCTAAGAAAAAAAGGGGACCCCATGAGGAAGACTGTAAATTCACATCAGCCAACGTCAAATGAACTTTGTGTGTGGCCCAGAAATCTTAGGGGCTGGGTTTCTTTGGAGTGTCCTCACTCTCCGTCGACAAACATGGCCTCATTGTGAGCCCACTCTCCCCACTACATCATATTTGATGGAAAAAGTGGAAGTCATCAGAGGTACCTTCCTCATTTGCTTCCTAACATCTACAGACTTACCCACACCTGTCCCATCCCCCCCTTCTCTTAGGTTACACGGTGGGAGATCCCTTCTTCACTCAAAGGCCAAGCCAGGCCTTGAAACTGAGTCTGTCTGCCCCATCCTCTTCCTACCATGCCATGAGGGACCTGCTGCAAAGACAGCATATTTTACCACCTTGCCGGCACGTGCAAGCAACTGCCCAGGTAGGCAGCTAAGTGAAGGCCTCACTCAGGGCAGTGTCACGCATAGCAGAACCCAACTGCAGTCACACTGCGGGTATCTTGGGCTCCTGGGGCTCATACCCAGCACAGGATAGCCAGCTTGCCTTCCCCTCACATGCCTAAGAGGTACCTTCTAACCAGCCTCAGCACAGCCAAGTCTCATCCGCCAAAGAAGATACCTTTCCCACCACCTGCTACAGATCACCAGAAATGAAGCCTTTACACTCTTAACCTTAAAACCTTAGAACATTGATGCTAAGGTTTTCTAAATAAGGAATTCTAGATTATTTAATTATTTTTTTAGAGGCAGGCTCTTACTCTGTCACCCAGGGTGGAGTGCAGTAGCATGATCATAGTTCACTGCAGCCTTGAACTCCTGGGCTCAAGTGATGCTCCCACCTTAGTCCCCTGAGTATCTAGGACTACAGGCATGTGCCGCTATTCCCAGCTAGTTTTTTTTAAAGAGATGGGGTCTTGCTGTGTTGCCCACGCTGGTCTCAAGCTTCTAGGCTCATTGGATCCTCCTGCCTTGGCCTCCTGAGTAGCTGGGACTACAAGTGTGAGCCACCACACAGGCCTGATTTTTTTTATTTTCCGTAGAGACAGGAGTCTTGCTGTGTTGCCTAGGCTGGTCTTAAACTCCTTACCTCAAGTGATCCTCCTGGCTCAGCCTCCCAAAGTGCCAGGATCACAGGTGTGAACCACTGTGCCTGACATTAGACTCTTACAGGTATAGACCACCCAACACAGAGCTGCATGGAACCACAGCAATTGCCAAGCCAATACTCTCTTCTTACAAATGAGGAACCTGCTGCTTGGGAAGAACAGTGACCAGGCAAACTTGATCCCACAGCTCCCAGCTCCCAGTTGAATCCTCCTTTCTCTGAGCAATCTTCCAGAGAAAGCAAGACAAATAAGGCTTTGAGGGAAGGATTCCTCTCCCAATCCAGAATCCTGAGGTCCTGACAGTCCCCAGAGGTTCCCTGGAAAGTTACTCCAGTGGAAGGGAAAGGGGAAGCAAGAAGACAGGGATTACACTGCAGAGAGGGACCCCCGTCCAGACGCTCTGTGAAAAGAGGGTGGAGGGGAAGGAAGGGAGGAGAGGCCTAGATGGGGGAGGTTGAGGGAAACTGAGGCCCAGTCGGGGAGGTGGCCCATGGAAGAAGCCTCTGGGAGCCTGGCAGGGGAAGACTTATGGTCCATGCATATGCCACAAGTGGGACTGAAGGACAGTCAGGCCTGTGGGCACCCCACCCCGCTGCCCAGCATGCCCAGTCTTCCTTCCTCCTCCAGCCACCCTGGCCCACCCCCATCCCATGGCACTCACACATCCAGAGGTAGTAGAGGCGCTTGGTCATGCTGAGATGCTGGGGAGGAATATCTGCCTCGAAGTCTTGGTAGAAACATGGCTTCAGCGGGATGAATTTGGGCAATGGTGGGAAGTTGTTCACTTTCTCTGTGGATGAGACACATTGCACAACATCACCTCCAGTCTTCCACCCGACAATCCAAGATGCCCATCCTTCCCCTGGCTGTGCTGCCCCACTGGCCCCTGTGGCCACCGGCCACTCTGCTTTCCCCACCCAGCCGTCCCTACCTCCCCGGGTCAGCTGTGATGATCCCAAAGTAGCCAAAGGCCCTGAGACTGTGTCACTCAGAATAAAAAACAATGTCACCTTGACAGACATCATTTACTGTCTTTTAATTCTGAATGACACTGTCTCAGGGCCTCAAGGTACCACCCTCTCAACGGGGGCAGCTCCAGGCAGAGGAAGCGGGATGCGTGAGAATCTACAGACATGGGTTCCAGCCTCCACTCAGCATCTGTGCTCTGGGGCAAATCATCGCCCCTCTCTAGACCTCAGTTTATTTGCTGGAGTGGGGGCTGGGCTACACGGTCCCTAAAGTTCCCTCCAGCTCTGGCATTCTATACCTCTGAGCCTTCTGAACCAGAAAAAAAAGGCCTCAGAGTATTAGAAAGCAATAGAGACAGAGGGGAGGAGGGCTGAGCCACCCATGTGGCTAATCAGGCAGATGGACAGTAAGACAAGGACATCAAGGTGCTCAATTCCTGGTCCATAGGACCAAAGATCTGACAGAGGGCTAGACAATGTCATGTTGAGGTTCTCAGACAGGCCTCAGTGGAGAGAGTGGGGAAAGCTTGGGGACAATAAGATGGAAAGAACCTGGCCTCCAAAGGCTAGGGGAGATAAGGGAACCAGGAAGAGGGCCATCCACGCTATGCTCACTGTCATGTCCTACCCACACAGCCTGCCCCTCTCCTTACCTGCCATGATGTTACCAGCCGGCCCAGTGGCCTGCCCACACCTCTTTGTCCTGAACTGGAAGGAAAGAAAAGCCGGAGAAGGATGAGATCAGGGTCGCACCCAACCCAGTCCCTCTCTACTCCCCATCTGGGCTGCAAGCTCCCCAGGACAGGACCCAGCACATACTCTCACAGTACCGCGAATGCAATGGAGGCAGCTCCCCTCCTCCCAGAGCCACCCTTCCACCAGCTGCATCTTACCAGCTGCTCCTGCCCTCTGCTTCAAGGCACAAAATCTACCCTCCGAAAACCCCATCCAAGGGTAGGAAAGGAACCTGGGAGGGGATCCCATACAGGGAAAGCCAAGTGACATTCTATTCCTTGACCTTGAATTACAGACTGAGCCTCGGCCTGGGTCACAGGCTAGCCTCCCTTTGCTCCTTTTGCCTTTGTGCATTTATTAGGACACTTAAATGGTGCTGGAAGAGAGAATGAGCAAGACAGATGTGGTCCCTGCTCTCCCCATGAAACAGTCAATCACCTCTGCAGTAAATCATACAAAAGGCAAGCACAGCCACCGTGAAAACATACACAGCATGTCACGGTGATCTAATCTGGTCTGGGGAGTCAGGGAAATTAAATTTTTTTAAATAAAAAAACTTTTTTTGAGACGGGGTCTCTCTCTGTTGCCCAGGCTGGAGTGCAGTGGTACAATCCCAGCTCACGGCAGCCTCAGCCTCCCCAGGTGATCCTCCAAGCTCAGCCTCCTGAGTAGCTGGAACTACAGGCATGCACCACCATGCCCAGCTAATTTTTATATTTTTTTTGTAGAGATTGAGTTTTGCCATATTGCTCAGGCTAATTTGAATTCCTAGGCTCAAGCAATCCACCTGCCTCAGCCTCCCAAAGTGCTAGGATCACAGGCATGAGCCACTACACCCAGCCTCAGGGAAATTAAATACAAGTGGTAGTAAAAACCTGAAGAATGAAGAGGCGTTCCCCAGGCAAAATAGCCTTCCAGGCAGATGGGAAAGCATCGTACAGGGACAGTTCCTCACTAGGAAGGAACTTCACACTTTTTTTTTCTTAGACAGGGTCTCACTCTGTCACCCAGGCTGGAGTAAAGTGGCACTCCTGGGCTCAAGCCATCCTCCTGCCTCAGCCTCTTGAGTAGCTAATAGGGACAGACTACCATGCTAATTTTTTAATATTTTGTAGAGAGGAGGTCTTGCTGTGTTGCACAGCTAGTCTCAAATTCCTGGCCTCAAGCAATCCTCCCGCTTTGGACTCCCAAAGCGCTGGGATTATAGGCATGAGCCACCCATCATAAGGGAAAGAAAGCCACTATGGCCAAAGCAGAGTGCAAATGAGGGGGCAGCAGATGAGGCTGGAGAGGCAAGGTGGGCAGGATGTGCTTCCTGAGACTCTTAGGAGACAAGTTTGAAGGGGTCTTGGTTTTAAGGAGTAGGGGAAAGGGAGCAATTGGAAGACTCCCTGCCCACTCTACCCCAAGTGGATGGTGGGGACCCATCATGACAAGCCTGTGTGAGACGAGGCGGAGGTTCCAGGGGAGGACAAGCAGCTGTGCTAGGGACATGCAGGGTAGAGATGCTGGGGGACACCTGGACAGGGCGTCTTATAGGAATCTGGAGGGTACAAACATGCTCTGCTCCTGGGAGTTCAGCAGGAGGCCTGGCTGACCCATGCTAAGTAATCATTGGCAAGCTAAGGCCAAGGAAACCAAGCAGCAATCACCTTGTTAGAACAGTAACTTTGGTGGACATTTATATAGTCAACAGCAGAAAATGGTCCACAACCAAGTGCTAAGGCAATGCAACATTTAAAAGCTGGGCAGAAATTTGCTTAAAGTTTTGGAACAGGAAAAACTAAATCTATGGTGTTAGAAGTCAAGATAGTATTACCCTTGATGGGGCAGCGACTGGGGGCCCGGCATCTGTTCCTGGTCAGGGTGCTGGATACACAAAGGTATGGATTTTGTGAACATTCTCCAAGCATACAGTTACAACTTATGCAATCTCCTGTGTGTTAGACTTCCATGAGAAGTTTGCTTTAAAATAAAAACTTCAGGCTGGGCGTAGTGGCTCACACCTGTAATCCCAGCATTTTGGGAGTCCGAGGCAGGAGGATCACTTGAGCCCAGTAGTTTAACACCAGTCTGGCCAACACAGTGGGACTCCATCTCTACAAAAAATAAAAAATTAGGCAGGCACGGTGGTGTGTGCCTGTAGTCCCAGCTCCTCAGGAGGCTGAAGTGTGAGGATTGCTTGAGTCCAGGAGGTAGAGGCTGCAGTGAGCCATGACTGCACCGCTGCACTCCAGCCTGGGCAACAGAGCAAGACTGTCTCAAAGGAAAAAAGCACACACACACACACACACACACACACAAACTTCTAGCATTCCCGTCAAATTCTTCTGGACCTGATTAAAAGATCGGGCAATTACAATCTTTGGGCTCTTTTGTGATATGGGATCAAATACAGATATAAAAACCCAGTAACATCTACCACAAAAAGAAAAGAGAAGGGTATGATAGAGACAATCAGGAAATGATACCCATACACAGGTGCATTAATTGTGGCACTGTTTTGAATAACAAAGGATTAGAAACCATCAATAGGGGACTGATTAAACCAATGGTACAGTCATACAATGGACTGTTCCGCAGCTATTTTTAAAAATGCAGCTGTTAAAAATTTTAAAAAGAGGAAGCGGTTCTCTGGGTACTGATATGCAAAAATCTCCAAAAACATGAGTAGTTAAAAAAAGCAAGATGTACAACAGTCTGTATGTTATACCTTTCATATTAAAAAAAAGGATGAGAAGATAATAAGAATATATTTTCCCTTTTAACCTAATAATCCTGCTCCTGTTAGTCATTTACCCAGATATAAGAAATGACAAACACATACATTATTCAACATGACACTATTTGCATTAGTAAAATGCTGAAAGCAACCTAAATGTGACTATTTGAATATACGAGGTACATCATACAATAGAGTATTATACAGATGTAAAAAAGAGGCCAGCCACAGTGACTCATACCTGTAATCCCAGCACTTTCAGAGGCGAAGGCAGGAGGATCACTTAAGGTCAGGAGTTTGAGACCAGCCTGGCCAACATGGTGAAACCCCATCGCTACCAAAAAAATACAAAAATTAGCCAGGCATGATGGCATGAGCCTGTAATCCCAACTACTCAGGAGGCTGAGGTGGGAGAATCGCTTGAACCCAGGAGGTGGAGGTTGCACTGAGCCAAGATTGTGCTGCTGCACTCCAGCCTGGGTGACAGAGTAAAACCATGTCTCAAAAAAAAAAAGAATAAAGATGAGCTCAGTAAACTGCTGTGGAAAGCTTTCCAGGATACATTAAGTAAAAAAAAAAAAAAAAAGCAGAGCACAAAAAGTGTAAATCATATGCTACCCCTTATGTAAGAAAGGGGAAGTAAGAATGCACATATGAATTTGCTTATTTTTGCAAAAGAAACACAGGAAGAATCAACCAGAAAGTAATGAAATAGTCACCTACATAACGGAAGGGCTAGGATGAGTAGAGAGACTTCCATTCTTTATATACTTATTAAGAAGCTTTTTTAATATACTTGTACACATAAAATGACTTCCATATTTCAAAAATTTAAACCAAAAAGAAAAGCAAACTCTAAAACTGAAACAAAAACAAATCAAGCTAACTATACTTTAAATTGACAACAATCTCACAGACCAAAAAAAAAAAAAAAAAGAGCCCAAGTAACTTGATCACAGTAATTCTGTGTTCTCTTAGAAAGATAAACCTCAAGGGCAAAAATAACTGCAAACAGGCCGGGTGCAGTGGCTCATGACTGGAATTCCAGCACTTTGAGACACCAAGGCAGGTGGATCGCTTGAGCCCAGGAGTTCGAGACCAGCCTGGGTAACACAGCAAGACCCCGTCTCTACAAAAAATACAAACATGGCCAGGCATGGTAGCTCACGCCTATAATCCCAGCACTTTGGGAGGCCGAGGCGGGTGGATCACGAGGTGAAGAGATCAAGACCATCCTGGCCAATATGGTGAAACCCCGTTCTCTACTAAAAATACAAAAATTACCTGGGCGTGGTGGCATGTGCCTGTAGTCCCAGCTACTTGGGAGGTTGAAGCAGAAGAATTGATTGAACCTGGGAGGCAGAGGTTGCAGTGAGCCGAGATCGTGCCACTGCCCTCCAGCCCAGCGACAGAGCAAGACTCCGTCTCAAAAAAAAAAAAAAAATACAAACATTAGCGGAACATAGTGATGTGCGCCTGTAGTCCCAGCTTCTCATGAGGCTGAGGTGGGAGGATCACTTGAGCTCAGGAAGTCGAGGCTGCAGTGAGGTGTGTTTGCGCCACTGCACTCCAGCCTGGGCGACAGAGCAAGACCCTGTCTCAAAAAAAGAAAAAGAAACTGCAAACAAGTCATGAATTTTAGCAGGTTTACTCTTACTGCTGGTACTGCTGTGATGACTCTAAAGTTTTGCCTGTATACTACAGGAGAGGGCAAATGAGTCAGTGTGCTGATTATTTGGGGAAGGTGGGTTCTCACTGTAGGAGGAGACAGAATACAGACCGCGGAAAGGTAAGAAAGAGCCTTGTGGTGTTGGATTCAAAGCAGAGGTATCAGTATGAACACAGAATTTTAAAAATATATATGGCTGGTCCCAAGCCAGGAAAAGGAAATACAAGGTTAGCCTGGAACATCTTGTGGTATCATAAAGAAGAAAGTACTTAATAACTAATGGAGGCAAGTCAAAAGGACACAAGAACCAGTCTGAAAGGGCTACCACCAACCAAATTTGGGACAATAGACTATAAAAAGTAATAACCACGTGGATTTTTTCCTCTTTTTTTTTTTTTTTTTTTTTTCTTGAGACAGAGTCGCGCTCTGTTGCCCAGGCCAGAGTGCAGCAGCATGATCTCAGCTCACTGCAACCTCTGCCTCCTGGGTTCAAGTGATTCTTCTGCTTCAGCCTGCCAGGTAGCTGGGCTTACAGGCACCCGCCACCACACCCAGCTAATTTTTTTTTTTTTTTTTTTTTTTTTTTGAGATGGAGTCTCACTCTGTCGCCCAGGCCAGAGTGCAGTGGCGTGATCTCAGCTCACTGCAAGCTCCGCCTCTCTCCTGCCTCAGCCTCCCGAGTAGCTGGGACTACAGGCGCCTGCCACCACACCTGGCTAATTTTTTTGTATTTTTTTAGTAGAAACGGGGTTTCACCGTGTTAGCCAGGATAGTCTCGATCTCTTGACCTCGTGATCCGCCCACCTCGGCCTCCCAAAGTGCTGGGATTACAGACGTTAGCCACCGTACCCAGCCAATTGTTATATTTTTAGTAGAGACAGGGTTTCACCATGTTGGCCAGGCTGGTCTTGAACTCCTGGCCTCAAGCCATCCACCCACCTTGGCCTCCCAAAGTGCTGGCATTACAGGCATAAGCCACAGTGTCTGGCCCACATGGACTATTATTTTTTTTTAATCCATGAGTCCAAAGTGACATTATTATTTTATTTTTTAAAAGAGAGGGAGGGCCTGGCTCAGTGGCTCACATCTGTAATCCTAGCACTTTGGGAGGCCGAGGCAGGAGGATCACAAGGTCAGGAGTTCGAGACCAGCCTGGCCAACACAGTGAAACCCTGTCTCTACTAAAAATACAAAAAATTAACTGAGCATGGTGGTGGGCGCCTGTAACTCCAGCTACTCCAGAGGCTGGGGCAGGAGAATAGCTTGAACCCGGGAGGTGGAGGTTGCAGTGAGCCAAGAGCACGCCACTCCACTCCAGCCTGGGTGACAAGAGCTAGACTCCATCTCAAAAAACCAAAGCAAAAAAAAAAAGAGAGAGGGAGGCCGAGGCAGATCCCTTGAGGTCAGGAGTTCAAGACCAGCCTGGCCAACATGGTGAAACCTTGCCTCTACCAAAAAATACAAAAAATAACCAGGCATGGTAGCACATGCTTGTAGTCCCAACTACTCAGGAGGCTGAGGCAGGAGAATCGCTTGAACCCGGGAGGCGGAGGTTGCAGTAAGATGAGATCGCGCCACTGCACTCCAGCCTGGGTGACAGAGTGAGACTCCGTCTCAAAAAAAGAAAGAAAGAAAGAACATCATGTGCCTCCTGCTATGCTGTGCACAGAAGGACTCAAGGTCATGTATGAATACTGTTGCCAAAAAAATGTTTAATCTGAAAATAATTATGAAAAAACAATCCAACAAATTGAGATTGTGGGAAATTCTACGAGACAAATGTTAATGTCATGAAAGACAGAAATTGGCAGGGGGAATTTATCTAAATTAATGGAGACAAAAGAGGCATGCAACCAAATGCAACGGGGAAGCCTGTCAGATTTGTTTTTTTTTTTGAGACGGAGTTTCGCTCTTATTGCCTAGGCTGGAGTGCAATGGTGCAATCGTGGCTCGCCGCAACCTCCGCCTCCCCGGTTCAAGCGATTCTCCTGCCTCAGCCTCTGGAGTAGCGGGATTACAGACATGCGCCACCACGCCCAGCTAATTTTGTAGTTTTAGTAGAGATGGCGTTTCTCCATGTTGGTCAGGCTGGTCTCGAACTCCTGACCTCAGGTGATCTGCCCGCATTGGCCTCCCAAAGTGCTGGGATTACAGGCATGAGCCACCGCACCAGCCTGGATCTTGGATTTTTTTTTTTGGAGACAGAGTCTCGCTCTGTCACCCAGGCTGGAGTGCAGTGGCGCGATCTCAGCTCACTGCAAGCTCTGCCTCCCGGGTTCAAGCAATTATCCTGCCTCAGCCTCCCAAGTAGCTGGGACTACAGCCGCACGCCACCACGCCCAGCTAATTTTTGTATTTTTAGTAGAGACTGGGTTTCACCATGTTGGGCAGGATGGTCTCCATCTCTTGACTTCGTGATCCGCCCGACTCAGCCTTCCAAAGTACTGGGATTACAGGCGTGAGCCACCGCGCCCAGCCAGGTCCTGGATTTTAAAATCACAGCTATAAAGGACATTTTTAGGACAACTAGAGAAACTTGAATATAGGCTGCATAGTAGATACTACTATTCACTATTAAATTTCTTGGGTATTGTGTGTGTGCATGTTTTTGTTTCTTTCTTTCTTTTTTTTTTTTTGAGACAGGGTCTCATTCTGTCACCCAGGCTGGAGGAATGCAGCAGCACAATCACAGCTCACTGCAGTCTCAATCTCCCAGGCTCAAGAGATCCTCCAGTCTCAGTCTCCTGAGTAGCTGGGACTAAAGGTGCGTGCCATCATGCCCAGCTAATTTTTGTATTTTTTGCAGAGAGAAGGTTTCACCATGTTGCCTAGGCTGATCTTGAAGTTCTGGGCTTAAGAGATCCACCCGCCTTGGCCTCCCAAAGTGCTGGGATTACAGGCGTGAGCCACCATGCCGGCCTGTAGAACATCTTTGTTCTTAGAAGACACATGCTGGTCTTTAGAAGCAGTGTCTGGTCTGTAACTTCCTTTCAAATGGTTCTGCAAAAAAATTTTATACACATAACATAAAGCAGAAACAGGCATGGTGGTGTGTGCCTGTAGTCTCAGCTACATGAGGAGCTAAGGCAAGATGATCACTTGTGCCCAGGTGTTCGAGCCTTCCGTGAGCAATAAAGCAAGATCCTGTCTCTAAAAAGTAAAAATAGGCCAGACATGGTGAATCACGCCTGTAATCCCAGCACTTTGGGAGACCGAGGCGGGCGGATCACCTGAGGTCGGGAGTTCAAGACCAGCCTGACCAACATGGAGAAACCCTGTCTCTACTAAAAATACAAAATTAGCCAGGCATGGTGGTGCATGCCTGTAATCCCAGCTACTCAGGAGGCTGAAGCAGGAGAATTGCTTGAACCCCGGAAGCGGAGGTTACGGTGAGCAGAGATCACGCCATTGCACTGCAGCCTGGGCAACAAGAGCGAAACTCCATCTCAAAAAAAAAAAGTAAAAATAAAAGATAAAGCAAATGTTGCAAAATGTTAATAATTGATGGGAAAAGGGTATACAGTTGTTCATTGCATTATCTTATTTATTTATTTATTTATTTTAGATAGGGTCTCACTTTGTCACTCAGGCTGGAGTGCAGTGGTGCAATCATAGCTCACTGCAGCCTCGAACTCCTGGGCTCAAGCAATCCTCCCACCTCAGCTTCCCAAGTAGCTGGGAATACAGGTGTGCGCCACCATGCCCAGCTAATTTTTTTATTTTTTGTAGAGACGAGGTCTCGCTACATTGCCCAAGCTGGTCTCAAACCCCCGGGCTCAAGCCATCTACCTGCCCTGGCTTCCCAACGTGCTGGGATTACAGGCATGAGGTCACTGTGCCCAGCCCATTGCCCTATTCTTTAAACTTTTTTGTAGCTTTGAAATTTTTCAAAATAAAAAGTGGGGTGAAATATACATATCTGTATTTGACAATATATGCACAAAGAATCTCTGGAAGAATATCAAGAAAAAAATATGGTAATTGTGGCTCTCTGGGGAACAAAGGAACTGAATGAATATAGAGTAGGTGGGAAGCAGAATATTTACTATATAACTTTATACCATTTCCATATAATTGATGACATCATCAGTTTTAAGACAGACCATTATTTTATTGACCAAAAGTAAGGAAAAACATTGCCAATTTGCAGGCCAGGCACCATGGCTCACGCCTGTAATCCCAGCACTTTGAGAGGCGGAGGTGGGCGGATCACTTGAGGTCAGGAGTTCGAGACCAGCCTGGCCAACACAGTGAAACTCTGTCTCTACTAAAAATATAAAAATTAGCCCGGTGTGACGGCGTGCGCCTGTAATCCCAGCTACACAGGAGGCTGAGGCAGGAGAATAGCTTGAGCCCAGGACGCAGAGGTTGCAGTGAGCTGAGATCATGCCACACTGCACTCCAGCCTGAGTGACAGAGCCAGACTCAATCTCCAAAAAAAAAAAAAGCCAATTTGTAACTGTAAGATGCCAGAAATTTTAAAACACAGACATGAAAATGTTTTCAGAAATATCAAAATGTTCATCTTAGAACTGACAAAATTTGGAACATCTTTGTGAAATGTAAATCGTATAAATGTATTACCTATTCAAAAAAATAAAAAGTCAAGAAAGTTAAGCAGAAAAAAAAAAAGTCAAGCAGAATAGGATAGTTGGAGAAGAATGAGAAGGAGCAGCTGATGAGGCACGAGGAAAGCCCAGAGAGTGTGGAGTCTCCATAGCCAGAGGCAGAGATTGGACAAATGTGACAATGCCACTGAGGGCAGCTCCCATGTGAAAGGATGGCACTACCAGTACTAACGTGTTCATGACACTAACAGCATCAAGTCAGCTGTGAATCCAGCAAGAATAATTTTGGTGGTGACAGTAGTGATAGAGAAACCTGGCTGAGAATATACAGAGAGAATAAAGATAGCGTACTACCTGGGTAGGATATAGGGGTAGGAAGAGGGCCCAGGGAGGGCTGCAGCTGGGGGTCATTTAAGATGGAAATAAGCCAGAGATGTGTAGGATACATAAAAAGGTTGCAATTACAGTAGAGACAGATGTTACCTGATAGACAAAGCCCGTGAAGAGGGAGACACAGGGGCACCAGTGCAAGGAGGTAGACAAGCCTTGATCCTAACAGGTGGGAAGCCGAACGGGATCCAAGCAGATGCAGGCAAGTTTGAGGTCTTAGATGGGCATCAAGAGCATCCTGGATGTCTGCTTCAATTTTCTGTTTTATTATTTTATTTTCACAGGCGTTCAATTTTGTTTTATTTTTTATTTGAGACAGGGTCTCGCTCTATTGCCCAGGCTGGAGTGCAGTGCTGCAATCACAGCTCACTGCAGCCTCAACCTCCTACACTCAATCCATCCTTCCACCTCAGCCTCCCAAGTAGCTGGGACTACAGGTGCGTGCCACCACGCCTAGCTAATTTTTTTGTTTTGTTTATTGGTAGAGATGGGGTTTCACCATGTTGCCCAGGTTAGTCTTTTTTTTTTTTTTTTTGAGACCGAGTCTTGCCCTGTCGCCCAGGCTGGAGTGCAATGGCATGATCTCGGCTCACTGCAACCTCCGCTTCCTGGGTTCAAGCAATTCTCCTGCCTCAGCCTCCCGAGTAGCTGGAATTACAGGCACGTGCCATCGCACCTGGCAAATTTTTTGTATCTTTAGTAGAGACGGGGTTTCACCACGTTGGCCAGGCTGGTGTCGAACTCCTGACCTCGTGATCCACCACCTCAACTTCCCAAAGTGCTGGGATTACAGGCATGAGCCAAGTTGCCTGGCCGCCTAGGTTAGTCTTGAACTCCTGGACTCAAGAGATCCACCCGCCTCAGCCTCCCAAAGTGCTGGGGTTACAGATATGAGCCACTGCACCTAGCGCAATATTCTCTGTGATAGAGGAGACAAGATGAAGGTGAGAGGGAGGAGATAAGCATACAGGACCCAGCAAAATCAAGGAGCAATTCTGACACAGCCTAAGCACTCTGGGAGAGCAGACTCAGAAAGCTGTGGTAACACAGAACACCTCCCTGGTCTGTCTTACAGGAGTCAAGGATGGCTTCATAGATATTGGAGCTGAATTTTTTTTTTTTTTTTTGGAGTCTCGCTGTGTCGCCCAGGCTGGAGTGCAGTGACGCGATCTCGGCTCACTGCAAACTCCGCCTCCCGGGTTCACGCCATTCTCCTGCCTCAGCCTCCCAAGTAGCTGGGACTACAGGCACCCGCCACCACCCCCGGCTAATTTTGTTTTTGTATTTTTAGTAGAGACGGGGTTTCACCGTGTTAGCCAGGATGGTCTCGGCTAGTATCGATCTCCTGACCTCGTGATACGCCCGCCTCAGCCTCCCAAAGTGCTGGGATTACAGGCGTGAGCCACCGCGCCCAGCCTGGAGCTGAATTTTTAACAAGGAATAGGGAGTTGGCTAGGAAAAGAGAATCAGGAAAGCAGGTGTGAAGGTCAGAAGAGCAATAGCACGGCATACTTAAGGAACGAAAGAGGCAGAAGGAGGATGAATCTCAAAGTGAAGGGAGCAAAGGAAAGGCAAAATGGAGTTGAAAGGTAAATGGGGCTAGGTCATCCTGGCCTTGAAGGCCATGGGCAGTATTTGGACTTTGTCCTCAGCGTCATGGGAGCCACTGAAGGATTTTATTCTTCTTCTCCTCAAAAAAAAAAAAAAAAAAAGGCTGGGTGCAGTGGCTCAAGCCTGTAATCCAAGCACTCTGGGAGGCCGAGGCGGATCACGAGGTCAGGAAATTGAGACCATCCTGGCTAACACGGTGAAACGTCGTCTCTACTTAAAAAATACAAAAAATTAGCCAGGCATGGTGGCAGGCCTGTAGTCCCAGCTACTCGGGAGGCTGAGGCAGGGGAATCGCTTGAACCCAGGAGGCAGAGCTTGCAGTGAGCCAAGATCGTGCCACTGCACTCCAGCCTGGGGGACAGAACAAGACTCCCTCTCAAAAAAAAAAAAATGGCCTTAAAGGTTTTTTTAAATATGCCTAGCGCGGTGGCGTGTGCCTGTAGTCCCAGCTACTTAGGAGGCTGAGGCGGGAGGATTGTGTGAGCCCAGGGGTTGGATGCTACAGTGAGCTATGATTGCACCTGTGAATAGTCACTGCACTACAGCCTGGGCAACATAGTGAGACCTCATCTCTAAACTAATTAGTTAATTAATATGCTGCTTTTTAGCTATGTGTAAAAATATATGCAATTAAAAAAAAATCTAAGTGCATAAAGTAGAAAAGTCTTCCCAAAATCCACCTTCTCAGATGCCACTCGTTTAACAGTCTGATCTTTAGATTTGGTGGATTTTGTTGGCTTTCATTTTTAACGTATGTAGAATCATATATGACAAAAATGAGATCATTCTACACACCCTGTTTTATAACCTGTTTTTTTCCACTCAACAATATCTCGTGAAAGTTTTTCATGTTAATGAATACAGATCTATCTCAATCTTTTTAATGACTGGTCGACTGGGTCAACAATGTCCATGGCCATGAAGCAGTCAGGTGACAAGTTGATATGGCAATCAGGAAGTGTTTTATTTTATTTATTTATTTTTGAGACAGTGTCTCTCTCTGTCAGCAGGCTGGAGTGCGCTGGTGCGATCTCGGCCCACTGCAACCTCCGTCTCCTGGGTTCAAGCGATTCCCCTGCCTCAGCCTCCCGAGTGGCTGGGACTACAGGCACACACCACCATGCCCAGCTAATTTTTGTGTTTCTTTATTTTTGTTTTTGTTTGTTTGTTTTTTTGTTTTTGTTTTGAGATGGAGTCTTGCTCTGTCACCCAGGCTGGAGGGCAGTGGCGCGATCTCAGCTCACTGCAAGCTCCGCCTCGGGAAAACATGGGGGTGGTTCCACCTCCCCCACACACACCCCGACCACCCTCTACATGAGCAAAGAGCCTGGGAAGAGTAGTCCAGTTTGGAATACTCCTCCCATGGAATAGAAAGGGGAACTGATGGGAATGAGGAGAGGGGTTTCTATAAGTGATGGAGGGATGGCTGAGACTGGAGACCCTTCCCGGCAGCTCAGGTGACACACAGCCAAAGTGGCACAGTGGTTGAGGGCATGGAGTTCAGAAAGAACAGAGAAGAGGCAATTCATGAGATGGAGAAAATGGAGGTGTCTGAGAACTAGAGGTCTCCTTGAGGTCAGAGCACATAAAGCATTAGTTGGACTGTGGTCAGAGAGAAATACTAGAGTTTAAGATTTCAGAGGTGGCCACATGCCAATGAGGACCACATTCAGATGTAGTTGGTTAAAATGGTGACTGAAAGAGGCACTACCTCCCCTGAGACAATGGGACGTGGAGTGGGAGACTGTGGTCCAGCACTAAAGACCTCCAGGAAAACAAGAAAGCAGAGGGAGAGGAGAAAACAACTAGAACGTAGGGGCCTCAAAGGAGGAGTCTCCTCCCTAACTGGGCTCCAGCCTAACCCCTGTCACTGGTCCCAGACAATCTCCCAAAAGTCTGCTTACAGTTCCAGAGAAGTCAGTGCAGCAAAGTATGAATAATTCAGAGCAGAAAGCAGAGCACAGGGCAAAGCTGCCTTGTTTGTATATAAAGGTTAGGGCAGAGAGAATCTGGGGCTTGAGAGGGTGGTAAAAGACTAGGGTCACAGAAATGCAAGGCTCCAGGCTTCTCTGCCTTTGTTTCCGGGAAGCCTTTGAAATGGGGGGTGAGGGGTTGGTGGGGAAGACAGCAATCACTGGCCTCTGCAAACCAAAGTTCTTTTTTTTTTTTTTTTTTTGAGATGGAGTTTCACTCTGTTGCCCAGGCTGGAGTGCAGTGGCACGATCTCAGCTCACTACAACCTCCTCCACCCAGGTTCAAACGATTCTCCTGCCTCGGCTTCCCTAGTAGCTGGGATTACAGGCATGCATCACCATGCCTAACTAATTTTTGTATTTTTACTAGAGACGTGGTTTCACCATGTTGGCCAGGCTGGTCTCCAACTCCTGACTTCAGGTGATCCACCCGCCTCCGCCTCCTGAAGTGCTGGGATTACAGGCATGAGCCACCACACCGGCCAAACCAAAGTTCATAGACTACAAAACAGGAGCATTAGCAATCTGCTCAACTGATAATCTTTTATAATGGGGATGGGGGCTACACATCCCTCCAAAGATGTAGGCCTAGGGAAACGCCTCCTTAATTATCAATAAGATAGCAGATACTACCTGAATTTTGTTCATGAAACCCTGACTATAATGTATTCCATTCCTTATTGTGAAGCTAGGACAGAAGGCCCCACAGTGGGGAGACTGAGGCCTCTGGCAGCAGACGAGGGTCAAGCCTGGCTTCAGATCAGTCCAGAGCCCTAGGGCTAACTCCAGGGCTCCCTGCTCACCAGTATGGGCCCCTCATCCCTGGCACAGAAATGGTGATTCCTTTTTGCTGCCCAGAGCCAACCTGCTAAGATGGAAGTTTCCCCCTCCTGCTCTACCTCCAATCCCCTCATCCCACTCCTAGCCCCATCTTCAGCCCTGAAATCCCAGAACTATGAATAATCCTCAGAAAACGGCAGTCTCCTGGCCATGCTATCCCTGTCCTACTGATGACTGTTCAGTAGCCTCCTACAGATCTTTGCCTGGCATTCAAGGCTTTGTGCCAGTCAGCTACAAACCTCCCTCCCCACCACCTTTGGCTGCTCACAGGTTGACCTGCCTCCTACACTCCCAGCCTCATGCAGGAGATCATGTCTAGCCACCCCCTCTGCTTCCAGTGCCCCTAAACTGGCAGCACTATCAGCTCCTCTAAGTCCTGCTACCTTCTCACATCCCACCCCTTCTGGGAAGCCTTTCCAAAAATCACTGCTCTGCATCCCGCTGCATACATTTTGAGTCAGTCATTGGGCACTAAGTGTTCACGTCTTCTCCCATAATCTCTTCCTCACTCCCTCCTGGATGGAGTTTCCAGGAGGGACCCAGCACAGAGCACGGTCAATCCATATACTTGCTTAAGACTTGGACACTCTCCCAATGGGTGGGAGGGAGGCAATTAACGCCCTCCCCCAATCAGATTAAGCCCAAAGCTGCTGTCAAACCTGCTATATCACACTTCCTCCGGGAAACCTTCCGAAACTCCCGGCTGGCAGCAGGGAAGGAAGTGCAGCCTGTAAAGGAAATGCTGTGGGGGGCAAGGGGTGGGGACAGGGACAGGGAGGCACAGGGATGGGAGAGGAAAGGAAAAGGAAGAGGGAGAAGAACGGGGGGATGCTCTAAACTAGAACAAGGAGCATCCTCAAGGGAGGTCACTACTTAGTCCTATTATTTCATCCCTAGAGAAAGGTGCTAGAAAGAGATGCCCAGAGAGGGGAGGTGACTTGGGGAACTTGCTTGGAGGTGGCCACTCAGGAAACGGTTAAAGAAATAGCCACAGAGCCCAAGGTCTCTCTCTAGAACTCCCCTCCTGGGACCCCACTAACTCTCCAAGGGGTTTGCTAAACCTAAGACCCTCTTTCAGGGGCCCATTCACCAGAGACAGCCCCCTCTCAGCTCTAGAGAGTTTGCCTTAAGGCTCACCAAGCCCAGAACAAACCTAAGTTAGCAAGACCTGTGTAGCCCCAAACAAAATCTCTCTGCCAATCATGCCCCTGCAAGAACCATCTCCCTCTTTCAGAGCCCTGCTCCGTGAGGCAGAACGTGTAGGGGACAGGTTGCAAATTTCTCCAGACTCCACCACCCCATGGGCAGTCACATGGCTGAGCTCCCAGGCTCAGCCCCCAACAGCTGTGCTCGTTTTCATCCCTGTGCCTTTGCCCATATATTCTCCTGGAATGCCCTCTCTTGCCTCTCCTCCCACCCAAATCCCATCACCTCTGGAAGTCTCCTATTCGCTGGCTGTCGCCTCCCTTTCTCTCTGTGTCCCTGGGAAAGTCTGCCAGGCCCTCACTGACCTCCCTATCGGGAAGCTGGGACATTACCGGTTTAAGCCGCCTATGACAGTGAATGCTTAGTCCCAGTCTCTACTTGGTTCCCCCAACCCCCAGACCAGGAGCTCCCGAGACGGGGGACAAGGATTGGTTCCCAAACACCTCACCTCCATCCTCGTGACCGACTCCGGCCAGCGTTGAAATGAGCCAAATCCGGCGCCCCCAACTCACCACCCAAAGCCCTGATGGAGCCCGCCTGGTGGCCTGGGCCAGCACGCCCGTCGCCTCGCAACCCTGGGGCGGCTGAGGTCCGCCATCCAAAGGTCGGCCGCCCGAGGGAGGTGAGGGAAGTCAACCCGGGTCCACCTGCAGGCGCTAGTTGGAAGGAAAGGCCCAAAGGAAGCCACGGGCACCCCCTTCCAGTCGCCCCCATCCCCGGCCGCGTGCGCCATCTCCAGAAGGCCGGTTTCCAGGGAACGCCAGGTGGGCTGGGGGGGGATGGAGGGCCCAAAGCTCAGGCTCCAGATCCAGGGTCTGACGTCACCCAAAGGCCCAGTTCCCTCTGCGGGAGCCACAGATGGGAATGGGGGGGTTTGGGGGGCTTGGGGGGCCTGGGTGCGCCCTGAGCGCTCTCCCCCAGCCCCAAACAGTAAAGGTCACCTCCACTCCCACCTCTCCAGCAGTTCGGCCTTCTTCCTGAATCCAAAGGCGAAGTGTAGGAGGAACAAAGCTGCAGCCAGCGACCCCCACTCCTCTCGCCCCGCGCCCAGCTTCCCTGCAAAGCTCTCCTCCCAGCCTTCATGCCCAGACTCACCTGCCGCGGCCGTTCGGCTGCCGAAAGGCCGCCGCGCTGCGCTGAGCTGCGCTGCACCCGAGCGATGCGGCACGGAGCCGGCCGCGAGCCGCTCCGGGCTGGGGGCGGGGAGCGCGCGCGCGCGCGCGCCCGAGGCCGTCTCTGCGCGCGCCCGCGCCGCCACTGCCTGCAGCAGTCACTCTCGCGAGACTTCCGCTCTACTACTAAGGCTGCTCCTCCTGAGCTCGCGAGAAGGACGACCCGGCCGCCCCGGCATCTTCCAGGAGCTGTCCGAGGTGCTAGTTCCCGGGCCCCGGCCAGATTAGGTGGTTGACGGGCACCTCAGGGACAAGAGCATGGCGTGTAGGTGGAAGGAAGAGACCCAGAGATGGGAGCCTGGCACCAGCAGCCAGAGCCTCAGCTTCCATATCTGTAAACTGGGGAGACTAACCTCCTATACCGATGCCAGGAGCCTCTGGACGTGCCAGAAAGAAGCGAGAAAGAGCTGAGAGCAAGAGAGTGTGGTGACTGAGGAAGGTCCTTCAGATCTGCGGGCGCCGGGGGAAAGAGAGAACAGAGGACGGAAGATCGGAGATGATATTCAGAGAGGCAAGGACACAGATCCACGGAAAGAAGACATAGGAGGACGAGAAAGAAGAGCTGCAAACAGAGACAGAGACACACGGAGAGACTGAGATGAGAGATCAAGGCCTGGAGAGAAAAAAGACATGGAAAGATAAGATAGGTAAGGGAGCATAATGAAGCAAGAAAGAGGCAAGAAATAGAGACAAATTACGCAAAGGAGCAGGGGGAGAGAGAGAGAGAGAGAGGAGAGGCTTAGAAAAAGAAAGAGACTCAGAAAAAGGAATGAAAGAGACAGTGATATGCAGAGATGAACACCGAGAGAGAGAGTAGAGGCCAGGGTAAATGTTTAAAAACCCAGAGCTTTGGAGGGTTGAGAGAGACCCACTTGGAGAGATGGGCTGGGAGTGAAGACAGGATTTTATTGTGATTGGTGTTTACATAGTAAATCTCCGTGGGATCTCTACAGCCAGGGTCACTCTCTGTCCTGCCAGTCAATTGCTCCTTCCCCCACACCATACCCCCACCCTCCATCCCCCACCCACACCATCCTAGGCCTGGAAGGGGGCCTCAGTGGGTGGGAGACACTGCAGGGATTCTTTGCCTAGAATAAGGGTCCATTGTCTGGCTCCAGCCTGCCAGGAGTGGGGCCTCACTCCCACAGCTGGCATGAAAAGGGGGTGGCAGTGAAAAAAGGCAGACAAGAACTAGTGTGGCAGAGGGGAAAAGGAGGGAGAGAGCCTTGGTGCCTGGGAAGGGCTGAGCAGGAAGCATCATCCTGCCACCAGGCCAACCAGGAAGGAAGGGTCCTGGGCTTTGGGGCAGGACAACTGGGTTCTGTGTCAGTCTTGTCCCTGGTTGACCCACGTGCTCTCTCTCCCTGCTATAATGCAAGCCAAGGCTGATTTACAGAGCTGTGGAGAGGAGCCAATGAGATGACAACTGGGAACCTGTCGAAGTTATCAAGCGTGGCTGCTACAGGGAAAATGTTGGGAGTCCATGTGGGTCTCCCTCAGGAGGGAACCTCAGGAAAGATATAGGGGTTCACATAGGCCTTTAGGAGAGAGATCTGAGGTCCACACTGGGATCCACAAGGAAGATGTCTGGGAACCACATGGAATTTATAGGAGATATCTTGTGGTTCATGTAGGTCCTACAAGGGAAATATTGGGGTTCCCATCTGATGACCACGGACAATTTTTCTCCACTCAGAAGAATCAGAAAGGTCTCCTATTTGATAAACAACTAATGTAAGAAGAGTGAGCAGGTCCAAAATCAGAAGCCCACCTTTGTCCCAGTAGATTGTACCTTCCGTATTTAGGTAAATGGAAGGGAACAATGATCATTTAAACAAACATTTACTTAATAGGCATTTGCTGGTTACCTACCATGAGAAGAAGCATACAGCAGTGGTTAAGAATATGAACGTAGAAGGCAAACCTTGCCCCTTCCCTGCAGTGTGAATTTGAGCAAGGTACTAATCCTCACTGAACCTTAGTTTTCCACATATGTAAAATAAGGATGGTGATAATGGGACCTGTGTCTTAGGGTTCCTGCAAGGATGAAATGAATTAATACATGCAGACACATGTAACATATGGGACTGCCTGGTACGCAGTAAGTATTTAATGATCTGTAAATAGATGGATAAAACAATTTTTAAAAATTAAAAATAAAGTATTTAAGCCAGGCGCGGTGGCTCACGCCTATAATCCCAGCACTTTGGGAGGCCGAGGCAGGCGAATCACTTGAGGTCAGGAGTTCGAGACCAGCCTGGCCAACATGGTGAAACTTCATCTCTGCTAAAAATACAGAAATAGCCAGGCATGGTGGCGTGCACCTGTAATCCCAGCTACTCAGGAGGCTGAGGCACGAGAATCCCTTGAACCCAAGAGGTGGAGGTTGCAGTGAGCCTAGATCACGCCACTGCACTCCAGCCTAGGTGACAGACCAAGACTTCCTCTCAAAATAAATAAATAAATAAATAAAGTATTTAAAGGTGCTAGCTCAAACTGTGTGGCAAGCACTGGAGACATGTCTGTGTTGTAGTGGAGGGCAGGAGTGAGAGAGCCTGTGCCAAACCATGCAGTAACACATTTCAAGCTTCTTTGCAGATGTGGAGAATGTCACATCTGCTCATATGCCATTACTCAAAGCAAGTCACATGGGTAAGCCCAAAATTAATTCATGGGGGTCAGGGAGGTATGCTACCCATACAGGATGCCAGATAAGTCACATGACAAATGGTGGAGACATTTAATCCCATCAGAGGGAGCAAGTAACTGGGAACAGGAACCCAATCAATCAATGTCCCACAGGGCCAGCTCCAGGCTGCTTATCTTTCCCTGCCTAGCTATGCCTGAATGAGGCATGTCCATCCAAGAGTCTCTGGGAGAATATTTATGTTACAGGCCAGTAAACAAATAAAAATAGAAGTATTTACTGAACTTTTAATGTCTGAGTGAGATGCTAAACTGCATGACCATCCTAAGAAATAAGTGCTATTGGGCCGGGCGCAGTGGCTTACGCCTGTAATCCCAGCACTTTGGGAGGCCAAGGCGGGTGGATCACAAGGTCAGGAGATCGAGACCATCCTGGCTAATACGGTGAATCCCGGTCTCTACTAAAAATACAAAAAATTAGCCGAGCATGGCAGCGTGTGCCTGTAGTCCCAGCTGCTGGGAGGCTGAGGCAGGATAATGGCATGAACCCAGGAGGCGGAGCTTGCAGTGAGCCGAGATCCCGCCACTGCACTCCAGCCTGGGCGA
The DNA here is from genome assembly GCF_028885655.2 of Pongo abelii. Classification (NCBI taxonomy): domain Eukaryota; kingdom Metazoa; phylum Chordata; class Mammalia; order Primates; family Hominidae; genus Pongo; species Pongo abelii. The sequence continues at coordinate 78,227,771 of NC_072001.2, read as the reverse complement.
CAGAGCGAGACTCAGTCTCACAAAAAAAAAAAAAAAAAAAAAAAAAAAAAGAAATAAGTGATACTATCCATATTCTATAGATGAGCCAAGTGAAATTCAGAGAGGTAAAGTGATCTGCCCAAGGAAATTGGATGGATAGATCTAAGAAATAAAAGAACCACTATCTTTAGGCTGGGCATCCCCAGAGGCAGACACTGAGATAAGGATGTTCATATAAATGGTCCATTTGAGGGATGATTCCACGGAGCACTAGTAGGAGAGAGGGGGAGTGAAACAAACAAATGAAGAAAAGCAATATAGGGTGCAATAATTAGCAGGTTACCACTGTGGACAAATGGGGCTTGATTGTATTGGGCATCTCTGGGAGAGTGAAGAAGACAATGTACTCATCCCACTGAAGGAGTGATGACACTGATGGTTTCTTCATTAGTTGAGAGCTGTTCCTGGCACCTCCAGCCTGCCGGTGTGCCTTCTGAGCAGAGAGCACCCTCAGGCAGAAAATCCCAGGGGCTTATAGTAAAAAAAAACATCAGGAGTGGCTAAGGGGGTATGGGAAGGGCACTGTGTCGTGACATCTACTACAGCCAGGACCTAAACCCATCAGCCTGGCTCCTGAGCCATCTTATGTCACCTCCATGATAATCCTGTTAATCACGTTATTATCCATGCTGTTAGTCCTCTGGAAGTTTACAATATGGAGTCTTCTTTCTTAACAAAGAGACTCCCCTGACTGGCGCGGTGGCTCATGCCTGTAATCCCAACACTTTGGGAAGCCAAGGTGGGTGGATCACCTGAGGTCAGGAGTTCGAGACCAGCCTGGCCAACATGGTGAAACCCCATCTCTACTAAAGATACAAAAATTAGCCGGGTGTGGTGGCAGGCGCCTGTAATCCCAGCTACTTGGGAGGCTGAAGCAGGGAAATCTCTTGAACCCAGAAAGCAGAGGTTGCAGTGAGCTGAGATTGTGCCATTGCACTCCAGCCTGGGGGACAGCAGTGAGACTTCATCTCAAAAAAAAAAAAAAGTTTTTAAAATTAGCTGGACATGGTAGCATGCTCCTGTAGTCTTGGTTACTTGGGAGGCTGAGGTGGAAGGACCACATTAAGCCTGAGATATTGAGACTACAGTAAGCCATGTTCTTCAACCACTGCACTCCAGCCTGGGCAACAAAGTGAGACCCTGTCTCAAAAAAAAAAAAAAAAGAAAGAAAAAGAAAG